>NC_063332.1:125839806-125910750 GCF_021869965.1 Rhincodon typus | reverse complement strand
GGTCGAGGCCTGAAACGTCAGCCTTTCTGCTCCTATGATGCTGCTTGGCCTGCTGTGTTCATCCAGCTCTGCACCTTGTTGTCTCTTTGGAATATTGTGAGCAGTTTTGGGCCCTGTATCTAAGGAAAGAAAGGCTGGCTTTGGAGGGTGTCCAGAGAAGGTTTACAAGAATGATCCCAGGGATGAATGGCTTGTTATATAGGAGTGGTAGAGGACTCTGGGTCTGTACTTAGAGTTTAGAAGGATGAGGGGAGGATCTGATTGAAACTTACAAAATACTGGATAGAGTGGACATGGAGAAGATTTTCCCCCAGTACCCAAGGACACAGCCTCAGAATGAAGGGATGACCCATAGAACTGAGATGAGGAGGAAATTCTTCAGACAGAGGGTGTTAATCTGTGGAATTCATTGCCATAGAGGGCTGTGGAGGATAAATTATTAAGTGTATTTAAGACAGATAGATAGATAGGTTCTTGATTGGTAAGGGGATCAAGGGTTACGGAGAGAAGGTAGGAGAATGGGGTTGGGAAACATATCAGCCATGATTGAATGGTGAAACAGACTCTGGGCCGAATGGCCTAACTTTGCTCCTTTGTCTTATGGTCTTATAACAACCTGCATTGTTACAGAGCAAAATATTATTGTTGCTGGAGCCTAAGAGTTGTACTTAATGACAGTTAGTGTAGGATATCCCATAGGACCATTGGATTTAGGATGATCCAATCTTCATTTGCTATTCACTAAAGGAAGGTTGTGAAGGTTAATTTAATCAAGATTGTTTTCATTAAACAATAAGACTAGAAGTCACTGCAGAATATAATTCTCATTGGGGTTTTATAGACTCTCCACGCTGCTCACAAAGTAGAAGTCTTCTTTTTGTTTAAAGGTGTGTTGTTATTTTCCCATTATACAGAACAGAACTGATAATGTTTAGTTCTAGTGTTTGTACGTTAGAGGGATTGGTGCTTGGAAATCTTTCGAAGGCTGCTGTCCAAACCAGGAGCTGGTTTGAAACTGCAACAGAAGCAAGAGAAATATTGGAGTTAGTGCATTGAAATTACTCCAAAATATCATCATCATAGAATCCCTACAGTGTGGAAACAGGTCCTTCAGTCCAACAAGTCCACACCACCCCTCAGAGCATCCCACCCAGACCCATCCCCCTAATCTACACATCCCTGAACATTACAGGCAATTTCGCATGGCCAATCCACCTTGCCTGCACATCTTTGGTCTGTGGGAGGAAACCCACGCAGATACAGAGAGAATGTGCAAACACCACACAGACAGTCCCCCAAGGGTGGAATCGATCCCAGGTCCCTGGCACTGTGAGGCAGCAGTGCTAACCACTGAGCCACCGTGCCGCATTGTTTGAATAAGCATAATATATGGGTGGTCTTTTTTTTCCATTTAAGGACCTTTTATCATGGCAGTATCTTTGGTACTATGTTTTATCATTCAATGACATCAAGTGCCATCTACTTTGAAGGCTTACCAATTGTGAAATTGTGACTAAAGGTCAAAAAGGATTAACTTGCAGTTGATCAACATTAACTTCTATGATACGTCTGTTTATTATATTTCTGATGTTTGTTTCATTCCCCAAATTTGGTATTGGTGAATTTCCTTCATTAGTGAACGAATGTTTGTCTCTTTTTTGATAATTTTCCATATTTATTTCTTGCCTTTGTTTTTTATTCATGGAATTTTTGCATTGCTGGTTAGGCCAGCATTTGTCATCCATCCCAAAACATTTAAATATCCCCCAGCCCTTGTCAGAGTTCAGCAAAGAATGTTGATATGACAGTTTCTCTATTACCCTAAATGATGCATATGTGAAAGAAGTTGCATTCAGAGAGTGCGTTCCACAAGTTCAGATATCCCAAAGTCCTTCACGTCCATAAATTAATTTTGAAGTGGAATCATTTACATGGTCAAACACACATACAACTGTTTAGAAAATGTACACATTAGGCTAAAAAAATCACTTATGTGGCACAACTACATTGATATTTTTCTCAGTAGCAAAAGTACCATGGGCCACTAACCCCTTGGGTTGCTTCAGTGCTATTTCTCACACACAGGTTGAGCAGGTAATGCCTGGCACCCCTGGCTGAGGATTTTATGTGGTTTGTGCAGAAGAGCACTGAAACACCACTACCTGAACCAACTTGCAGCCTATTTAGCTGGCAGGGAAATTGATTCAGTTAGGAATGTTTCATGTACTTTAGATAAATCAGTTTACCCCATGTAAATCTTTTATACTTACATGTATAAAAAGAATATGGAGGTATAATGAGTACAAGCTATATGAAAATAGATTATTTTAAGCTACTCAATTTCTGTAAAGATATTTTTAAGTAAATCTACAGGACACAAATATTCTGATTTGGTAGAAACCCATGACCCTTATTATTTATACAGTCAGTAAATTTATTGTGCTCATAAAGGTAAAAGTGAGTAGAACTTCCTCTAAAGTCACTTTTTAATTTGTAGGGAGGCTAGATAACAGCCCTTTTCATGATTAAATAACATAGAGACAACATGGTACTGTACATAACTGCTTGTGGATTCTATATTTGCTTAATATTGTAAATAATCAGTACACTTGTACAAGGAAGATTGACCCATGTCCAGTAGGAATAATTTTGTCTATTTTCCTAATATGTGTATGTTATCGTATTTTAACAGGAGAAAAACCATTTGAGTGCAACATCTGTGGGAAACACTTTTCACAGGTAAAATCGTTTTTCTAAAGTACACTCAGAGATACTCTAAATTTTTTGTTTTATAAAAAACAGATTTAAAACATGCAAATATCAGCACTTCGTCTGTGGTGCTGGATTGTTGCATTGATAGCTTGTTGGATTCCATGGTTTCATCTGTTCCCTACAGTGGATCTGTGCATCTTTCTTTTATGGCAGTGATCTCTGAACACTTTAACCCAGTGAGTTAACAACTGTGGGCCCTGATCCAGACCATGGGTGGGATTTTCCCAGGTCTGCGTGGGCAATAGTGAGAGAGTTGGGAAAAGCCAGCAACAATGAAACACAGATTCTCAATGCTAAGAGAAGATTTGCTGATTTTTTTTTCCCCTTACTGTTTAAACGGCAAGTTCTGAATGTTGCTAATGAGCAATGACTAGCTTATTTTCATGTGTTTGCGTCTCATTAATTGCTAAATTCACTTCATTGCTGTGCAGCCCTCAATCCCAGCCTTCCTTCCTTCAGAAACCCAACAGCACAGATTACTGACATGTATGTCAGAGCAGTTAGCTAATGTCACAGCTCACTGCTTGCATCTCTGTGCCCTCACCCAGCTCTGCCATCGCCACCGTTTCCCCACATGTTCCATGGATACCATTCTCCTCCACCCATCCTTCACACAACCAGGCATCTCCAGACCACCAGCCTCACCACATGAGGCTTTCGAAACAATAGCCTGAAGGCTGATGGGGTTGACAGGAGTAGTAGTGCTGGATTTGATTTGATTTATTGTCGACATGTACCTAAGAACAGTGAAAAATTTTGTTTTGCGAGCCGTGCAGGCAGATCATTAGCAAACAAGGACATACAGATGATGAGTTGCTTAGACAGAGCAAGGCATACAAGGTTACAGCTGCACAGGAGGTGTGCAAAGCAAGGTCAACATTATTTGAAGTTAGAGACGTTCAATTAGCAGTCTAATTACAGCAGGGAAGAAGCAGTTGTTGAGCCTGTTGGTGCGTGTGTTCAAACTTCTGTATCTTCGGCTTGACGGAAGAAGTTGGAAGAGAGCATTACCAGGATGGGAGGGATCGTTGATGATGTTGGTAGCTTTTCCACAGCAACGAGCCGTGTAAGTGGAGTCCATGGATGGGAGGTTGGCCTCCGTGATGGTCTGGGCTGTGCACACAGCCTTCTGTAGTTTCTTACGGTCCTGGGCAAAGTAATTGCTGTACCAGGTCGTTGTGCACCCAGATAGTATGCTTTCTATGGTGCATTTGTAAAAGTTAGCGAGGGTCCTTATGGACGTGCCAAATTTCCTAAGCAAGCCGAGGAAGAAGAGGCGTTGTTGTGCCTTCTTGATCATTGCATCTGCGTGGGAAGTCAAGGACAGATTGTTGGATATCGTCACTCCTAGGAACTTGACTCTCACGACCCTCTCCACCTCAGCTCCATTGATGTAGATAACGATGTGTCCCCCTCCTTATCTTTGCACCATGACACCAAGAATTCTGTCTCCTTTCTGTATTCTGACCTGTTATTGTTTGATATCCGTCCTACCACGGTGGTGTTGTCGGCAAACTGGTAGACGGCGATCATGCAGAATTTGGCTATACAGTCGTGAGTGTACAGGGAGTACAGCAGGGGGCTGAGAATGCATCCTTGTGGGGCACCAGTGTTGAGGATTATCGTGGAGGAGGTGCTGTTGTCTGTCTTCACTGATTGCGGCCTGTGGGTGAGGAATCTGAGGATCCAGTTGCGGATGGCGGAGCCGAGACCTAGGTCTTGGAGTTTTGAGGTTAGTCTGGTAGGGATTATGGTATGGAAGATGGAGCTGCAGTCGATGAGTAGGAACCTGATGTAGGTGTCCTTGTTATCCAGATGTTCCAGGGATGAGTATAGGGCTATGGAAGTGATGACCACTGTGGATCTGTTTCACCAGTAGGCAAATTGCAGGGGATCAAGGCAGGCTTGGAGGTTGGAATTGATGTGGGCCATGACTAGCCCCTCGAATCATTTCATGATTACGGGGGTCAGAGGCACTGGGCGGTAGTCATTAAGGCATGTTGCATGTATTTTCTTAGATACGTCTTCAATACAAAATGAAACATGAAGCATTAGGCTAGTCCTGACTGTTGGGCAGATTATCACAAAAGTGCAAACATGCTCTCTTTGACCAAACTTCCAACAGCCCAATAAGCAAGCAAAATGGATGCTGAAAGCATTCACAGTGGATGGAGTAAGTATTTATTTATCTGCAGTGGCATTGTTCATGATGTGATGCTCTGCTTGATGGAAATCAGGCATCCATAGGTGCAGTGATAGCATGCATCTGCCATCAAACTGCACTTTATTTGCATGTCATGCATTGACCAACAATGCACATTACAACGCTTGGTCTCAAGCTAGCATGACCACTCCATTGCTTATAACAATTCAATCCTTGTCATTCTCTGAGAAGCTGATGTGACCGCAGGTGAACCAACTTTGTTTGCCAATTCATAGACACAGTCCACTGGTCTCGTTGCTGCACAGAGCTGCTATCCTTGCACACTGACCAGTAAGTATCTAAGTACATGGTCTGTTATAGTCAGTGAAGCTATGAGAGTTTCATCTGTCCTTCCGCACGATTGTGTATACCAGGCACCCGAGAGGTCAGTTGCATGATTAAGGAGCTGAAGCGCAGACAACTGTTTGAGAAAAGTCGACATGGACCATGCTGGACCACTCACCATGAATCTCCCTAAAAATGACCATTTGCCAACTAAAATGGGAGCATTCAGCCCCATGTCTTTTGCATGTATCCCTTCAATTTCAATAGACAGACCAAGTAAATACTAGATGAGGCAAAGCTTGATCCAAGCTCCTCAATAACATAGTAAGATGAACAGATAGAGCCATAGTTATGATTGGTATTCCTAATTCATTTGATCTAGTTTATCTTTATGTCCTGACATAAAATTAGCAATCACGTTTCACCATCTCACTTTATAACAAGATTTAAACTGTTATATTTATGAGCCTTCCTGTGCTGGGATATTTCACCCCAGCAGCTTCTTAGTACCGGAACTAGACTGTATTTTAACTCTCTTTATTGTTGTTTTATTCCCTATTGTTCATAGTTAGAATCAAATTTTAAAAAGCATCCAATGGTATAGATGTGCAGGATTTTTTATTAATTAAGGCTACTAAATTGCTTATTGTTTGGAGTCTACAGGAAAACATCATCATGGTTAACTCACTAACATTCTTTTTACCTACAGTCTCAGTCATTTTCTTTATTTGAGGATAGAAACAATGTAGTAAAGCACAGCCGTTAAAATGACTTTTTTCCCTTTGAATAATTTCTGTGGAAAATTGCCTCAAGGTTCTGAACTATATCAAGGATTTACCTTTATGAGGAAATGGCTCCTCATTATGGCTAATGTCAGATAGTAAATGCAATGTGCCACAGTTAACATTACCTTAAAGTAACAAGAAAATGGTTCCAGCATGAATACTGTAAAAACAATGTATCCTTCATCTTCTGATTCCTAATGGGAATCCTAATTTCCCAACATATGGTGACTTTATGGGATCTAAATTTTTTGTGTGTTTCTTTTAGAGCTGTTCTATTTCAGTGAATTTGAATTTCCCGCATAGAAAGTAGTAGTAAAGACTTGGGGCTAAGAAAGTTATTAACTCCAATATCAGTTTATTCAAATGAAGAATTATTAGCTTGACTTGTTACCATTAGGCCTCCAATTTACAAATAGATGCTTGTCAAGTAGTTAATTCAGTATGTTTTGCACTGTTGCCCATTGAATTAAGAGGAAGCCATCAATAAATGTTAGAAGTCATGAGTACTGTTTTGCAGTTACATTTTACACTAACTTCAGTTTAATTTGGAAAGAATGGGCAAACTTGTTGGTGTAGTCCTCAGTGCTTCTGCTAATTATAGCCGTTTGGATCTCCTCGTAAGTATTGGTGGGATTTGAAATTTATGACCCAGAAATTCCAATGGCCAGATTGTCTTTTCTGCAGCGTAGACTGGAGTTGTGTGCCAGACCATGCAAAATTTCTGACATAGCTGATTGGGAAAATTTCCAAAGAAATTGAAAATTCTGGTAGTCAGTTCCCCTGCATTTGGAACCCTCCATGAACATCCCTTAAAGTCAATTTCCAAGAATGGGGCTCATTTAAGCCTAATAATACACAGGAAATGTTTGAGGATTAAAAACCTATTCTAACTCCTGAGTAGCTGTTAAACTGAACCCCTGACTCACCACAGATGCCCCTCTCCCAAATACATTTCTCCTCAATCCCCAGCACCCACTGTTTCAATGCTACTGGTCCAATATCATCGCACCATGCTCCCTTTCCAAACTGATCCTGAAGCCTCCGCAGCCCAGCAAACCACTGACCCAACCCAACTGCAGGTGGTGGAGGGTCCTTTGAAAGATTAATCTCAATTCCCCGTGCCCCCCACATTCCCAATATGAACCTGCCATAGTCGCCTGGCCATGGTCTGGGATGGAGGCATGCCAGTGTCTTTTTCCCACGTTACTAACTGGAAGTCCCAGTACGGGTGTGGGAACAGGGTTTTGATAGACCCTGTAATTAACCCAAACTACTCTCATGTGGGTCACATATTACTTGCCTGCAGGCAGCTTTTCCAAACTTGACCTTGCAGCTTAGAAGCATCTTAAAGTTCTGAGGGTCACCCTCAACCCAAAACGTTAACTGATTTCTTTCCACAGATGCTGCCAGGTCTGCTGTGCTTTTCCAGCAATTTCTGTTTTTGCATCTTAAAAAGTGGTTTGGTGGTTCTATCAGTGACTGACCACACTTGACCATGTGTAGAGGATACTTCTATTCAAAAAAATGACAAGGATAATTGTATATATATATGGTGGGAAAGTTGCCTGTTTGGGTTTGTAAATCTCTGTGTTGTCAAACATATTAACTTGACTTTCTACTTTAATTTCTACCAGGCAGGAAATCTGCAAACTCATTTACGACGACACTCTGGTGAGAAGCCATACATTTGTGAGATCTGCGGCAAAAGGTGATTGTAGCAATCTTTTTTTTAAAGTCTGGTCATGGGATACATTGTGTTGAATTTTCCTATAGCACTGGGAGCCTATGACAGGACCATTTCTGTGCCCTGACCCCAAGGTCTCGGATATGCGTTTCATTTTATGGGAGTCATTCGCTGTTCTGCTCTTAGGGCGCGTGAGCTCTGCAGGACATTATGGCCCACTTCAATGGAGTTCAAAGACAATTAGGACAGGCAATAAATGTTGGCCCAGCCAACGATGCCCACATCCAGTGACTGAATTAAAACAGAAGTTCATAAACTATGGTAGTGTTGAGAGTATTTAACAGTCACTTAGTCTACGTTTGGTCTCACCAATGTAGAGGAGACCACATCAGGAGGACCATTGATAGCTGGATTGTCAGATCGGCAGGGGGTCTGTGCAGCCACCATCAACATCAGTGGAGCAAGTGAAAAGACAAATGCCGTCTCACTATTAGAGTCATGTAGCTCTATAATTTCAATCTGCAATGGCAAGGCCGATGTATGGGCAGACAACAACCTTGCCATTTGTTTCAGAAGGATTTTCAACAGCCAGAAAAGAATCAAGTTTGCCAGCTCCCCCTGTGGAGCCACCACCAGACTCGGTGGGAAGGTCCATACGTTACTTACACTTAATATTTTTAGGAGAAGAAAGAGTCACTAGCTTCAGCAGAGTGTACAATATTTTGAAAGTTAAAATCGTTCTTTATTTTACAAAGAAAAACACATTTGTTCTTTCTCTAAGGTTTTATTCTCTATTTCAGGTTTGCTGCATCTGGTGATGTGCAACGCCATATTGTTATTCACACGGGTCAAAAACCTCATCTCTGTGACATTTGTGGTCGAGGTTTGTGTTTGAAGTATTTCACTTCTGTTTGTATGTAAACTGTTAATACATAAATTCTGACCCTTACACCAAGATCCATTGTAGAAGGCAGAGATGGGGTCAATCTAAGTTCATCATTCTGGCTTCAAAGCTTCGTAACTATTAAGGCAGAAGGAATTGGTACTTCTGTGCCTGCTTTTAATCATGCTGGAAAGAGTTCTCTTATTTTAGACTAAGTATTGAGGTAGGTGTACAAGCAGGAGGGACATTGGTGCATGGGTCGGGTTTTCCCACATGTTTGCATTTTTCTCAGCTTATTACATATTCACCAGTGGGTAAAACACCACATTTTATGACAGGAAGCAAATTATAGCAAGGCTGAACTCAAACAGGTGATCAACTTTAAAAAGCCAACTACTGTGGTTGTGACCTTGTCCCATGCAAGCCTTTGTGCTCAGGCACAAATCCCTGGAAACTAGGCTGGTCCTCTTATAATTCACCTGACCTTGGATCCTTAAAATGTGTAAGTCTATTTTAATTGATATTTTGGGCTGAGGTACAACTCTAGTTGCAGTCAAGTCCCTTCGCATTTCACTTAGACTTTGGGTGGCATTTATTTTGAACCAATTGCTGAGCATATTATTCAGAATGCCAGCTATTGCAATCAAACCAATGAGTTTAGTTAGTTTGTGTGTCATGACTTTTCTGTTCTTATTTCTTGTGCTTCCACACCTAGCAGTACATTACTGTACAACTCAACAGTACAAATAGAGGAGTTTCTGCTTGTCAGCCAACCTATCTCTCAGAGGAGAACAAACACACCTTTCTTGATTTTCTTTTTTTCTTTTGGCCACGTGCCTGACCTCTCCCCTTCCTGCCATCATTACCCTGGCAAGCAGTAACGAGCTTTGTGGAAGATCAGAGTTGTAGAGCTAAAGACAGACTGTGGCTTGTTTCTACTGGAGTTTAGAAGAGTGAGGTATGATTTGATTGAGGTATATAAGATCCTGTATGTTCTCAGGACTGAGATGAGGAAGAATTTCCTCACTCAGAGAGTTGCGAACCTGTGGAATTCTCTACCACAGGCAGCTGTTGGGGCCAGCTCATTAGATACATTCAAGAGGGAGATGGATGTGACCCTTGCAGCTAAAAGGATCAAGGGCTTGTGGAGGGAAAGTGGGAATGGGATACTGAGATCGCATGAGCAACCATGATCATATTGAAAGGTGGTGCAGTCTCAAAGGGCCAAATGGCCTACTCCTGCACCTGTTCTGTATGTTTCCATGTTTCTTGAACAGGTGGAAATAGAAAGGATGTTTCTTTTTGTGGATGAGTCCAGAACCATGATGCACAGTTTTAAAATTAAGGGTTGTCCTTTTACGACAGAAATGAGGAGAATTGTTTTTTCTGAGAGTTGGATAGCTTTGGAACTCTGTGCCTCAGAAGGCAGCGGAGGTGGAACTGTTGAATATTTGGCGGCTGTGGAGTAAGGTGTGTCCTGCAGCCACTTATGAAATCAAGAAGCCGTGGTTGGAGCAAAAAGTGAAATTTATCTTAACTTTGTATGTATTAAATTTTTAAATAATTTATGTAATTAAAATGGCACCAGATTAATTATTGCAACTTATACACATTTTACTGCATTTATGAAAATACATGTAACAATAAATTACTTTACTATTTTTACGGTAGTGGTACATAGATTCCTGTTTGGTCAAGGAATCCAAGGTTATCAGCGGCAAATCGGAATGTGGAATTCAAAACTCAAACAGTGTAGCCATTGAGGATCTGAATGGCCTACTTCTGTTTCTCGATCATACATTTCCTGAGTGCAGAAAATTAATGGACCATGCAAATATCTTCATGCTCTTACTTTGGGGGGAGTGGCTTCACACTGGGGAATATGTTTAACAGAAATTTAGGAAGGCATAGTTAGTTGAACTGTGAAATAAATAAATCATGTGTTACAGTAATAGATTCTGATCTTATAACTCGTCTTCTGTCAGAAAATACAAGGGTTGATGGGTTTAATAGAGGTGATCAAATAAGAGCAGCCCAGAAGTAGTATATGAGCTTACGTACAATTTTTCCTATAACGCATTGATTCTATACTCACTTGCTTGTTGCAGCACTACTTGATGCTAAGAAACCAATCAAAGTCTTTGAATATTTGTGTTGCAGTATGTAGCTATGAATCTATTAATTCTAACTTGTTAAAATTTTAGGTTTCAGTAACTTCAGTAATTTAAAGGAACACAAAAAGACACACAGTGCAGATAAGCTGTTTACTTGCGACCAGTGTGGAAAGTCTTTTAACATGCAGAGGAAACTTGTCAAACACAGAATCCGTCATACAGGAGAGCGACCATATAATTGTTTAACATGCGGTAGGTTCACTGTTAAAGCATCTAGAAATATTTGTGCTTTTACATATTTTCAACAAAGTAAAACATCGTCAGTTTACCATGGCTCAGGAAGCTTTATCAGGCATTAACTGAACCACACAAATTAAGTGTGGATTCTGGTGGTGCTGAATATTTTACTTATTGCTGTAATAAAGTATTGAGCAATATAAATTATGGTCGAGGGTTTTCTTTGATTGGATAAAGAAGGGGGTTTCTTAATGTACTCCATTTTAGATTCTGATGGCACACACAGGTATTCCCAAAACTTAAAAAAGTAAAATTGTGTATTGGTGAGTTTTTGGGCTTTTTTTACAAGGTACTTTTTTACAACAGGTAATGAAATTTTACTTTATAAATATAGGCTGTGTCCAATGATTACAAAAATTGAATACCTTTATCATTCAAATACTTCAGTCTACTTCATTTTCCTACAAAGTGATCTTATTGCAATATCTTTAATACTGTCCTCAGGATCATTTGAAATACTTATAGAAACTTATTTGTCTGAAATCTTACACATATATAATTGCTTGAACTCAAGACTATCCGGTCAAATTTTCATAATGTATAGGAGGATATATATATGTCTGATCCTGCAATAAAACAAAGCAAAACAGAATTCTTCAAGATTAATTCATTGAGGGAATTCTATAACAAAGCATCCATTTCCTTTAAATTTGCGATGTAGTTCTGCAAGTGCTGAAAACCTTTCAAACAAGTGATCATTCTTTCCTTCATGATCTGCAGCAGTCTGTATCAGCAGGTTCTTAGATGATTGGATAATATGTTTTATTATCAGACTTTAAGTGTAAAAACCCACACTCATAGACAAATATACATATTTTCAGATACAGTCAATAGACAACAGGATTCTATATATTTCATGTTAATTCATTGAACACCGTAGAGTAAACACTGACATTTTTAGAAGAAATTTTCCCTGATAAGTTACAGAACACTGTATACTTAGCAGATACCCTTGTGTCCTTTTTTTTAATTTGCAGGAAAGCGGTTTGCAGGTTCTGGTGACTTGCGTCGGCATGTCCGAACGCACACTGGTGAACGGCCGTATAATTGTGAGACGTGTGGCAAGTGCTTCACCCGTTCTGCTGTGCTGCACAGACACAAGCGAATGCACTGCAAGTACAACGGAGACCATGACGTAAGAAATGAAGAGATTGATAGCTCTGAGGAAAACTATCGAGAACCTGCAGAGCCAAGGTCACCAGACTCTGAGCCGCTCAGCCAAGCTATGCAAGTTGCACTATTGCCAGTCTCTCCATTAGACAAGCTTCATGGTGACCCAGAACAGCCTGAGGCATCAGCAACCATGCATGAAAACTCTCATTCTGAATACAGTTCTTTGGTTCAACAACAAGTGGATGAGCATCAAAACAAAATGGTATTGAGTCCTGCTAAAACTCACAAGCCTCAAGCTTCCCATCATCCTAATGTTCATGCTGTTGACAGTAGTTCAAGGTCTGAAGAGCCCCTGCCGTCTCAGAACCCCTCAACTGTGCGATCATCAGTGACGAGTCTGGACATTCACATTAACGTGCCCTTTGGAAATCACACACCTAGTGTTTCATATCGAACAAATGAAGGACCATTCCTCTCTAGCCTAACGCTGTGGGGTTTGGCAATGAAAACATTACAAAATGACAATGAATTAGATCAATGACAGATTATTATCTTAATTCAGCTAATATAAGCAACTGTTGGAATGCACTCGAGTTTATTTTTGGCATAATTGCTGAGAGGGAGAAAAAAGTCTTGTGAAATGTATTTTTGTAAGTTTTAATAAATGCAATCTTAGATATTTATTAGAATCTAATCAGTGGGATCCACACAATACGTGGTCGTGCATCTTCTTATAAACAAAATTAACTATCTTGAAACACAAATGCTTCAGCAGCTTGTTTTAATGTAAAAGAACAAGTTAATTGCAATGATCATTGACCTTTATCAATCACTTACTTGTGGCGTTGCTTGATTCTTTGATTCCTTATAATCCTCATTTTGAGAGGTAAAGTCAGGTATTGTGAATCCTTAAAAAACGTTTCATGGAGTAGTTTTCCTTTTATACATCCATTACACCAGCTCCCTTTGGATCAATATTATTTGTCACTGGAATCAGCTGAAATTTGTAAATATCACACAAATCTGATCTTTTACGTTACAATATTTATAAAGGCTTTTAAGAGCTACTTTGTTAATGTTGCACACTTATTTGGTTTTGATGGTATGCAGTGCTAAAAGATTTTTCTGGTTGCAAATGCAAGTCCATTAACATTTGTGCATATTTTGCATACCTTGTTCCACTTTAGACCTGCCGTATTTCTGGATAGCAAACTCCAAAAGTAGTATCTTCAATCATCTAAAATTGTTATCTTATGAAAAAAAACACTGTCCTCGAGATAGGACTGAATAAGAAAGATAAATTCTTGAAGCACTATACCTTGTATCCCTCTAAAGGTCTAGATTATACAACCTGAACAGTAGCTCATTATTCAACAGAAATTCACCAGGGCTCCTTTGACAACACCTCGCAAACATATGACCTCTACCACCTGGAAAACAAAGGCTGCAGGTACATGGGAACATTACAACTTGCAAATTGTCCTCCAAGCCACAATTACCTGACTTATTTAATTGATTGATTGATTTGATTTATTGTCACGCGTCCCTAAGTACAGTGAAAAGCTTTGTTTACGAGCAGTATAGGCAGATCATAATAAGCAAGGACATACAGATTGTAGGGTAAAAAAAAACTTGGACAGAGGCATACAGGTTACATCACACAGAGTGTGCGCTAAGCAAGATCAAGATTAGAAGTTAGATAGTCCATTCATCAGTCTAATGATGGCAGAGAAGAAGATGTTCCTGAACCTGCTGGTGCGTGTGTTCAAGCTTCCATATCTTCTGCCTGACAGAAGAGGTTGTAGGAGAGCATTGCTGGGGTGCGATGGGTCTTTAATAATGTTGGCGGCCTTTCTACAGCAATGGACTGTGGAAATGGAGTCCTTGGATGGAAGGTTGTCTTCCGTGATGGTCTGGGCTGTGCACACAACCTTCCGTAGTTTCTTACAGTCCTGTTCAGAGCAGTTGCCATACCAGGCTGTTATGCACCCGTTAGTATGCTTTCAACCAGCGAGGTGCCACCACCAGACACATATTCCTGTCCCCTCCCTCGTCCGCCTTCCGCAGGGATTGTTCACTCCAGGACACCCTGGTCCACTCTTCCCTCACTCCCAACACCTTGCCACAACCCCACGCCACCTTCCCCTGCAACCGCCGAAGGTATAACATCTGTCCATTTACCTCTTCCCTCCTCAGTATCCAAGGCCCAAACATACCTTCCAGGTGAAGCAGCACTTTACCTTTACTTCACACAATCTAGTCTACTGCATTCGCTGCTCACAATGTTGTCTATATTGGGGGAAATGAAGCGTAGACTGGGTTTCAACTTTGCAGAATATCTACATTCTGCTTGCAAATAAGACCCTGAGCTTCCAGTTGCCTGCCACTTTAACACACCACCCTGTTCCCTGGCCAACATCTCTGTCCCTGGCTTGCTGCAGTGTTCCAGCAAAGCTCAGCTCAAGCTGGAAGAACAACACCTCATTTTCTGCTTGGGGTTTCTGCTTGGGGATCCTGCAGCCCGCTAGACTCAATATTGAGTTCAATAATTTTAGGGCCTGAACTCTCCCATGTCCCAGCCCCCTAGTCCACACACCAGGCCTTGTTCTCACATAGCCTGCCATTACACACTGCCTATTGTTAGTCACCAACAGTCCCGATTAACAGCTATTTTTTTCCCTCCTAGCCAGATTGTTATCAATTCCTTTGTCTGCCCAACTGTTCTTCTCTGTCTTTGGGCTCTATCCCCATATATAGTTTACCCCTTACTCCCTCCCCACACTCTATCTTCTGCAAGTAACCTGACAATTTCCTGGCTATCATCAGTTCTGAGGAAGGATCACCAAACCCGAAATGTTAATTCTAATTTTTCTTCACAGATGCTGCCAGACCTGCTGAGCTTTTCCAGCAACTTTTGCTTCTGTTCCTGATTTACAGCATTCACGGTTCTTTTGATTTTTATTAAGAATCTTATAGACCCTGGCAAGTAGGAAAGATGCAAGAACAGCAATTTTGGTAAAATAGACAATAACAGCTACCTAAAGACAATGTGAAGAGAAGCTTTCAAGCATTTTCAAAATGAACAAAATTATTGGGAAAAAAAGGATGGGCTGGAGGTACTTGGATCCTTAGAAACTGCCAAGTGCTATTGTCAGTGAAAATAAAGGGATAGCTAATGTGATGAATAATTATTTCGCAATAGTATTAAGCAAAATACCAGTATCAACACTGAAAGGGTGAAAAATTCTCAGGACCTGCAAATTTCTATCCCAGGTTTTTTAAAGAAACAGGTGAGAATATTACTGATGTCCTGCCTACAATCTTCCAAATTTGTCTCTATTTGGGAAATGTTTCAATAGAATGTAAAATTTTGCATGTCACTTGATTGACTAAGGAAGTTAAAAGGAGGGTAATTGACTAGTCTAATATTTGTTGTGGGGAATTGCAAGAGTATAATGAAGGATAGGGTGGAGAATTGCCTCGTAAAATTTCAGTGAATCAGAGTCCAACAGGGTCAGAAGTCACACGACACCAGTTATAGTCCAACAGGTTTATTTGGAACCACACAAGCTTTCAGACACAACCCTTTGTCAGGTGCAGTGAGAGAGCACATACACATATAAAAATCCATGGGATGAATCATTTCATCCAAGATGCTTATTTATTTGCAGATACGTTCTATTTTGTTAAAAAAAAACACAATTTGTAGACACAGTCAGTCAGTGTGGTAACTTATAAATTCCAGCTTTCAGGATAAAACCAGCCTGATTTCAGGTTAAAACCCTGAGACAGATTCTGAACAAAGCCTCACACCTACAATTCAGTGTCTCACCTGAGATGTCACCTTTTGGATATTCCTATGGCTCTGCCTGATTGTTATTACAGCACAGCACTGACATTGACTTTATAAACACTTTACGCATCGTCTTAACACTCTTCGTCACCTGCAGAGACTTATTATCTGACACTCCATTCACACCAGTTGAATGATCTTTTGATCTCTCTGCCTGTAAACTCTCTGCCTGTGTGTTCTGCTCTCTCACTGCACCTGAGGAAGAGGCAACGCTCTGAATGTTTGTATGATTCAAACCTGGTGTCGTGTGACTTCTGACTTTGTCCACGTCAGTACAACACTGGCACCTCCACATCACAGATCCAACATGAATTTAGAAAGGATAACTCATGTCAAATAAAATAGAAATTTGTGAAGAAATGGCTAAAGTAGTGGATCGATATTATTTGTATCAACGTCCAGAACACCTTTGATGAAGACCCTGGTAAGAGATTCTTAGCTGCAAAGTTTCGCCTCTTACAAGGCAATCAAAGAAATTCTCAGAATGGTCAAAACATTAAACAATGGACCTATATTTTCCAGGATGTTCCACTAGTCTCCTGCTAAAATATCTGTAGTTGTAAAAAATCGTCCTTGCAATCCACGTCCTACTCAGCTGGCCATCATACTGTGCATATCTCAAACTCATATTAAGACATAGTTTCCTGGAGCCATTGTTGATGGTCGGATTATAAATACGCTATTCAGAAGATGCCCCATTCCATCCTGGAGCACACAGATTAGAGCTCTGATTTCTCATCACATTTAGAGTCAGTATTGGGAGCAGTTACATGACTCGATACAGAAGTAGACAAAGAAAATCAGTAACAACTGAAGGCTTTAAAAGCATGAGGCAGTGGCATAAAGAGGTTGTAGCTTCTTAGTCGGGTGCGAGAAACCTATGCAGAAATACAAAAAAGAGAAGTTACCACCTGGAAAGTTTGCAACTTTATAATGGAAATTCCAAAGCTATTTGTACCAGATGTGAAAATGGAAAATGCTAAAGAGAATTAGTATTGAATTTAAAATATCTTTCAATTAAATATAAGAGCAACCTGCTTTGATGGGGAAACCAATCACGTATGGAAGGTAGGCACTTGAGGTTGGGCGTGCAAAGTTTGTCAAGAGATTGTTGAGGCTATGAACTCTGACCATGCTGTTTATGAGACATGAATATAACACAGGGGAAAGGAAAAGTAGGTGTGAAATCTCACACCACAAAACTTTTTATAAGCTGCTAAAGTAATGTAACCAGAATGTGGTCAAATTAGGTAATGTAACACAGTGAGGGCAGTATGTGGCTCAGTGGTTAGCACTACTGCCTCACAGTACCAGGGACCTGGGTTCAATTCCAGCCTCAGTCGACTTCTGTGTAGAGTTAACACATTCTCTCTGTGTCTGCATAGGTTTCCTCTGGGTGCACTGGATTTCTCCTACTGCTCAAAGATGTGCAGGTTAGGTGGATTGGCCATGCTAAATTGCCCACAGGGTTGGTAAGATTAGCCATGGGAAATGCAGGGATAGGATCTGGGTGGGATGCTCTTTGGAGAGTTGGTGTAGGCTCAAATGGCCTGCATCCATTCTGCATGAATTGTTGAGTCTTCTGCTGCTTAAAGAATAAGTTTCATGACACAACTTATATCTGCTGATTCCAGACATGATCTAATTGAAGAAGATCAAACAGCAATTGTTATTTCATCAGAACGTTTTTTGATTCTTTCATGGGATACAGGAGCTGCTGACAAAGCCAGTAATTGCCCTGATGCAGTCCATCTGGTTGGCGTGGGGAATCCCTCAGTGCTGTTAGAAAGAGAGTTCCAGGAGGTGGAGCCAGCAAGAATGAAGGAATGGCATCTTAGCTCCCAGCCGGGATGGTGAGTGGCTCTGAGAGGAACTTGTAGGTGGTGGTGCTCTAATGTATCTCCTGTTCTTGCCCTTCTAGATGGTAGAGGTCACATATTTGGATGGTGCAGGTGAAGAAGCCTTGGTGAGTTACTGCTGTGCATATTGTAAATGATACATACTGTTCAGACTGTGTTCCAGCAGTGCGAATGAGGGTTTTTGTTGGTGAATGGAGTACAGAGTCAGCAGGCTGCTTTACCCTGGATGGTATCAAGTGTCCTGAGGGTTGTTGGAGCTGTGCTCATTCAAACAAGTGGGGAGTATTTCATCACAATCTTGTTTTTTTTGCCTAGTAGAAGGCAGTCAGGCCGGCTTTGAGAAATAAGGAAATAAGTTACTCACTGCAGAATTTCAAGTCTCTGACCTGCTGTGGCAGTCATTGTATGTCTGGTCGGGGTTGGTTTCTGTTAGATGATATCCCCAGAATGTTGAGAACTTAGTGATGGTAATGCCTTTAAATGTCAAGGGAAGAAGGTTAGAGTCTGTCTTGCTGGAGATGGTCATGGCTTGGCACTTTGTGTAGCCCAAACGTTATTTATCACTTACCAATCCAAGCCTGACTGTATTCTTGCTGCATATGTGCACTCACAGCTTCAGCATTGGAGGAGCTGTGAACTGTGCTGAACATTGTAACATCATCAACAAGCATCAACATTTGTAATCTTATGATGAAAGACAGTCATTAATGCCTAGGGAAAGGAGTCATTTAAAGTCAGACAGTTTTCTAATACTATTATCCGGAACAATGCTTCTGTATGGCTCTGAGAGAAAAGGCAATTATATCAGATGACAATGCATCACTATTGCAGGAAAATGCTACAAAAATCCAAGAAATTTCCTGATCTAAGAACTAGAAAATTAAAATATCTCATAGGTGGCAGGGGATGATGAAATGGGCAGGCAGCTGAGATTTAAATTTCTATTCACTTTTCATTTTACAACATCAACATTGATGACCTTCCTTTAAAGATGAACATGATGGTAAATGAACGTACCTTCAATTTCATTCTGCATTTGCTTTTGGAAGTGTACTTTGTAATGTCTTTAAAGAAACAGCCCAACAATTGGCTCCCAGATTCATTGCACAGCTGTAAGCAGAGTGCTGCTGAGATTGTACTTACTTGGAGTTTGATTGAAGTGTGTTAAGTGAATGATAGTTCCATTAAGATTCAGCATCTGGCCTGAGAAAAGAGAGTTCAGAGGCTTGAAAGAGCTTGCAACTGCACCGCACTGCAGCCCATTGCAGAGAGAATAAGTTCTAGAGATTTTCAAACCAATCTGTTCAGACATGTTAAGAACGCCTCTGGAGCAGGTGGAACTTGAACCCAGGACTCCTGGTTGAAACTACCATTGTTCCAGAAGACCCCCAAAAGAGACCACATTCAGAGATTTTTGAGTGAGAGATTATAAAGCTGTTGGAGATTAGTGCATCATAATCAGATGAACACTACTGCCACCTCATGATCTATGTCCAGCTTTGCAGCACTCAATCCACATCGGATGAAGATTCACATCTAGTTTCCTTAAGTGCTTTTTTTAAAATTCATTTATGGAATCTGAACATCACTGGTTGTGTTTGCATTTATTGCCCACCCGTAAGTCCTCTTCAGAAGGTGACAGTGAGCTGCCTTCTTGAATTGCTGCAGTCCATTTGGTGTAGGCAGACCCACAAGGCTGTTAGGGAGGGAGCTCTAGGACTTTGACCCAGAAACATTGAAGGAACAGTGCGTTATTACCAAATTATGATTGTGAGTGTCTTGGAGGAGAACTTACAGGTGATGTTCCCACATTACAGCTGTCCTTGTACTTCTAAATGGCAGTGACTGTTGGTTTGGAAGATGCTGTCTAAGGCATCTTAGTGAATTTCTGCCATCTTTGTTTGATGGTACGGACCAACGCCACTGAGCAGCATTGTTGGAGGGATTGCAGATGTGGTGCCTATCAAGCCTGCTGTATGTTCTGCTTGGTGACAAGATTTTTTGAATGTATTTGGAACTGCACTCATTGAAGTAAATGGAGAGCATTCCATCAAACTTCAGAATTGTGCCTTGTCAATGATGGGCAGGAAGCAGAAGATGAGTTATTTGCTGCAAGATTCCTAGCCTCTGATCTGCTTTTGTAGCCACGGTATTCCTGTGGCTAGACCAGTTCAGTTTCTGGCCAACAGTAACCCCTGGATGTTGAGATGGTGGGGGGCGGGGGTGGGGGGGAGTGGGGAATACAGTGATAGCAATGTCAAAGGGCAATGGTTACATTCTCTCTTGTTAGTGGTGATCATTGCCTGGTATTGTGTGGCATGGATGTTACTCGTCAGTGCAAGCTGGATATTGTCCAGGTCTTGCAGTGTTTGGACATGGACTGCTTCAGTATCTGAGGCCTCGTGAATAGTGCTGAACATCGTACAATCATCGGTGAACATCCCCATTTCTGACCTTATAATGGAGGGAAGGCCATTGATGAAGCAGCTGAAGGTGTTTGGGCCTGGGACCCTGTGCCTGAGGTCATGGGTTGAGTGACACAGGTGGAACTCACTCATTAACACATTGATATTAACACAATCCTGCGTACACTTTTACAATGTTATAAACTGTTTAAAATAATCTAATGATCACCCAAAGGTCAGTAAAGATTGTTAATAACTATCCTAACAAAGGGATTTAAACCTCTCGGACATTTGCAGTATGTACATTGTAAAAAGTGAACTGTTTATACTTATGTGGTGTGTAAAATTCGAATTAGGTGTCATTTTTGAAGCTGAATGACAAAAACAAACAAAAATACACATAGGTGGCCCTGTATGGAGCCATTTTGCACATGTACCTAGCTACTAATTTCAAACCAACAATCACTTGATTAATGAAATTATAGAACAATACAGCACAAAAGGAAGCCATCTGGTCCATCATGCCTGTCTCAACTCTTTGGTGGAGCTGTTCAAATAGCCTGTAGTCCTTTTTCCCCATTGCTCTGTTCACACTTTCCCCTCAAATATTTATCCAATTCTCTTTGAACGTTAGAATCTACTGCCATCACCCTTTCAGACATTGTATTGCAGATCACAACTTGCTACAAAAACAAAGTTTCCTCATGCAAATCGTCTTAAATCTGTGCTTTCTGTTTACTATTCCCTCTGTAATTGAAAAGTTTCCCCTCACTTATTTGCCAAATCCTTCATGATTCAGCATGTTTAAAAAAGCTCTTCTCAACTTTCTCTACTGTAAAGAGAACAATTTCAGTTTCTCCACTGAACCGAACTTCCTCATCCCTGGTACAATTAGAATAATAGAATCCCTACAGCATGGAAACAGGCCCTTCAGCCCAACAAATCCACACTGACACTCAGAGCATCCCACCCAGACCCATTCCCCTATAACCCACCTAATCTACACATTCCTGAACACTATGGGCAATTTAGCACAGCCAATCCACCTAGCCTGCACATCTTTGGACTGTGGGAGGAAACCGGAGCACCTGGAGGAAACCCAAGCAGACACGGGGAGAATGTGCAAACTCCACACAGACAGTCACCCGAGGCTGGAGTCGAACCCAGGTCCCTGTAAGGCAGCAGTGCTAATCATTGACCCACCGTGCCATGCCATTCTAACATCTCTTTCGTATCCTGTCCAAAGCCTGGGCAAAATTCCTAAAGTGTGGTGCCCAGGATTGAACAGAAACCTCCAAATGCAGCTAAATCAGTATTTTGTAAAGATTTAACATAATTTCCTTGATTTTACTCTCTATCTCTATGAAAGATGAGTATTTTATACAATTTTTATAGCAGACTTCTCACTTTATCATGCCTCCTTCAAAGATGTGTTCATATACATCTCCAATTTTCTCTGCTCCTGCATCTCTTTGAAAATTCATGCATTTAGTTTATACTGACTTTCATTATTTTGACTTATGAATTAAGTCACATTATACGTGTCAGCATTAAATTTAGTTGACTGCAAATTTCACCCATCTGTCAATGTACTCCTGAAGTCTGCTGTGAATCTCCTCATTGATTGCCACATTTCTCAGTTCACTGTTACCTGCAAATGTTGTAATGTTGGTTAATTAGTGACATATTTTGGCCTAATGTGGCTGGTGGCCAATGGCTATCTTGAACCAGGGACATTGAAGATGGCCTTGAATGGTGATTGAGAACAATTCTGGATCTAAAATCTCCAGCTATGGTCAGTACCACCTTAGCAAGGGTCGAGCAGTCTGGACTGGCTGGGAACAGGCTATAGCAAAACCACGGACAGAGTGGCAGTGGTGGGAACCACAAATGCTGTCACCCCAAAGGAAGACAGCTAGTTCATGCTCCACAGAGCCACTGCCATTCTGCTGGAGTGATGGGTCAACTTTCCTGCTAATATATTGGAGGATAGGTTGCTGGAATGCTGGGAGGCCCTGGAGTCTCCTTTGAACACTGCTATCCACAGACATACAGCAAGCTGACTTGAACAACATTGAGCCTCCCTGCAGCATCCAGACATTGGGTGGCTTCTGCTTGTACCACAATGAAAGCTGTGATATTGGCTACTAGATGCTGCACCACTGTTCAATCCAGCGCTAATGGACATAGCCACAAAGCCCTGTGCAAAACTAGTGCTACACTCATTCACACTCATTGACATTTCAAGATGTCTTGCAATCTCCCAATGTACTGGGCATTGAATTATGTATTGTTCAAGAAAACAGCTTGTTGGCACCATTTTCTCAATGAAAACTTGGGACTGGCAATAAATGCTGGCCCAGCCAGCGATGCCCTTACCCTGTGAATGAATGAAACAAGTGCATCAATTTTCTTGAATAGTCTGCCTCATTGAGGTGCTCCATCTGCAACAGCAATGATGCCTACCTCACGCTGAGTTGTCACTTGTGCTACCTTTGGCCCTTGCTCTGGCTGTAGACTTCTTATCCCAATGTCTACATACATGTACTTATTGCCTTTAAGCTATCCTTTAAAGCACAGTATTGTTAATATGGGAGCTCTCCAACAGGAAAGCTATTTTAAAAATGAGTGCTTGACAGGATGGCAGCAATTTTGAAAGTAAATAACCAAACACCCACAGCAGGTACCAAGAAAGCAACTATCTGAATAAGCAGTAATTGAAAGTTGAATTGCAAATGATTTGGAGCCGAGTGGGTGTACTGATACAGCCTTTGCTGGCAGCAAGATATTGATTGGTGTATGGACTAGTGACCAGTTATCAGTGACAGAGACCATTTTGCCTGCCAACAACAATATGGTTTGTTGTCTGGTAACTGAGCAGCTTGGAACTGAGAACAAGTACAGAGAGAGAGAGGCGTTCAGTTCTTCTCTCGTTCAGGAGTGGTCGAATATAAAACAAAGAACTACAAATGCTGGACATCTGAAACAAAAATAGAAATTGCTGGTGATACTCAGCATATATGGCAGCATCTGTGGGAAGAAAGCAGAGTTAACATTTCAAGTCTGGTGACTCTTTATTGAAAACCCTTTCTGATGAACAGCCATCACACTTGAAACTTTAACTCTGCTTTCTTGCCACAGAAGCTCCCAGATGTTTTGACTTATAACCGGTAAATTAGACTTTTTAAATGAATATATCAGTCACCATGTGTCTCTCAACCACCACTGGAACATCTGGAGAAACAAGACTGATGCAATGTGCTGGCCCACAGAAGAGTCATAAAGATCATCTAGGAACAAAGACTACTAAACTGTCTTGCCAGTTTTCCCCTGTCCACAACTTATTTTACCCTATTTTGACCTCTGAAGAAGGGTCATTTGACACAAGACATTAACTCTGATTTCTCTCCGCAGCTAAGTTTCTCCAGCACTTTTTGTTTTTGTTTCTGATTTACAGCATCCACAGTTCTTTTGGTTTTTACCTATTTTACCACCTAATTGTCGGTGTGTGTGTAAGGGATAGTTGATAAAGGGGTTAGCGTTTTAATTTGCATATAACAATTTACCTGCAGCTAGAATCAAATAACTTGCAATAAATCGTAATTCTTGTTCTGTACAGAAACTTGACCTGTGCTTTATATTAATCTGATATCTGAAAGTGAGGTAAATGGGGAAATATACATATTATAGAAAATCTTTAACTTTTATGATGCCTCCGGGAATAGCGGGGCTTGATTTTCTGCACCTTCAGTTCCAACTCGACATCAGCATTGTCCTGTACGTTCCACTGCTGTGTCTAAGACCGGGTCTGAACACAACACACACGTGCGCATTTTTGGTAAATTTTGAAAAGGAAATACACAAAAGGAAATATAAGCCACAAGAAAATGAGGACTGGGAGAAAGTCAATGGCAAAAACAAGGCTTTTGAAAAGATTGAGAGCCCAGAGACAGTAGAAGAATTGCATTAAATGTATGTAAACATAAAAAATGAGGGTGTGCCAGATGCGCGGATACAGGAAGAGAAACAAACCACAAAGAATCAAATGACAATGTTTAATATAAAATAAATCTCAAGTTTTTTAATTTGATTGTTCAATCACAGGTCAATATTTTCGGTCTGTTACACTGTTGGTGGTCTGCTCAGTTTGCTACAAATCTTTTGTATAATTTCCTTATTTTTATTTGGGACATGGAATATGGATGTCGCTGGCTGGGCCGACATTTACTTCCCATCTCTAATTGCCCTTCAGAAGGTGATGGTGAGCTGCCTTCTTGAACCACTGCAGTCCATACAGCTTAGGGGCATCCACAATGCTGTTAGGAAGGGAGTTCCAGGATTTTAACCCAGTGAAAATTAAGCAAGAGCAATAATCATTCTGCAAACTGTCCTGGACTTCCCACATGGATGCGGTGGTCAAGAAGGCACAACAACTCCTCTGTGAGGTGATTCATTTTGGAAGGACAAACTTGAAGGCAGAATACAAGGTTAACAGAAAGATTCTTGGCAGTGTGGAGGAGCAGAGGGATCTCGGGGTTCATGTCCACAGTTCCCTGAAAGCTGCCACCCAGGCAGCTTGTTGTTAAGAAGGTATATGGTGTGTTAGCTTTCATTAATAGAGGGATTGAGTTCAAGGGCTGTGAAGTTATGCTCCAGCTATACAAAAGCCTGGTTCGGCCACATCTGGAGTATTGTGTCCAGTTCTGGTCGCCTCATTACAGGAAAGATGTGGAAGCGTTGGAAAAGGTGCAGAGGAGATTTACCAGGATGTTGCCTGGAATGTTGGAAGGTCTTACGAGGAAAGGTTGAGAGAGCTAGGGCTTTTCTCTTCAGAGTGACGAAGGATGAGAGGTAACTTGATAGAGGTGTACCAAATGATCAGAGGTATAGATAGAGTAGACAGCCAGAGACTTTTTCCTCGGGTGGAAGTAGCTATTATGAGGGGGCATGGTTTTAAAGTGAGTGGAGGTAGATATAAGGGAGACGTCAGAGGTAGGTTCTTTACTCAGAGAGTTGTAGGGGCGTGGAATGCATTGCCGGAGAGGAAAGTGGAGTCAGCTACATTAGGGGCATTTAAGCGGCTATTATATAGGCATATGGATGATAGTATAAGGTAGAGGTGGAGGTCAGATAGACCTTAGGTTTAGAGTAAAAGTTTGGCACAACATCGTGGGCCGAAGGGCCTGTACTGTGCTATACTGTTCTATGTTCTTTGTTGTTCTTCCTCAGGCGGCTCAGGAAATTTGGCATGTCCATAAGGTCTTTCACCAGCTTCTACAAATGCACTGTAGGTGGCAGAAATGGCACCTGATAATCTTCTGGATGCAGATACTGATGTGATGGTAGGTGTTAAGGACAAGGAGAACCCTACCACTGTTGTGTGGAGGGAAGCACGGTCCTCACACCCTGTTTCCTGTAAAGACTCCATTCCATTCTCTCAGTTCCTCCATCTCTGTTGCATATGTTCAGTGGAGGCCAACTTCGACAAGGGAGCCTCCGAATTGTCCACCTTCTTCCTCTACCGAGGATTCCTCAGCACCATTCTCAACAGGCCCTCACCTGAGTCTGACCCATCTCCCACACTTCCGCCCTCACACCCTCTCTTCCCTCCCTCAACAGCGATAGAGTCTCCCTTGTCCTTACCTATCATCCCAGCAGCATCCACATCCAGAAGATCATCAGACACCATTTCCGCCACTCCAGCGAGATGGCACTACCAGACACATATTTCCCTCCCCTCCCTTGTCCACCTTCCACAGGGTCCATTCCCTCTGGGACACCCTGGCCTACTCTTCCTCCACTCCTAAAACCGCCCCACACCACCTTCGCACCTTACCCTGCAACCACCTAAGTAACACCTGCCCATTTACCTCCTCCCTCCCCAGTATCTAAGGGCCCAAACATAACTTTTAGGTGAAGCAGCACTTTATCTGCACCTCACACAATCTAGTCTACTGCATTCACTGCTCACAATGCGGTCTCCTCTACATCAGGGAGATGAAGCATAAACTGGGTGACCGCTTCACAGAACATCTACATTCTGCTCGCAAAAAAGACCCTGAACTTCCGTTTGCCTGCCACTTTAACACACCAAATGAAAACCCAAAAGAACTGTGGATGCTGTAAATCAGGAACAAAAACACAAGTTGCTGGAAAAGCTCAGGTGGTCTGGCAGCATCTGTGAAGAAAAAAATCAGTCTTAAATTTTTGGGTCCGGTGACCCTTCCTCTAAACTTTAACGCTCCACCCTATTCCCTGGCCAACATCTCTGTCTCAGGTTTGCTGCAGTGTTCCAGTGCAGTTCAGCACAAGCTGGAAGAACAACACCTCATTTTCCACTTGGGGATCCTGCAGCCCTCCGGACTCAATATCGATTTCAATAATTTTTGGGCCTGAACTCTCCCATGTCCTTGGCCCCTACCCCACGCATCAGGCCTTCACACAGCCTGCTATTACACACTATCTATTGTTAATCCCTAACAGTCTCCATTAACAGCTATTCACCCTCCTAGACAGATCGTTATCAACTCCTTTGTCTGTCCAACTGTTCTTCTCTCTCTTTGGGCTCTATCACCACCTATTGTTTACTCCTTACCCCCCTCCCCACTGTATCTTTTACATATAAATCAACATTTTCCTAGCTACCATCGGCTCTGAGGAAGGGTAGCTGTACCCGAAACATTAACTCTGATTTTTCTTCACAGATGCTGCCAGACCTGCTGAGATTTGCCAGCAACTTCAGTTTTTGTTCTGTAAGATTCTTGTTTTGCATCATCTTTGTGTGCTTGCTCTTTCAATTTGATATTTAATCACTGTTTTGTGGAGTTCTTGTCCCTTCGGGGCATGTACTGTTATGAGTCATATTCCATTTTTTAAAATTATTGCACGAAGTACCTCAAGCTTTCTTTCAAGGTTTTCATGGTGAGAGCAGAAACATTGCGTAAAATACCATTTGACAGTTACATTATGTAAAATATGCTCTATTAAAATTGTTCCTTGGACAAACTGATAGATGTCAATGTTTCGGGCAGCAGAATACATGAGTTCAGTGTAGAGTTGAATAAATTGAAATATATTTATACCATTTTAGTTTATGATATCCAGGAGGTGATCCCAAGTATTATTCAGTTTAAATCAGTTCTAAATCAGAAGACATGATTCAAAAATAATAGTCATTTCTACATACGAAGACGCAACATTAACAAACTTAAAAGCGTAAAAAAGGCATTGATTAAAATAATTTAAATACTTTCAATGATCAAAGACTTCTTTAACTATTTTTAGCTATTGGGCACTGGCAAGGAGAACAACCATCACAGGGGAACTTTTTTAAGGCAGACTGTCAACAAAAGCAGTTAAAGATGGCTATGATCAAGGTTTTACATATGAAGTTTGATGTTGTCACTTGAGGAGCCTACCTAAAATTATTGTTTACTCCTCTGTGTTCATCTTAAACATTGATTTAAATCCTCTTGCTCCTCTTGCCTGCTTTTACACATAAATTTTCTTGCACTTTCATATTGAAGATAATCAACTGATGCGGCTAAAATTGTGCTTTTACTGCTTAACTTCATTTCTAACCCCTCTGTGACTTCATCTAAGGATGGGCCTGAAAAGGAGAAATACATGACAAACCAAATGGTGGTCTTCTGGGAGTTATTTTACACTCTCTTATGACGGGAGAAGAGACAGCAATCCAGGCAAAGGGCATGTTTTGTGTTTCCACTTTCACTCTATCTATACCTCTGATCATTTTGTACACCTCTATCAAGTCACCTCTCATCCTTTGTCACTCTAAAGAGAAAAGCCCTAGCTCTCTCAACCTTTCCTCGTAAGACCTTTCCTCCATTCCAGGCAACATCCTGGTAAATCTCCTCTGCACCTTTTCCAACGCTTCCACATCTTTCCGATAATGAGGCGACCAGAGCTGGACACAATACTTCACATGTGGCCAAACCAGGCTTTTGTATAGCTGGAGCATAACTTCACGGCTCTTGAACTCGATCCCTCTATTAATGAAAGCTAACATACCATATGCCTTCTTAACAACTCTATCCACCTGGGTGGCAGCTTTCAGGGAACTGTGAACATGAACCCCAAGATCCCTCTGCTCCTCCACACTGCCAAGAATCTTTCTGTTAACCCTGTATTCTGCTTTCAAATTTGTCCTTCCAAAATGAATCACCTCACACTTTTCAGGGTTAAACTCCATCTGCCACTTCTCAGCCCAGCTCTGCATTCTATCAATGTCCCTTTGTAACCTAGAACAGCCCTCTGTACAGTCCACAACGCAATCCACCTTTGTATTGTCCGCAAACTTGCTAATCCATGCCTTCATCCAAATCATTTACAACAATCACAAATAGAAGAGAACCCAGAACAAATACTTGTGGTACACCACTCGTAACTGAGCACCATGTTGAATATTTTCCGTCTACTACCACCCTTTGTCTTCTAAGGGTCAGCCAATTCTGAATCCAATCTGCCACATTTCCCCCTATCCCATGTCTCCTTACCTTCTGCATAAGCCTACCATGGGGAACCTTATCAAATGCCTTACTTAAAGCCATGTACAACATCCACTGTTCCACCTTCATCACCTCTTCAAAGAATTCAATAAGGTTTGTGAGGCATGATCTACCCCTCACAGATCCATGCTGACTATCACGAATCAAACTGTGCCTTTCCAAGTGATCATAAGTCCTATCTCTCAGAGCCCTTTCCAATAATTTGCCCACCACTGATGTAAGACTAACTGCCCTGTAATTTCCGAGGTTATCCCTATTCCCTTTTTTGAACAAGGGAATGATGTTTGCCTCTCTCCAATCTTCCAGCACTATACCTGTTGACAGTGAGGACGAGGAGATCATCGCCAAAGGCCCTCCGATCTCTTCCCTCGCTTCCCACAGAATCCTTGGATAAATCCCATCAGGCCCGGGGGACTTATCTATCTTCAACTTCCTCAAAATTCCTAGCACATCTTCCTTCCTAGCATTGACCTCCTCTAGCCTACCAGTCTGTTTCAAACTGTCCTCCTCTACAACTAGATCCCCCTCAGTTGTGAATACCGAAGAAAAGTATTCATTAAGGACCTCTCCTATCTCTTTAGGCTCCGTGCACAAATTCCCTTAACAATCCTTGATCGGCCCTACCCTTTCTCTGGTCATTCTCTTATTCCTCACGTACGTGTAAAAAGCCTTGGAGTTTTCCTTGATCCTATCTGTCAAGGTTTTCTCATGCCCCCTTATAGCTCTCCTCAGCCCTTTCTTCAGCTCTTTCCTGGATAACGTGATTCCCTCTAGAGCCTTTTCTGTTCCGTGTTTCCAAAAGCTTACAGACGCATTCTTCTTCCTCTTAACCAGTTGTTCGACCTCTCATGAGATCGCCGCTTACAGCGCCATCTAAGGTACAAAGGTCCCAAAGTACAGCTTTTGCAGTTACAGTTCTTTGGAAGAATAGAGATTAAAAAACAAAGCCCAGCACTGCAGATTACAGAATTAAATTATAAAATGGAGAAAAAAGTTCAGGACAACAGTCTTCCTACCCAGTCCACGCTGGCACTTAGCCTCCAGTTTGCACCAGGCCTTGACTCCAGACGACACCAGGCTTCAGCTTGGGGTTCGCGAGGCCAAGAGAATGCTCTGGAATCACCTTGAGACAGAAGTCCACACCAAAGCCACGCTGGGCCGGCAGAACGTCATAACAGGCTGAGAGGATGCCTCGTCAGGTCTGGGCTGAGGGTGGAAATTCAGAGGCTGAGAATTCCGTGGCTGCGAGCAGGAGGCAGTAAGCTCCAAGGCTGGGAGGTCTGAAGCCAAAAGGTCCAAGGCCCGGAGTTCGGAGGCTGGGAGAGAGGAGAAGAGGATGATAAAAAAAAATACAAAAGAGAAAAAAAAAGAAAATGAATCATTCATTGAGGGTCATATCTGATCTGTGACTCAACTCCATTTACCCGTGTATTTATTTTAATACTGGCCCTCCCAGTCTGTTACAATTTGAGTTACAGAGAACTTTCATTGACATCACACCTTCAGTTAGGCAAGTGGCCCAAGATACATCTCAGAAACATAAACATACGAATCTGACCAAATTATAAAGTGGAGTGGAGGTAGATATAGGGGAGTTATCAGAGGTAGGTTCTTTACTTAGAGTGTGGTCGGGGCGTGGAATGCATTGCCAGAGAGGGTAGTGGAGTCGGCCTCATTAGGGGCATTTCAGCGGCTACTAGATAGGCATATGGATGATAGTATAAGGTAGGGGTGGAGGTTAGATAGACATTAGGATTAGGGTAAAAGTTCGACACAACATCGTGGACCGAAGGGCCTGTACTGTGCTATACTGTTCTATGTTCTAATACTCAAAGTAGGGGTTGAAAGCCAGGTCAACCTCGTCTGTGTGTGGGTGGAAGAAGGTGTGATCGTGAGCTGATCTGCTCATGTGTACTGACCTGGGTTTGAGTGCATTTACAGTGAATAATCAAATAATTGCCCACTAGTCACCTCTCTATTGAAGTAAGGGACTCTCTCACTCAGAGTGTTGGAAGACAGCAAGCTAGTCAAACAAAAATAGGACCAAAGAAGGATTTTCTCACTCCGATTGTCATTGGTCAACTTGAAATTAATCTGATAAGAATACAAACTGGAAGAAAGGCAGCTGGAGGAAAAAGAGGAATGAATGAAGCATTTCAAATGATACCAGCACCCCAAACCAATAAGCACCACAAATTAATACAATATTCCAGTCATTCAAACCAATCCTGCATCACAAACTAACCATGAATTACTAGCTAGCGAGTCCTCCAAGAATACTATAGATCCCAATACGCTTTCTATTACTGAAACCAGCTGTTTCTCAAATTAAACCAGCATAAGAAACTTTCCCACTCTCAAAATCACTACGATCACTGCTGTGCCCAAAACTCACCTTTATGTAAGACTCATTCACCACCTCAATCTTGAATATTTTCCTGTAATTCGTCATTTTACATAATTCACCACTCTAAGTTTCTCATCATCCTGCACTCATTTACCATCCTATACTCACCCATTTCTGTCAGCTGATTCAATGCACCAATCTCTTTCAATGCCTCAAACTTCCTTTTTCATTCACCAGATGTTAGCACTTCTGGTTAGGCCTGCATTTATTACCCATCCATTGTTGGCCATGTGAAAGCAGTGGTGAGCTGCCTTCTTGAAGTTCTGTGGGCACAGAACTACTGGGTGGGAGGGAGTGGGAATTGGGGGTTGCATTGGGGAGTTCCAGAATCTGAATTTATTGATACCAAAGGAAAGGCGATATATTTCCAAGTTCAAGTTTGTGTGTGTTTTGAAAGAAATTTGCAGGTAATAGTGTCCCTGCTGAACGTCTGTTAGAGGTTATATTACGTGCCGCTTGTCAGCTCAAGCCTGAATATTGTACAGGTTTTCTACAAACGTACATAGATTGCCTCAGTATCTGAAGAGTTATGAATGGTGCTGATGATTCCCTGCTTCTGACCTTATAATGAAGGGAATATTATTGATGAAGTAGCTGAAAATAGTTGAGTTTAGAATGCTACCCTAAGGAACACTAGCAGAAATGTCCTGAAATTGAAATCATTGATCTCTAACACTTACTATCATCTTCCTCTGTGCCAGATGTGGCTCCAAACAGTGGAGAGTTTTCTCCCTGTTTTCTATCAACTTCTATTTTGTTAGGACTCCTTGATGTCATACTTGGTCAAGGGCTTCCTTGACATCAAGAATAATCATTGTCACTAACCTCTGGAATTCAGCTCTTTTGGACATATGCGGACCAATGTTTTAATGAAGTTTGGAGCCGGGTTATCTTGGCAGAATCCAAACTGAGAATCAGCAAGCTGGCTATCAGTGAGTAAGTCCCACCTGATAACATCACTTTACCAATGATTAAGAGCAGACGGAAGGGACTGTAACTGGCTCTGGTGGATTTGTTCTTATTTCTATTATAGCAAGTCTGGGCAGTTTTCCATTCTGTCAGGTAGACACCAGTGTTGTAGTTTGGCTAGGCATTTGGCTAGTTCTGGAGCACCAGTATTCAACACTTCAACTTTGATGTTGCTGGGCCCTATATCCTTTGCTGTATCTGGTGAGCTCAACTGTTTCTTGGCTTTGGGTGGATCAGAATCAAATTGGCTAAAGATAGTAGCTGCGATGCTAGAAACCTCAGGATTAGACCATGATAGATCATCCACTCTGTACTTCTGGCTGGAGATGGTTGCAACCATTTCAATGTAAATAGAATTTCACATTGCTATTTTACATCTTCACCTATCAGATCAACTATCATTGTAACTGTAGCTACAAGAATCAAGCTCCACAGGTTATCTGTCCTTAGAGCCATACCATGTTAGAAACCTGCTACACTTTCTCTACTGCCCAGTGTAACATAACATGTTGTGGGAGCATGTGTGGGAAAATTTTGTGTTCAATGTGGGAGCATTGCAAATTGGAAATCCTTCAAGCAGTTATTACCATTCACCTTTCTTGAATAATGGGCAAAGTGAAGAAAGATAACGCGAGAAGAGCTGCGTTTGATTCTGGGAACAAACAGGGGCTGATATCTTTCAAGCAACAACAATTTGCAGTCAATGAATAATTGCTTTATCTAATTCTCACCTATTAAAAGCACCTGTCAAGTGTTCAGAGATAATAAGAACTGCAGATGCTGGAGTCAGAGATAACACAGTGAGTTTCTGACGAAGGGTCCCATCCTGAAATGCCAACTTTCCTATTCCTCTGAAGCTGTAAAGTGTTGTCTGTCTTGTTGTGCCTGACCGTGCAATGCTCTGTCATGCTGAAGGTGATGTTCCTCCTGCTCATTGTCCTCACCTTCTTTCTCAGAACACTATTGCTGCTGTCCCAGTGTCTGTCACATCCCCTCGTTGCCTGCTTCAGTTGTACAGGACACAACATGCTAGGATAATGCAGCACATTCTTTCTGGACTGTACTGAAGGCCCCCATCCAGTCCAGATAGATCTAAGCACAGCAATCCATCTGTTCACAATGGCTTTGCTAAACGGATGCGCAGGATTGAATCTAGGCTTGGCCTTAGAGATGAGGTTTCATCAGCCCATGGTTGTAGAGGGCCCTTGTTCCCCAGTAACCATCCCTTGGAAGGCATCCAACCCTTAAAATGAGGCAGGAACATGAGAGTTCTAAGGGTGGCGTCATGGATATAGGCATCATGGTATCTCTCAGGATACATGGCACAGAATTCCAAGCTGTGATACTGATGATCGCAGATGACAAGAACATTGATGAAATGGAATCTTTTTCTGTTGATCAAGGTGCTGCTCATGCAATGTATGTGCACTTTGAGGTGCCCTGCCCCTGGGGGAGCCCAGGGAAGTTGGCAAAGCCTGTTGCCCAGGCTGCAGCACTGAGCTTGCCACAGGAAAATAAGATGAAATGGTATGATTTGACACATGTTGTATCAGTGACAGTGTAAAGCCCATTCCCTGGACCAGATCTGTGACTTTTGAATTTCATTGCATTCCTTTGCCATCTTAACCCTTGGACAAATAACTTTCAAACTTTCTTATCCTACTCCCAACACCACTGTCCACGACATTCAGCTTAACCCTGAAGAATAATGGGCTTAAGTCCAAAATCTGGGGCACACAATTGTGACTGACCCCAAGATGAGGCATATCTGTTAATTACATTTTGTTGGCTGTGGGATGAGGGTCAATTTCTAAGCCAGAATTTTATATTTCTACAGATACCTTCTGAGGAAACTTAAAGTGCATTGACTTACCAAAGCCTCCTGAAATCCAGCTGGACACATCTACTGGATGTTTTGTCTATCCCAGCAGAGTTCTTTAAATCATTGGTGGGCACATGTTGTCAACTTATTTTGTGAATTTCTCATTGGCTCTTTGCTTTCCCAATGACCTCAAAAGACATTTCTTACAATTCCCTCTAGGTTTTTCCCAGTAATAGATTTAGCCCTGTAATTGTCTGGCCCTGATTAGTCCCATTTTTGGAAACAAGAACTTTCCAGCTTACAAACAGACTTTTGTTATTATTCACATCTTCTTCTCCAGAAGTGGCTTGGCCAACTTGTAACTGTTTTCTCTTCCTAAATTGCCTGCGATATTTTCCCTTGTTCTCCAAATTAAATTGAATTTGTCTCCGTACATCACTCAATCATAATGGTTTCAGTATGCTATTAGTCCTTCTTTTAATCATTGGCTTCATTCTGTTTGACAATAGTTTGAAATAGACCCAATTTGTCCTCAGGACATGAATTTCTTTCCAGTACAATTGTGCAATCCTTTGCCAAGCCTTCAGTCTTTGAAGGAAATTAGTTCTCTTAAAATCTGAGACCAGCATTAAGTTGGCTTCAGCCTTGCTGTTGGCAAGATGATGAAATCGAATGTATCGTAATCAGAGCTGGCCAGATGCCTTGCCGTATGCAGTTTTGATACTGCATGAAGGTTGTTATACTAAAAACAAGATCTAGAATCGTTTTTTCCCTAGTTGCAAGACTAATGCGCTGTTCCCTCAAACATCATCCTAACCCATACTTTGATAATCATTCTGTAAAGTCATTTGAACCGTCCCAGTGAAGCATAGGTTATTTTCTTGCAGGAATAGAAAGCACAATTTATCAGGTCGCATTGGGTTTTACTTTAGTCACAAAGTTTGGACTACAAACATTTTTTACAAAAGACTTAAGTGCTATGACATTTGGCTCCGCTGTGCCAATATTATTGCCGTTGCAGTTGATTGTTTGCCTCCAAATTGTCTCTATGACACAAGCCATGCATTTGGAGATGAATTCACTGTCCTTCTGAGATCAGGGCACTTCTTGCAATTGCTATGTTCCCCTATTTACTATGGATCCAGGTAGGATACTCCAAATTGTTAGCTCCTGGGTGAAGAGGGATAAACCAGCTCCTATTTTTTTATTCACCCACCCCCGCAGTTGGTTGCAAGATTAACTTAAAAGCTAGCCTTTGCCTTGTGGAATCCTTTTCTCCTGTAACCAAATACACTTACGTTTTAAAAGGAGCCACTTTAACCAGACTTTCTCGAGTTAACAAGGAGTGAGTTTGTTAATGACTGAATGTGAAAAAAAATTAGTAGCACAAAATCCCGGAATTTCCTCCCTAATGGCATTGTGGGTCAACTCACAGCAGGTGGACTGTAATGTTTCAAGAAGGCAGCTCACCACCACCTTCTCAAGGGCAACTAGGGATGGGCAATAAATGCTGGCCAGACAGCGATGCTCACATCCCACAAATGAATAAGAAAAACACAAATGTACACAAGTTAGAAATAAAACAGAAGTTCAGAAGAAACAGATACACAGGACAGTCCCGGAATTGTTTATGAAGAGTGGATAGTTGAACATTGCTGTGAAAGATTCCTGTAGTCTTGACACTGATAGGTGAACTCTCAATTTCAACATTCTTAGTTTTTCAGAATGGATGAAATTCTGTTTTCTGATTCCTTCTGATTGTGACTGAGTTCCAGCATTCAAGGTGAGAGAGGGAGTCATTTTGTTGTCCTGTGTTATTTTGTCTCTAGATTGCTGGCTAGCTGATATCTATCACTCAGAATCTCAGAATTATTATGGTGCAGAAAGAGGCCACTTGGCCCATCCTGTCTGCACCTACTCAATTATCGTGTGCCACCTCCTGCCTTTTCCCCCATCCCTCCACACCATTCGTAGTACACTATTACTATCCAAAAAATGACCCAATGCCCTTTTGAATGTCTCAGTTGAATCTGCCTCCACTTTATTTCTAAGTAGTGCATTCACAGCTCACTGTGTAAAGAAGTTTTTTCTCACATCACCCTTGCTTTGTTTGCACATCACTTTAAATCTGTGCCCTCTCATTCATGTTTCTTTTATACGCAGAATCAGCTTCTGCCTACCTACTCTGTCCAGCATACTCATGATTTCGAAAATCTCAATCAGGTGTCCTCTCAGCCTTCTTCTAGGGAGAACACTCCCAACTTCTTCAATCTATCCACATCACTGAAGTTCCTTATTCCTAGGACCATTCTTTTGAATTGCTTCTGCACTCTCTCCAATATATTTGCATCTTTCCCATGATGTGTTACCTGTAACCCTACACAATACCCCAGCTGAAGTCTAACAAGTGTGTGTCCAAGTTCAAAATCACCTCCTTGCTCTTGTACTGTATGCCCCGATTAATGAAGCTGAGAACATTACATGCTTTATTAACTGCCCACCCCACATCTCCTGTCACCTTCAGTGATCTATCCACATATAAACACAGGTCCTACTGCTCCTGCATCCCCTTTACAATTGTACCCCATATCTTATTCCCATTTTTCAATGTTCTTCGGATGAAAGTGCATCACTTCACATTTCACTGCATTGAACTTCGTCTACCAACTATCAGTTCACTCCACCATCTTTCAAGGTCCTTTTCAATTTCCACACTATCCTCCTCACAGCTTACAATTCTTCCAAACTTGGTGTCATTTGAAACCTTTGAAACTGTCCCATGCACACCAAGATCCAGATTAATATATACCTGGAAAAGCAGGGGTCCTGATACTGACCCCTGGGCAACACCACTACTAACGTTCCCCCAGCCTGAACACTATCCATTGGCCATTATTCTCTGTTTCCTATCACTCAGCCAATTTTGTCACCGTGTTGCCTCTGTCCTTTTTATGTCATAACCTTCAACTTTCCTCACAAGTCTGCTACGGGGCAGCGTATCAAATGCCTTCTGGAAATCCCTGGATACCAGATTATCCTTACAATATTTTTTTTGAAAAATACCATTTTGAAATTGTCCCATCTTCTGACACCTCCCCAGAGTCCAGGGAAGACCGAAAGATTATGGCTACAGTGTGTCCATAATTTCTACCCTCGATTCCTTCCAAATCTTTGGATGCATCTTACCTGGACACGATGCCTTGTCAACATTAAGATCCAACAATCTGTTCAAAACTGCTTTATTATTAATTTGATCACTTCTAGTGACAGAGTTTCTTCCTCTAACCATATTGTTTAGGCAGCATCCTCCTCTTTTGTGAAGATAGATGCAAAGTATTTTGGAGTCATACAGCATGGAAACAGACCTTTTGGTCCAATTCATCCATGCTGACCAAGTTTCCCAAACTAAACTAGTCCCACTTGCCTGCATTTGGCCCATAGTCCTCTAAGCCTTTCTCATTCATGTACCTGTCCAAATGTTTTTTAAATGTTGTGACCGTGCATGCATCTACTGCTTCCTCTGGCAGTTCATTCCACGTACGAACCACACTGTGTGTGAAAAAGTTGCCCCTTGGGTCTCTTTCTCCTCTCACCTTAAAAATATGCACCCTAGTTTCGAACTCCCCCATCCTAGGGAAAAGGTCTTTGCTATTCACCTTGTCTCTGCCCCTCAAGATTTTATAAACTTCAAAAGGTCATTCCTCAACCTCTTCCGCTCCAGTGAAAAAAGTCCCAGCCTATCCTTATAACTCAAGCCCTCCAGTCCTGGCAACATCCTTATAAATCCTTTTTGAACCTTCTCCAATTTAATAATATCATTCCTGTAGCAGAGCAACCAGAACTGGACCAGGGCAACCACAGTTCCTCTGTCTGTAAATCCTCTTTTGATCTCCTCTTTGATTGGCCCTACACCTCCTTTAACCACTCTCTTACTGTTTATATGTCTATAGAAGACTTGGAATTTCCCTTCATGTTAGCTGCAAGTCTTTTCTCATAGTTTCTCTTTACTTTTCTTATTTGTTTTTCACCTCCCCCAAACCTTTGGTATTCTTGTTGATTTGCAATTGTGTTTTCTACTTCATACCTGTCCTAAGGACACCTTTTTCAGGATGGTGCATGGCTTCAACAGTAACTTGCAGGAGATGGGAGTCCTGGCAGCAGCTAGGACTCTGCTTTTCAAACGCACAATTAAACAAGATGAGTACAGGGTATTGAGGAAGGACAGGTATCTAAGAAAAGGTAGAAGAGTGGCTCTGTTCATGAAAGATGCTATTAGCACGAATGAGAGGGATAACCAATGTTCACGACATCAAAAGGTAGAAACGACATGTTTAGTGATGAGAAATGACAAGACAGGAAGTCATTTGTGGGACTGGTACACAAACTTCCTAATTATAACTACACAGTAGGATGGAGCACAAAGGAAGAAATAATGTGAGTTTGTCAGAAATGTGCAATGATAATCACGAAAGATTTTAATTTACTTATTGAAAGGTCAGATGAGCAAAGGTGGCCAAAATAAGTAATTCATATTATTTTTGGGAGATAATTCTTAGAACCATAAGAACACCCACGGTGTGGAAACAGGCCATTTGGCCCAACAAGTCCACACTGCCCCTCCGAAGAGCATCCCACCCAGACCCAATCCCCTACCCCTGCATTTCCCCAGTCTAACCAACCTAACCTAAACATCCTTGGGCACAATGGGAAATTTAGCATGGCCAATCTACCTACCCTGCACATCTTTAGACTGTGGGAGGAAACTGGAGCACCTGGAGGAAACTCATGCAGACACGGGGAGAATGTGCAAACTCCACACAGACAGTCGCCCAAGGATGGAATCAAACCCGGGTTACTGTCACTGTGAGGCAGCAGTGCTAACCACTGAGCCACCATACATGGAACCAACCAGAACGTCAACTGTACTAGACTTGGAAAAATTTTCTGAAGAAGGGTCCCAAACCGCAACGTTAACTTTCCTGCTCCTCTGATTCTCCCTGGCCTGCTCTGTTCCTCCAGCTCCACACTGTTTTATCTCTGATTTCAGTATCTGCAGTTCTTGCTATCTTTGATGCTAGACTTGGAATTGTGCAGTGAAATAGAATTATCTCATAGTGAAGGCACTCCTCAGCAGCAGCCACGATCATGTGAGTGAATTTTACATTCAGTTTGAGAGAGAAAGGAATGGGTCCCAGATCATTTCTTTTAAATTTAAATGAGAGAAATTATGAGGACATGAAAGCAAAGCTGGCTAAAGTGAATTGACAAATTAGGTTGAAGAATAGTTCAATAGAGATGCAGTGGCAGAAATTTGAGAGAATTAACAAGAAGCAGCAAAAAGAGACTAAAAAATGTGAGTTAAAAATAGAGTATGAGAGAAAACTAGCCAGAAATATATAGAACATAGAACAGTACAGCACAGTACAGGCCCTTTGGCCCACGATGTTGTGCCAAATTTTTACCCTAAACCTAAAGTCTATCTAACCTCCACCCCTACCTTATACTATCATCCATATGCCTATCTAATAGCTGCTTAAATGCCCCTAATGAGGCCGACTCCACTACCCTTTCCGGCAATGCATCCCATGCCCCTACCACTCTCTGAGTAAAGAACCTACCTCTGACATCTCCCCGATATCTACCTCCTTTCACTTTAAAACTATGTCCCCTTGTAAAAGCTACCTCCACCCTAGGAAAAAGTCTCTGGCTGTCTACTCTGTCTATACCTCTGATCATTCTGTACACCTCTATCAAGTCACCTCTTATCATTTGTTGTTCTAAAGAGAAAAGCCCTAGCTCTCTCAACCTTTCCTCGTAAGACCTTCCCTCCATTCCAGGCAACATCCTGGTAAATCTCCTCTGCACCTTTTCTAACACTTCCACATCTTTCCTGTAATGAGGTGACCAGAACTGGACACAATACTCCAGATGTTGCCGAACCAAGCTTTTGTATAGCTGGAGCATAACTTCACGGCTCTTGAACTCAGTCCCTCTATTAATGAAAGCTAACACACCATATGCCTTTTTAACAACTCTATCCACCTGGGTGGCAGCTCTTAGGGAACTGTGAACATGAACCCCAAGATCCCTCTGCTCCTCCACACTGCCAAGAATCTTTCCGTTAACCCTGTATTCTGCTTTCAGGTTTGTCCTTCCAAAATGAATCACCTCACACTTTTCAGGGTTAAACTCCATCTGCCACTTCTCGGCCCAGCTCTGCATCCTATCAATGTCCCTTTGTAACCTAGAACAGCCCTCTGCACTGTCCACAACATGACCCACCTTCGTATCGTCCATATAAGATGGAAATGATTTGAATATGTATTTGGGAGCAGTCTTCACTATAAAGGATGTAGGGAACATCACAGAAGCAGCTATATATGAGGAAATGGAAGGGAGAAACTCAGGAAAATTACAACTCAAAAGAGAATTGGTGCTGAATAAATTATTGGATCTGCAGGGTAGCAAGTGCTTGGGTCCTGATGGACTTCATTCCAGTGCCTTAAAAGAAGTGGCTAGTGGGACAGTTGATACATGGGTTTTAATTTACCACAACTGCTTTGATTTGGGTAAAGTCCATTTAGATTAGAAGACAGCCAAAGTAATTTATTCAAAAAGGGAGGGAGATGGAAAGCAGGGATCTACAAACCAGTTAGCTTAACATCTGGCACAGGGAAAAGATTAGATGTTATTGTTAAAGCTGACACTGAAATAAGTTCAAGGTAATTAGGCAAATTCAAAATGGTTTTGTGAAAGGGAAATCATCTCTAACCAATCTATTGGAGTTGTTTGAGGAAGTATCATGTTGTTGATAAGGGGAACTGATGGATGGGCTTAGATTTCCCGGAGGCTCCGTGTTCACATGTACATATAAAATATACAAAATAAATGCAAGTTTGATGATACATTTGTTTGGACAAAGTCAGAAGTCACACGGCACCAGATTATAATCCAACGGGTTATTTGAAATCACAAGCTTTTGTAGCACTGTTCCTTCATCAGGTGAAGTCACCTGATAAAGAAGCAACACTCCAAAAGCTCATGATTTCAAATAAGCCTGTTGGACGATAACCTCGTGCTGTGTGACTTCTGACTTTGTCCAACTCAGTCCAGCACCAGCACCTCCACATTCGTTTGGGTTTAGAAATCATTCAGCAAAAGATTTCAGGGAATAATTGTCTCTGAAAAGTGCTCCCAGTTCTTTTCATCTTGGACGTGCGCTGTTAGGGAGCCCCTCCATGGGATGCACACATGAGAGCTGGGAAAATAAGGGGAGATTTGAAGGTGTGTGTATGAGTTTCGATTCCCTGCCTGTGCCTTTCTGTGAGCAGATGGAATTTACCTGTTGGCCTCACCATCCAGTCATTAGGTTTCTTATAGTGTATGCTTCAGGCACTGTTAATAGAGTTCAACAGCTCCTTGGAATGTAGACCATCCAACCCAGCAAACTGAGAACAACCAAATCCAGACTGCTTGCACACTTTGACAAAAATCCAAAAGAACAGGTTTGGCTATAGTTCTTGTGTAGTGTGCATTAGTAGGAAAATGGAAACATGAGACACAGTCATATTGAGTGTTCAACACGGGGAGGTGAAGAAGGTCATTGCAGCTTGCCCTACTAGGCTCAAACAAAAACAATATAATTTTATTAACTTCTAAAACGCTTTACTCTCTCCCTCTGTTGCAATGTTCCTCAACAGGTTCATCTGGGTGTGCAATCTATCATTAGTAGTGTTTAGTAATTGTCATTTGTCCAGTTTTATACAAGACAGTCCGGGTCTTAGCTCATCCAAATGCTATTTTTTGCTGATGCCTTTAAACCTGGTAGTTTTATTTTGGGATGTTAAGGACAAGAGAGGAGTAGTGGGTTAAATTTCCCTTTTCTCTTCATTTGTCAATTGTCCACAACAACACACATTTTAGAGGGAATATTTTAGACCCCAAAGGATTTTAAAAATAGCAAAATAATAACCAGGGAAAGGGATGGGCAGATAGGAACCATTGAGGTAATGTGTGGGTGGACCCTGAAGACATGAGCACTGTCCTCAATGAAAACCTTGCACGGTCTTCACAATGCAAAAGGACAGCACCGGTATAGACATCAAGGTGGGAGACTGTGAAATATTGGAAGAAATTAACATATATAGACAAAGAAGGTACAAACAGGCTTAGCAGTCTTAAACATAGGTAAATCTGCAGACCTGGTTGAAATGTAGCCCAGGGTGTTGAGGGAGACAAGGATGGAAATATCAGGGGCTCTGGTATTAATTTTCAGATTCTCTTTGACCACAGGTGACTTCCAGAGGTCTGAAGGATGACTAACATCATCCCATTATTTAAAAAGGGAAGAAGGGATAAACCAGAAAATTACAGGCCAGTTTAACCTTGGTCGTTGGCTAGTTATTAGAATGAATTTGGAGGGACAGAATATATCTGCACTTTGTGAGGCATGGATTAATCAGGAATACTCATGAGGGATTTGTTGAAGCAAGGATGTGTTTGACACATTTGATTGAATTTTTTGAGGAGATAACCAGGAGTATTGATGCGGGTAACGCGTTTGACATGGTCCACATGGATTTTAGCAAGGCTTTTCGTGAGGTCCCTCATGGCAAACTGGTCGAGAAAATAAAAGCCAGTGGGATCCAAGGCAAAGTGGCCTGTTGAATCTGAACTTTTCTGAGAGGCAGGAGGTACAGGGTGATGATAGACAGATGTTTCTGTGACTGGACATCTGTTTACAGCAGGGTTCTGTAGGGCTCAGTGCGGGGGCCTTTGCTGTTTCAGGTGTATATTAATGATTTGGACTTAAATGGAAGGGGTATGATCAAGAAAGTTGTTAAGGTAGTAAATATTGAGGAGCATTGCAAGAGGATATCAACAGACTGGTCAGCTTGGCTGAGGGGCGGCCAATGGAATTCAATCCGAAAATCAAAATGATCAGACGTATATTTAGAGGGGACAGCCAGAGACATTTTCCTAGAGTGGAGGTAGCTATTACGAGGGGGCATAGTTTTAAAGTGAGTGGAGTTAGCTATAGGGGAGACATCAGAGGTAGGTTCTTTACTCAGAGAGTGGTCGGGGCGTGGAATGTATTGCCAGAGAAGGTAGTGGAGTCGGCCTCGTTAGGGGCATTTAAGTGGCTATTAGATAGGCATATGGATGATATTATAAGGGGTGGAGGTTAGATAGACCTTAGGATTAGGGTAAAAGTTCAGCACAGCATCGTGGGCTGAAGGGCCTGTACTGTGCTGTACAGTTCTATGTTCTATGTTCTAATCCAGAATCCTAATACTGCACTTGGGAGGGCTAACAGGTCAAGGGATTACACTAGAAATGGTGGCATCCTGGAAAATGCTGAAGATCGAAAAGACCTTTGTTTGCGTATCCATAGATCCCTGAAGGTAGCAAGGCAGATCAATAAGGTGGTTAAAAAAGTATATGCAATGTTTGCCTTTATTGGACAAGGGATAGAATACAAGATGAGGAGGTTATGCTGGAACTTTATAAATTAAGCCATAGGTGGAGTACTCTATGATCACCACATGATAGGAAGGATGTGATTACACGAAAGAGGGCACTGCCTGGGCTGAAAGGTCTGAGCAATCGGGGAAGATTGAATTGGCTGGGGTTGTTTTCCTTGGAACAGTAAAGGTTGAGAGGAAGCCTGATAGAGGTGTATAAGGTTATGAGGGGCATAGATAGGGTGGAAAGGAAGAGAGGTCATTAGCAGAGAGGTCAATAATTCAGGAATATAGGTTTAATGTGGAAAGCTAACAGGGGGGTTAAGGAAAAGTGTTCTTGCTGAGATGGTTGTGGTAGTCTGGAACTCACTGCCTGAAAGCATAATCAACTCAGAAACTCGAAACATTTGAACAATATTTAGATGTTCAATTGCATTACCACAGCCTCCAGGGCTATGGGTCAAGAACAGGAAAAGGGAATTGTTGTTGATCATGCGGATGCGATGGACCAAATGGACTCCTTGAGTGCTGTAAGCATCTATAAGTCTATGACACTTGTGGTTTTCAGTAATAAGCACAAGGTATTCAGGTAAGGTTACATCAGAAGAAAAGATACGTTTATTCACAATAGCACCTGGAATGTAAACATGATGAACACTTTCCATCCCTCATACACACACAGAGACTCACACACACACACAGGCACACACACACACACACACATGCAAGCACGCACACACACGCATACAGGTACATGTGTGTGCGCACATGCACACACACATAAACAGACACACACACAGACACATATACACACGGACACAGGCATACACACACACACACACACACAAGTGCACACATACATACACACACAGACACAGGGGCACACACACATAGACACACATACATGCGGGCATACACACACACACAGAGGTACACACACAAACACTCACACACAGCAGACGCATGCTCAGACACAGGCACACAAATGTGTGCATGCGCACATACACATACACATACACAAAAAAATGCAGTTGAATTAAAAGAATACAAGAAATAAATCAGTTCCAATAGTATTATTTAAGGTATATGCAGTCAGGCCTGGATGGGCTCCCTTATGTAATTCTTTGAAGAAGAATAGAATCCCTACAATGTGGAAGCCCATCAAGTCTACAACAGCCTTTCAAAGGATATCCCACTCAATCCCTGTAACCCTGCATTTCTCATAGCTAATCTGCCTAACCTGCACATCTTTGGACTGCGGGACGAAACCAGAGCACCCAGAGGAAACCCATATGGAGAATATGTGGAGTTTGTACAGTCAGCTGAGGCTGGAATTGAATGTAGGTCCCTGGTGCTGTCAAGCAGCTGTGCTAACCACTGAGCCACTGTGCTGCCCTAAGTTTAGCAACAAGGATTTCCAGACACGTTTATGGCCAAGATTCTGTTGAGGAAAATCCTTTCAGATGAAAATGAATTTGAACCCATTGTACTGCTGAGTTTAATTGGTTGTTAGGCAGGTCTGTGCTATTTTGGCTCGGGAAATTGACCCCTCAGTCTTGTTGGTTTCTAGACTGACTGGTTCCTATCTAGCTCATGAAGTAATAAGATTCATAACCTGAAAACGGTTTGGGCATAAAATGCATATTTCTATTGTCCATTCAGAATGATTTTGAAGTTCAAAGCCATTGCTACACAATGGGGAGACGGATGGGTGATTGACATCAATTTATAGTGAACTAGTTTGGGCACAGCTTTACTTTATGTTTCAACTTGGAGACATGAAATCTGAATTTAAGTTCTAAGTAAGCCCACAAGAAATAGACAACATGAATTCAACAGCTGTTTCTTTCTCTTGCTATGTCCACATGGAGGGCACTCTGCCCTAAATGTCATTTACATTTTTAAGAACTTTCTGGAAACATGTTCAGACATGAGTTAATGCTTTGTTCATGCAGAAAACACAGAAGACCATCTGACCCTCAGCAGCTATCTTGGGTCAAGGTAAATTGTTGATGTGGCATGTTGTTTTTTTTCATTTCTAGACTTAAAAAAAAACTATCATCTCCATATGCTTGACGTGCTTGTGACAAACTTGACAGGGATCACCAATAGTGTAAACGGTGGCTACAATCTGTTTCATCCCTGCTGGGTAGGCAGCGCTAAAATCATCCGTGCAAAGTTTGTTCTTCTTTGATCTACACACAGGCAACAACATAATGAGTGAACCTTAATGTGTACAATCAGGATTATCTGATGGGTTTGGAAAAGTGCTGAGATTCAGCATTGAATTGACTTGCAAGATATTGGTCAGCTGGGAGCAAGGTACAGGAGAAGTAATCTGGGAGGGTTTACACATACATGCCCATTCCAACAAATAACTAGAAGAAGAAAGTTGTTATAAAATACGATTTGTCAGAAGGAATAAAAGATACCTACCAGAAACTACTAAACGAAGAACCAGCATACAAGGAACATCCAAACAGGTTACAACATTTAAAAGGCATCTGGATGGGTATATGAACAGGAAGGGTTTAGAGGGATATGAGTAAAATGCTGGCAAATAGGACTAGGTCAGATTGGAAAGTCTTGTAGACATGGACAAGTTAGACTGAAGGGTTCCCTGTGTACATCCCTCCTACTAACGAGCATTCAGTTCTAATGTTGGTCAGAGTAATTAGTGGTTCATCTGGTACAACCAGAGCCATGTTCTTGACACCAGGGCTAGCTCAGGTGTACTGCAGGGCAGGAGGAAGATTGAGAAATAAATAATAACAGGGAATTTGATAGGTAGTCAGGCGAAGAGAGAAGGGTTTCTGCAACCAAAGTTGTGAATTCAGAATGACACTTTGCTGCCATGGTCCAGGAATCATTATGACGCTACAGAATACTCTGAAGAGGAGAATGAACAGCTAGTGGTCATGGTTCATATCTACACCAACACATTGGTGGAATGAGGTCCTGCAGGCATGTCTTAGGAAACCAGGAAAGAGACTACCAAGCAGGATCTCAAAAGGTGGTAATCTCCAGCTTACTCTCAGTGCCGTGAGTTAGTGACAGAAATAGGAAGCTACAGCAAATGAATGAGAAGTTGGAGAGATAGTGTGGGAGATAGTGTGTTAGATTCCTGGGACAAAGGGAGAAGTTCTAGGAGAGATGGGATCAGCTTAAAGGCTGCATCATAAGACAGCCAGTGTCAACATCGTTATGGGGCAGTGTGTTAGTGCTGTTGCAGCGATTTCAAACTAACTTGACAGTGGGATGGGAACCACAAGGAAATGTTCAAGGGGAAGAAACAAGGTGCACAAAGAATTAGGAGAGAAAACAAGCATTTGACTAAGATAAAGCAGACCATATTTTCAGGGCATGTATGTAAATGCATGGAGTGTGGAAAATCAAGTTGGTGAATGGTAGATGCAGGTAGTCCTGTGGGAATATGATGCTGTGACGATAATAGAGATCTCACTCCAAAAGGGCAGGACTAGGTCCTAAATCCCAGTCTCATGTTTTGTACTGCTGTGCTCTGTTCTCGCTCCTGGTGTTTCTGTGGATGGACTTTGATAAAGTATCACATAGTATGTTTGTCCGCAACATTGAAGACCATGTGTGAAATCTTACCAGGCTTTGAGCGATATGGACAATGGTGATTGTGTGGTAAAATCCGATGAGGTGTTCAGTGAGGCCCATCTCAACGTTGTCATCATCTTGCCACATCGTGTTGACTTTCCCTAAGCAAATTGGGGAGACACTTGCTTGGCAGTGGAAAATTCTCAATTGACGCTCAATATTGCTTGTTAATGCCTTACAAACAGCCCAACTCACCACTGGTAGTGATATTACAAAACTTGCCATTAAAACTACCCATCAGAAAAACTCATCATGGATACCAAAGCAGGCTCTTGGCATGTTCAACTTGCCACTTGCTTCGAGGGATCTCAATGTTGGACACTGGGCACCAACATGTTAGGGTACTCTCCATGGGCACCAGCTGCATACATCCTACATCCTGATACATTGACATCTAACATATGCTATTTTCTGTGAATCCTGTTTGCACATGCCCAACTCACCTATGATATTTCTGCATTTCAAGACTGCATCTCGGGACATACCAGCAGGTACTGATACAGTAAGGACACTGTGTTCAGGGACATGCACTCAGCTCATGGTCTGGACCAGGCTGCATGTCAAGGCTCTTCGCTTGCTTTCATGCTGCTCATTCACTCTGATCCTACCTTGCTGTTCGCAGCAGCACTGCCTTGTATTGTCTTGCCTTGCTGTTTTGCATATTTGTGCAATATTGGTTGTGGAGGTAAATTCAATTATGGCTCTTAATAAGGAGATGGATAAACACCAGCAGGGCTATGAGGAAAGGGATTAGCTGAGATTCTCTTGCAGAGAGCTGGCATGGACATGACTGAACAAATGTCCTCCTGCATGAAACCATTCTATGATCCTGTATGATCAGTATGAGTTTGGGTGAAGGTATAAAGGCAACAAATGATATACTTTAACAGCCAGAATGATGAGATGAAGAATTAAAGGATTCAACCTACTCAATGTTAAAACATTATTTATTCTATTGTGCAAGATTGAGGTAATTAGAATGCCCTCACGGTGGAAAGATGTTAGCTTTAGCATAAAGGATTTCAAGATCTATGAACACAGTGGTCCTTTGTAGTTTCCAAATTAGAAACAATTCAATGATCTATGGTTACATTTTGTTTTTTAATTATAGGCCTAAGTGAAGTCTTTTAAGACATTAAAATACTGAATCTTCAATTATTCTGAAATTTTAGACAGACATTTATGAAAAAACAATCATGATATAGAACTGGAACGATACCATGTGAAATATTAGAGAATCTGGTATCAGAGCCCTTAACTACAGATGGTGGTTGAAGTGAGATGTTCTAAAAAGAAATATGAAAGGTGCTTTTTCTCCACCCACGTATTTTTGGAGCTTTGGACTGAGGCATAAGTGTATCTACATTTATTACTTTCTAAATTATTTACAAAAGGACTAGGTCTCTTTTTTCTTGTATCACGAAGTTGAATGAAAAAATAAGTTTGAGTTAAAAGCACTGAGGGGCTATATTCAGTAGCTAACACAGCTTTTAAGAACTTCTACTTCAAACAAAAAGGTTCACAAAACATGAGAAAATAGCCACAGATGACTTATTTACAAAAACCAGATTGGGTGGATTCAAAAATGAAATATTTGGAGAGATAGGGGACAGTGTTGGGAGGCAGCAATCCATGCATGTACTTTGGAGAGGAAACAGGGTGTAGGAGACGGAACGGTGGCTTCCTAGGGTGCTAGAGGTAAAGGGGTGTTTTTGAAGGAAGTGCGGTGGTGACAGCAGATTTTAAGGAGAAAGTTTTACACCTGAAAATGGAAATTAGTTTATTGAATGGCAAGGTGGGATGGAGGGTGAAGGACAAGGGTAGTCAGGAAGGGAAGTTGGAAGTAGATAGGTCTCCTGGACAGAATGAGCTCTGTGGGAGAGTGACAGGGGATGGAGGAGAAACCAGAGAAAGATGAGAATTCAGGTCTAGAGTGGGGGATGACTTACAGTCCATCTCCATGGCAATGTGAATCATATATGTCTTAATTCAGGCAAAAATGCTAGTTAACTAGCCTCTGGACACCCAACGTAATTTGATCATAGAATTAAATAGACAGTTTAAGGCATAACCGTGTACAAAATCTGAAATTCCTAGCATCTCCCTGGAATTTGGAGACCGGCAGTTTATCCACTGTCAATACTGCTGCCCTGGTCATTAGTTATAGATGTGAATATCTCACCCCTCCTTCCAGTAAGGCATGTAGGAGCCTCAATGCCCCTCTCACTTCCTCCTTATAAACCAAACGAGCCAGGATCATTGATGGACAGAACTCCAAACAGATCATATGACTCCCTTTATTTCTAACGTAGATAGCCCCAAAACACAAAAATCATACAGGCTTTATTTTGTGATAATATGAAGCCTCTATGAGATTATCTAAAGGCTGTCAAAACCTCAAGAAAGAAAGGTACACTTTGTCTGCAGGTAATCTTGGCTGAAGATATCAAAGAGATAAATTAAGCTGCAAGGGTATCTCTGTTTTATTTGCTGTGGTTTCAGAGGAATTGGTGGAAAGTGTCAACAGGAGAAGGAAAGATGCCCAGACAAGATGCTGGGCAACGTTAACGACAAGAAGTATCATGTCACAGATCGGTGCAATGAAGGTACTCGATGTCTTGACAATAGTTGCTCAGGTTCGACTCCCAGCTAAGTGCTTGCATTGTCCATTATTTACATTGTACTAACTAGGTTCCAACCAACATGCCGCCATCTCAGCAAACTTTTCCATTTCTGCTTCCAACCACTCTCCTATGATCACTATGGTGCACTGTCCCACTTCCTGTTGCTTTTAATGACACACTCTCTACCTGCTCTCTCCTCATTTTGATCCTTCACCTTCTCACTCCCCCCTGAGACTTTTCACGTCCTAGCGTTGGGATTCTAAAATGAATGTGCACATTGTAAAGGCATCACACTTGACTAATAACAATCCCCCTTCTTTCTCGCAACGGTCATTATGTCAGTGATATGGTCAGTCTGGGAATACATATTACTAGAATTTCGGTATTCTGGGCAGCAGACAGAACTAAGTCTGAAAAGTCTGAGATTACCAGAAAGAGTTCTGCATTGTTAGGAATGGAAAGCCTGCCATCTCTTCTAGTTATTAAGGAAATTAATTGCTGCTTGGCAGATTTTCTACTGGTGTTAGTACCCAGGTTTGGAAAAACATGGCCTCCAACAGAAGCTGGTAGTTGTAGCACACGATAGTGCCCAGTAAGAGGTCATAGCTGCTGTCATTACAGCACTCACCAGATCCCCAGAATGGAGGAGATAACTTGGAGCAGATGAGTATTCTTGAACAGTGGGAGTATCTTACAGGGTTTTGTGTTGACGGATGACAGGGATTGTGGGGTCCAAACTAAGGAGGACACCTGAGCAGCCACCCCCTTGTCATATGTCCAGTCTCTCAATCAAACACAGATTAGCTCGGATTGGAGGAACTAGCAGCCAGTCTGCCTGCACTGGTTCACCTATCAGTTGGCCTGACTCTTTCTCGTACTCCCAGCAGGCAATGGGGCAGGATCTTGGGCTGGCCTGCCCAGAACTTCTTTCCAGTTGAGATGGAAATATGGTGGGGTTCTGGTACATCATCAAACCCCCAGCCCCCGCTCCATTATATTTTCTACCTGCCTCCATACTCCCCACATCAGAACTGAAGATTCTGTTCTCTATTTTCTCTCATTTTCCCTCAGAAACTAAACATGAAATGCACCCATTATCAATAGCCAGTGACCTGACACATCTCTCTTCCCTTTAAGGTGACGCAAATGTAGAATACCTGGAGAATGAGGAGATGGAAGGGCAGCACTAGTCATAGGTTTCAGAGCTTGAATGGTAGATGAAGTCACTGTGACACATCTGCAAAGCTGAGAGTTACATGGATAGCACCTTCAGAGAGGTGGCCCTACCACAGCTTCGTGCCTCAAAGCAGAAAGGGAATGAATGTCACCAAACATTCTTAAAGACAAAATTACAATGGTTCCCTGGGGTCCTGCTCAGAAATCAGTTTTCCATTTTGGAAGCCTATGAAGACAATTGGTTCCTCAAGGGAGTGTTTGTGGTACCACAAGTATGCAGGACAGGAGGGACAATTGTAATTAGGGATTCATCCATTAAGGGAATGGAGAGGCATTTCTGAAGCTGGAGATGTGACTCATGTTGTGGTTGGTTAGCTTGCCAAGCTGATTTGTTAGTTTGCAGACATGTCATTACCCTTCCGGGTAACATCATCAGTGTAGCCTCCAATGAAGCGCTGTTGTGTTTTCCCGCCTGATATTTAAACTCTGGAGTCCTTGACTCATGGATAGTATGGGGATGCTCTGGTGCTGGAGTCACGGATGTCAGATTAGCTACAAGGCACTCTTCTGGGAGAGAGTGAACAGCCAGAGGTCAAGCTCCACATTAGTAATAATGACTTGGGAATGAAGAGAGATGTGGTCCTGTAATCAGAATTTAGGAAGTTGTGTATAAAACTGGTAAGTGGGGCCTCCATCCTCCAGTTTACCCCAATGCCATGTCCAACTGTGTACAAAAATAGAAGGCTAGCACAGATGAATGCTTGGTTGGAAAGGCGACTGATTCACTAATGCCCTTTAGGGAAGGAAACTGCTATCCTTACCTGGTCTGGCCTACATGTGACTCCAGACCCACAGCAATGTGGTTGACTCTCAACTGCCTCTAGGATGGGTAATAAATGTTGGCCTAGCCAGATATGCCCTCATCCCATGAATAAATAAAATAAAGGAGGGAGGGCTCTAGATTGGCATGTGAAAATTTAACATTTGGTGATAACAGAGACTTGCCTCAAGGATGGACAGGACTGAGTGTTAAATATTCCTAGGTACAAGGTATTCAGAAAAACATAGGAAAAGAAGAAATGGAGAAGGGATGGTGTTATTTGCTAAGGACAGCATTGCAATGCTGGAGACAGAGGATGTCCCAGACAGTTTAAGGACAGAATCACACTAAGGAACAAAAAAGGTGCAATGACAATGCTCGGTGTGGTCTTTGGACCACCGACAGTGGGAAGGATGTACAGGAGCAAATCTGCAGGGAAATTATGCACTAGCTTCACCAGGTTGCCATTGGTACTGCTCCTGCCGTCCTTTATAAACACTTCTAATTGAAAGAAGTTAGGTCATCTGCATTGATGATGACTCAGGAGTAAAGGTACAGGTTTAGTGGTACTCCATATACAAGTCTCCTGCTGCTGACAACCCTCTGCCTCTCATGTACATACATGTTTGAGCACATAAATAGAGCTGTGTGACTTAGTGAGGGCATCCTCTGTATGAAGGCAGCACTTGCGATGTCTCGAATTACAAATCTAACTGTAAGAGGAGATGGTTGAGGGCCTGGTCAAATAAGCTAGTCTGTTGTTGGCTCCCTTATTAACAGCTGTGAGGCTAGTCTGGTAGCTATGTTCTTTAGTATACAGCCAACCCAGACATTGGTGGGATGTCTGAGGTATTCGTTGATTTGAACAGTGAAGTTTACACCTAGAGTTGCACCCAGTGTTGCCTCCTACACTCAGTGTTTCCTTCAGAGGACGTTCATCATGGAAGAGGAGCTAATCAACTGATGGAAGGTGAAAGGTAGTAATTGGTGGTAATTCGTATCCTATGTTTGAACTGAAGCCATGAGATTTTGTGGGGTCTGGAGCTGATGTTTAGGTTTCCTATGACTACTTTCAGCCAACTGTATATAATTGTGCTGCCATCTGTTGTGCTGTTGGTCTATCCTGTCTGTCCTCCAGAGATGGTGATGAACAACTCTGGGATGGTGTCTGATTGGTAAGATTCTGAATGTATCTCTATTCTAAGCTCAATTTGTCCTAGGCGCAGCTCTTGCATTTTCATACCGATGATAGTGAGGACGAGTTTTGCAAAGTTCACTGGTCCGGATGTGCTTTTGTCAATAATGATTTGAAACCTAGGCTGAAAAAGCATGGTCTGCTTAGTTTTATCCTGCCATGATTTGATACAATAGAGAGCCTTACTAGACCATTTCAGGAGGCAATGAAGAGTGAAGCAAACTGACTTAGCAAGTCTTTGATCAGATTTGGAGAGCCAAAGACTACAGTGTTACATAAAGTCAAGTTACAGGTAACTACAGCTGTAGATGGTTAATATATCGTGTTGCATCATATTCCATGACAGTTCACCATAAATGCTTTTTGGATTCCATCAATTAGCTTATTAGCTCACAAAGTAAAACAGAATAGTGGTAACTAGTGATGACTGAAGAGTTATGATTTCACCTTGCAAGTGGATGCTTTTAAATTTGGCTATTGCTAACTATTTCACATTATAGTTTTTCACAGTGTATTTTATTTTACATAATAATATTAACTCTGATGAAAAATCATGCCTATAAAGTTAATTTGCCTTTCTTCCTCTTTTAGAAGTCGCCGTGTGTGAGATTCTTTATTTTTATTTCAGCACTAAACAGTATCAGAAAAAGATGAGTACCAGCATCCAGAAAGCAAGGTTTTATATAATTCTCTGATTGGATTTTAGAATATTCCACATTAAAAATAGTCTGATGGTTAAAAGTGTGCGTCTGGAGTCACTTTAGAAGTCAAATAGTTAAAGGATAAAGGATTTCCAAAGTTGCAAAGGTAATTATTGGCCCAGAACTTCCAGTCTCCACAAACTCAGAGACTAGACATTTGACAAGAGATGTACGTTGGGACCTGATGAGCTAATCCCATGGGAATTTGCATGGGAAGTTCATAATCCTAATGGACAATTCCCCCGCTCCATGGGACCCTGTAAGAAAGTCTCCAGCTCTCAGTTAGAGGCAGAGACTTTAGCCAGTTCCAACTTACTTACTTGGAAAGTTGTCCAGGAAATGTTAGACAGAAAAGTCTTCATAGGGTTTTATTTGTAACAACTTGATTTGCCATGTTTGTTACAGAATCATGTGTGTTTCAGTGCAGAAGGAGACCATTCAGCCCATCGAGCCTGCACCAGCTCAATAAATGAACATTATTACCTAGAGCCAATCTCCTTCTTCCCCATACCTTGCACATTATTTTCATCCAGTGCCCTCTTGAAAGTTTCAATCAAACTTGCCTGCACCACATTTCCAGGCAGTGTATTTCGTACCCTAACTACTCACTGTGTGAAATAAAAAAGATTTTCCTTATTTCTTTTTGTAGTCACTTTAAAATCTATGCCCAATTGTTTGTTTTCACAGCTTTTATTTTTGCATTGTGGCCAAGACGTGCTGTGAGGAACTATGAACAAAGAAAAAAGTTGTGGGATTGCTGTGGAATGGGAAATTCCATTTCCTGGTGGCACAATTGACTGAGTCCTTCATGGGTAATTAGACCAGCAAGGTCAATTTTGGATGCCTCCCACCTTTCCTTGCTGTCATTATTGTTTGCCTCCTCATACTCCTCAGCTCCTCATTTTATAGCTGGCGGCAAGGGCTACCCTCATGACGGGGCTGTGCATCACTCACCAGACAATCACAAACCTTGATGCATCTTCTGTTGATTGCTACAAAACCCCTTTCGAGTGCTCCAGGTTGTGGAACCATTGTTTCAGAATACTAACAGTTTGCCGTACCACATTTCATAGAAATCATAGAATCCCTACGGTGTGGAAGCAGACCATTCAGCCATCAGATCTACACTGGCACTCCGAAGATCATCCCACCCAGACTCAACCCCCTACCCTATCCCTATAACCGTGCATTTCCCACGGCTAACACACCTAGCCTGTACATCCTTGGACACTGTGGAAAGTTTTGCATGGTCAATCCACCTAACCTGTACGTCTTTGGCCTGTCGGAAGAAACCCACACAGACACAGAGAGAATGTGCAAAATCCACACAGACAACTGTCCAATGATGGAATTGAGCCCAGGTCCCCGGTGCAGTGAGGCAGCAGTGCTAACCACTGAGCCAGCATGCCACAGTTCATGTGACAGCACGCCTCTCATTGTACTTATGTTTTGTAGGACTGTGTGATTTGTGCACCAGCCCTCGTCAGGCTCTGTTTTGCTGTGGTTGTTCAAACGCAACTGGCACAGTTGGTAGCACTCCTGCCTCTAAGTCACATATTAATAATTTCAAGTCCCACTCTAGTGCTTGAGTATATGAAAGATTATCACACATGTGCAGTAAAGAGGGGGCCCTGCATTGTTGGAGGTGCTGTATTCTGGTTCAGATGTTAAATGGAGGCCCCGTCTCCCTGTTCAGATGGAAGTAAATATTCCGTGGCATTTGTCACAAGAATGTACTGGGTAATCGAGTCCCACTACTCCATCAGCTATACCAACAGGGTAAGTGTTTGGATTAATCACTAACGTGGTTAATCTGTTTCCTTTTAACACTGTCTAGAATAAGATAAGCTATCACCAAGTTCCTTCAATAAGCTCAATAACTCTATAACTCAATAACTATAAACAAGAAATTTACAGGCTGAATGGTAGAGACTATGGTGAGAAAAAGGGACAGAATCAGGTGTGTGAATTCCAGTGAGGCCTACCTCAATATTTCGAGCAACTTGCTGCATCTATTAACTAAGTTCAGGGCGTCCAGGTGAGATTCTCATGATTGTTTATCAAGGGGCATTATTGCTTGTTAGTGACAAAGTAACTTAGTAATTATAAATCTCACCTCATTAATAAGCAAACTAACCATGGAGAATTCTCCACATGGAAGCCAGAGCGGGTATCTGGTAACCTGCAGTCTCCATGTTGCTCAGCACCAAACAGCATCATGGGGCACATCATGGGCACAAACCACAGTCATCCCTCATCCACAGACATTAGCATTTGATCATTGCCAATCCCTCAGGATCCTCATGGCACCTCTCTGATTCACTTGCAGTGACAATTAGCAAGTGCAGACCTGTATTGCAGGGCATACCAGCAACTGGCATCGAAACTGGCCACTGCTTGGACAGTTTGCTTGCAAGGACAGGAACCCAGGTCACAGATTGGACCAGATTGCATCTCAGGGCTGATTGCTTGCTCCCCGTGCTCACTCGCCTCACGCCAGTGTAACTATGCCTGTTAGCAAGAGTCACATCACAGCTACGGTGAGATGCTGGTCGCTGTGGCAGCCTTCCTATGTCACCAGAGGATCAGGGCCCAGAGCAAGCCCTGGAGCAGCAGTAGGAGCACCCAGCTCAGGCAGAGCTCACAGCTATAGCACCCCCAACCCCAATACTTGGGATCCACAAGGAAGATCCAAGCTTTCTGTTCCAAGTCCATTTCCTGAGGGATGAGTGAGGCTCTGCATTGATGCAGGCTTCATATGCCCCTGCGGCAGAAATATACAGATGTTCAATGGGACCTAAGGGCTGTAGGAGAGGGAGGCCATTTTCTCTGGGAGACTGTGAGTGTGACAGTCACTTTGAACATCTATACAAGTGGCTCCTTCCAGGCAGTGACGGGTGACCTGTGTGGGATCTCTCAGTCGTGCACCTGCAAATACATCAGTGCAATGACTGATGCCATAAGATCACACCAAGCTTCCTTTCCTCACCCCATTGCGAGGTCAGTGCTGTAGCCTGGGCAGTAGGATTTAGGCTGGCTTCCCCCAGGGCAGGGTACCATTGATGGCACACACATGGCACTGGTATCACAACGCTAAGGGATTCGTCAACAGGAAGGAATTCCAGAAGATCTGTGATCACCAATACCACTTCCTGGAGGTGTGTGCCCACTACCCTGGCAGCTGCCATGACTCCTACATTCTGGAGCACTCTCACGTACCTGGTATATTTGAGGGTCCAGGTGCCTTTCAAAGCTGGTTACTGGGGGACAAGGGCTACCCACCGTGACTATGGCTCATGATACCATTGTGCAGTGCCCTGCCTGATGAGAAGCGCTGGGTTAATGCTGCCCAGGCCTCAGCCAGAGCTGTGGTGGAGCACACGATGGAGCTGCTGAAGATATGGTTCTGCTGCTGGGACACAGCCCAGGGACGGCTCCCCTGTAAAGTCCATACAGAGTGTGCCCCATCATCCAGGCAGCTGTGCTCTGTGCTATTACAGCAGGCAATGAGGTGATAGATGCTGAAAACCTGGAACAGTTGGAGCAGTCTTCCGAGCAAGAGGACGTGGACATTGGAATAGAGGGAGCTCTCCTTGTCCATGACAGAGCTCAGCTGCATCAGGCATTACAGGGCAGACAGGACCAGACTGACACCCGGTTCCAGTCAATGAGAACAGAGTGCATCAGATCATCATCGACTGTAAAATAGCTGTTGGTCATCACGCCAGCATTTTATTTGCATTGAAGGGGAAAACTTCAACCAATACTAGTTTTATCTGGGTTCGCTTTTGATGTTTGTAAATAAAAGTTCATGTTTGGAAATGTCTTGCCGGTATGTGATGCTCCTTGAATAAACAATGACAAACTGTGGCTCCACAGTATGCACTGGGGACAGTATAGCAGTGGCCTAGATAGAATAAAGCCAAGGACAGTTAAACTGGTGGTTAAACAGTGACTGGAGGAAAAGGATGCAGTTGTACATCTGAGGGAGTGTCTCTCTTGCCAACTGTATGCCTTGGGCAGGCTCGTTTTGTGGCTGCTGTGCCATTAAAGATGACACAGGAGCAAGGATGATGGTCTTTTGGCATAAATCCAGTTAATGGAGAGCAGCTCTGGGAACGGTGTATAGTAAGGTGGGGTTAGATTTGGTGAAGTTGGTAAGATACAGATCGAGATCTCTCACTGGGCTTTGCAGCAAGAAACCTCCAAAATAAACTCAACAAAACTGACTCTTCACCAGAATAAAGGCAAGATTCAGCCTTTTCTTATAATCAATGGTAAAACTGGTTACAATTCAGCTATTGTGTGGAATTAAAATATATCCCTCTAAACCCTAACACAATCATGTAACAGTCAAGATGACCCAGTTCTGCAGAGATGATCTGTTTTTGAAAACCAAAAAAACTGCGGATGCTGTAAATCAGGAACAAAAACAAAGTTGCTGGAAAAGCTCAGCAGGCCTGGCAGCATCTGTGAAGGAGAAAACAAAGTTAACGTTTCGAGTCCCTGAGGAAGGGTCACCGGACCTGAAACGTTAACTCTGTTTTCGCCATGATCTGTTTTTGTTTTGAAATAGGCAAATGGGAAATGAGCCCCTAAAGGGGCCAAGGACCTAAACTCAAAGGCTATAAAACAGAAGATTTCTCTATCAGTCGACTTCCAGTCATTGAGATGCAATGCTGACTATTATAGAATCAGCAGTTGAGCTTTAAAAGTTAGACTTCAGTTTTGATAAAAAGTCATCTTAGACTTAAGTCTTAGAATAAAAGTAACAATCCAGCTTTCAGACTTGAAGAGGTAGTTACACATATTGGTTTCTGGAACTCTTCCGTCTCTGGAAGAAGATCTTGCACTGAGAGATCTGTGCAAATTACCCTGCTGGATGATTTCCACCTTTTCAGGAGAGATGAAGAGAGAGATACTTCTTTTTGCTGGTAACATCTTGTGGTGCTTATTCAAACAACAATTGTCATCCAGGGACTGTTGCTAGACAACCTTCAATACAAGGCCCCATCTCTTCTGAACCAAGTTTGGTAAGCAATTCAAGCAAAAGCTTCATCTCTCAAAAGCTTTGGCGCACTTTCTTCCCACAAAATCAGTTTATTTCTTGTGACCAGTAGGCAAAACACAACACACTGCAACTTTTGATTCCTCAGTTCCAAGAAAAGACTTCTACAAAGCTTTTCACTGTACTTCGGTACACATGACTACAACAAATCAAATCAAATCAAATCTTCTAAATCTTTCCACCTTTCCCACATTCCTTCAGTTTGTGTTTAAAGCTACGTGTTTATGACACATTAATTCGAAGAAAAGTAGAGACATTATTGCCTGGAGAATATTTTTCCCTCAATCAAATCATAAAAATAATGATCTGGTAATTATCACACTGTTAATCACATTGATAAAAAAAATTGACACAATACAAACATTAGTCTGTGATATCAATACAACCAAAGCAGAAGCAGGCTGCCCCAGAATGAAGATATAATGAAGATCTAATACACATATATAAAATATACAACATATAATGAAGAATGAAGATATTTGCTACCAGGATATTTGCATTGCCCTGCATGGTTTGCTGCCAATATTTACAAATCAGCTGGACTTGGAGGAAGTGGTGCCCTTTCAGTTCTGTGCTAAATATTCATGCCACAAGGATCCACCAGAGTGGGATCTCACAGCCCTCTACCCACAAACATATCAAGACTGTTACCAATGCAACATGTGCCAGACTATACCATTTCATCTCACTTCTCTGTGACAAGCTCAGCCTGGGCAGCAGGCTTTGCCAACATCACTGGGCTCCCCTAGGGGCTGGGCATCTTAGAGTGCACACACATCACATGGGGAGAATTATATCATAATGCAGCTGGCTTCAACAACAGAAAAAGATTCCATTCCATCAACATACAAGTCACCTGCGATCATCAATAGCACATCTTGGAAGTCTGAGGGTTGTCATGATGCCCATGTCCCTGAGAACTCTCATGTTCCCGCTTCATTTCAAGGGCAAGAAGCCTTAGCAGGGATGGGTTACTGGGGATCAAGGGCCCTCTACAGCCATGGCTAATGACTTTGTTATGCAACCCTGAACAGAGAGAAATGCAATACTGCTCATTCTTCCAGCAAGGGCCAATGTCGAGTGGACAATAGACCACCCTGAGGTGCTAATGCTTGGATTAATTTTTTTCTGTTCACTCATGGGATGTGGGCTTGTCATGCACCCCAGACAGAATCCTTGCACACTGTGTCCTGAATAACTGGAACAGGCAGAGGGCAGTGGGAGGGACACTGAACCGCTGGTTTACTGGCTGCAGTTTTCTAATGAGGAAGACAAGGATATTGAGCAAGTGGAATATCATCTTGAACATGATGGAATGCTGACGCATCAGGCACTGCATATCAGACAGACTTTCAAAAAACCCAATTCCAATCAATATGAGTTGCATGCAGTGATCACTCATCGACTATAGATATATCACTGCTTGGAAGCAAACAATCGCTGTCTGTTCCCAGAAGTAAATGCAGTTTTTGTGGGTTTTTTTCTCGCTTTGCTGTTGCTAAATGAAAGTAAACCTTTTCGATCATTTGCAGACTTTCCAGTATGCAACGCTCTCACACTGAACAATGAGAGTATGTTATGCTACACTGGGCATCTGGGAAAGAGGATTGCTCCCTTTGACAGGGTCCAAATGTGGGATGATGCTAAGGACGGGCAGCCTGTTTTGCTTGTTCCTAAAATAGCAAAAGAGATTTACAAATGTTCACTTACCTTTTCAATAACCTGTCAACGTGCCACCTACCTGCCCTGACAAGCATCTCTTTTCGGTTCCTTAATCACTCTGTGTATGGTGAAGGGCAACTCCGAGCTGACAGCACTCGAACAGGAGCACAGCTGGGCTTTAAAAGTGGCACAGGTGTCAGGAATTCTGGGTAGTCCTGTCAGCGGTGAATAATTCCACCTCTGGAAGATAGCACAAGCAGGCCACCACAGAGGTGTGATGTACGAATAATGAACTGAGTTTTGCAGAATGGCGTGAGAAATTCCAATAGGGTACGTGGAGACAAACCGTCCATGCAACTCACCAAAATTGATCCAAGCAAGTTTCTGATAAAATTCAGTCCTTAGTCATCATTGGTTAGAAAGTCTGTTTTGTAGGTTGCTTAGAGGTCTCTCAAGTCAAGACAGTTGTCAACTGTAAACAATATGTCCTACTTAAAACAACAAAGAGTAAATCATTAAAGAAATTTGCTATAAAGGTCCTAGTTAGTTTCACTGGAGGTATTTTCAATGTTGCAAGAATAAGACTAGGTGTAATGCTCCAAAGTTTAACTTTGCGCCACTATCAAATTTTGAGAATTTGCCTGTTTAAGCTACCAAGATTTTAATGTTGATTTATATCGTGATGTTGCTGTTAGTTAAAGTCAACCAACATACAGTTAACTCCACACAGCACACAACTTACCTACAAAAAATGATTAAGTCTATAAACTGGTGCTATTTGAACTATCTCACTGAATTGTGTATCTGAAATGCCATATCATTTGAGATAAGGAGGGTTATTTTAAATGGGAGCAGGATCGGTGCATGCAGGGTTCAAGCAGAGCAGTGCATAGAAATCATGAGAGAATCAAGTGACACTTGGCTAATTTTAACTCATGATCCTCATTTAAATATTTTAAAATCTCTCTCCCACTCTTCCCTCCAGACAGAAGTGGTCAGGAATGATGTCGCGACCAGTGAACAGGAACAGGTATTAGGACAGGAGGTAGATACTGCCAGAAATCCAACAAAATAATTGTGTTGCAACAAAGTTGCAAAACTGATGTCTGTTGTGGTGTTAAGGAAATACTGGTCAAAGATTATGGAATTGGCCTGCTCATCTTGCACATTGTAAACTCTGCCCAATTTTAATAGAATTTTGCGTCAAGGATGTACAGCTGGTACAGGCAGCTAGCTCCTTACGCCTGATTTAGGGAATAGGTTGCTCACCAATCTATGAGTTTGCCAGCACTTTTCATATCTTGTTGGTCCCTTTTGTAGCTGATAACCCTCTGGTGCTCATCATTCAGACAAACTAGGAGCCAACACTTTTAATTTCTCCTCCCCTCCATTGTTTCCTTAAAGTCAAATGTTTATCAACTCAAGTTTTCGTCATGTCATTTGTATATGGATTGAGGCTGTGATGAAAGGACCGTACTTGGCAAATGACATTACTTCAATACATGTCTTAAGTCTGTTATGGTTTCAGTATTAAACTGACTGTAGGGATATAAACAGTTTCATAAATTCTAAAGTTGTTGCATTTCGTGCCATGAAACACACATAAATTTATTTGTAGTCACTGAACACAAATCGCAATTTTGGGATTATGATTGATTAATTTGAAAAGCTTAGGAAATAATGCTGCCATGAAAGTTCCTTTCATGATCTGTATAGTCTTTTTAATTCTTTTTTGGGATTTGTATTATTGCATGGCCAGCAATATTCATTTTAATTTATTCATTCGCAGGGCATGGACATTGCTGGCTGGGCCAATATTTATTGTCCCTCGATAATTTCCCTTGAGAAGCAGGTAGTAGACAGCCTTGTTGAACTGCTGCAGTACTAAGTGTATGAGGAAATACATAGTGCTGATCAGAAGGGAGTTCCAGGATTTTGACCCAGAATCAGTGAAGGAACAGTGAAATGTTTCCAAGTCAGGCTGGTGTATGGTTTGGAGGAAACTTGCAGGCAATGGTTTCCCCAAATATCTGCTGCCTAATCAGCAATGTCCACATCCCCTGAACAAACACTTTAATAAAAAAAATCAATAAAAGCTGCCCTTGTACTGCTTTGTGGTTAAGGTTACAGGTTTGGAAGAAACTGTTGAGAGAGCTTTGCTGAGTTGCTGCACTGCATCTCGTAGCTGGCACACATTGCTAGGTGGTGGAGAGAGAGAACATTGAAGTTGGTGCCAATCAAGTGGGCTGCATTATCTTGGATGATGTTGAGCTTCTTCAATGTTCCTGGAGCTGCACTCATCCAAGCAAGTGGGGAATGTTCCATCACACGCCTGGCCTGTACCTTGTAGATTGTTATTAAGCCTGCAATAGGGGTGGGGCCTTTACATTGCAGAGGCTGAGCGCCAGCTCTCAGATACCTCCTCCTACCTTCCCCTGGACCATGACCCACCATGGTGCATCAGGCCATTGTATCAACTACGGTAACATTCATTTGGTGACCACCCTCCAACTGCCTCCAAGCTGATAGTCCCTCAACCCCGCACAGCTCGCTTCTACCTCCTTCCAAAAATCCACCAAGAGGACTGTCCCAGCAGCCCCATTGTTTCAGCCTGCTCCCGCCCCACAGAACTTATCTCTTCCTACCTTGACTAAGTCTTCTCTCCCTGGTCCAATCCCTATCCACGTACATCCGTGATTCCTCTGACACTTTATACGCCGGTTTCAAAACTTCCAGTTTGCCGGTTCCAGCCACTTCCTCTTTACCATGGACATGCAATCCCTTTACACAGCCATCCCCCACCAGGAGAGTCTTAGGGCTCTCCACCTCTTCCTGGAGCAAAGGCCTGAACCGTTCCCACCCACCACCACCCTCCTCCACTTGGCCGAGTTCGTCCTCACTCTCAACAACTTCTCTTTTAAGTCCTCTCATTTTCTTTAGGTAAGAGGGGTTGCCATGGGTACCCGTATGGGCCCCAGTTATGCCTGTCTCTTCATGGGGTACGTGGAACATATCTTGCTCCAGTCCTATTCTGGCTCCCAAACACAACCCTTTTTCCGATATATCGACGATATCATCAGTGCTGCTTCCCTCTCTCATCCGGAATAGGAAAAGTTCATTGATTTAGTTTCACTCTGCCATCAGTTACGCCTGGTCTATCTCTGACTCCTCCCTTCCCTTCCTCAACATCTCTGTTTCCATTTCTGGGGATAGACTGGCCACTAATATCCATATTAACCCACTGACTCCAACAGCTGCCTGGACAATATATCTTCGCACCCTGATTCCTGTAAAGACTCCATCCCATTCTCTCAGTTCTCTCAGTGGTATTGAGTACAAGAGCTGGCAGGTCATGTTACAGTTTTATAGGACTTTGATTCGACCACATTTGGAATACTACGTACAGTTCTGGTTGCCACATTACCAAAAGGATGTGGGTGCTTTGGAGATGGTGCAGAGGAGGTTCACCAGGATGTTGCCTGGTATGGAGGGTGCTAGCTATGAAGAGAGGTTGAGTAGATTAGGATTATTTACATTAGAAAGACGGAGGTTGAGGAGGGACCTGATTGAGGTCTACAAAATCATGAGAGGTACAGACAGGGTGGATAGCAAGAAGCTTTTTTTCAGAGTGGGGGACTCAATTACTAGGGGTCACAATTTCAAGGTGAGAGGGGAAAAGTTTAAGGGAGATATGCATGGAAAGTTCTTTACGCAGATAGTGGTGGGTGCCTGGAACGCGTTGCCAGCGGAGGTGGTAGAGGCTGGCACAATAGCGTCATTTAAGATGTATCTAGACAGATACATGAATGGGCAGGGAGCAGAGGGATACAGATCCTTGGAAAATAGGCAACAGGTTTAGATAGAGGATCTGGATCGGCGCAGGCTTGGAGGGTTGAAGGGCCTGTTCCTGTGCTGTAATTTTCTTTGTTCTTTGTTCTTTGTTCCTCCGTCTCTGTCGTACGTGTTCAGATGACACCAACTTCAACAAGGAAGCCTCCGAAATGTCCATCTTCTTCCTCAACCGAGGATTCTCCAGCTTCATTGTCGACGGTGCCCTCAATCGGGTCCAACCCATCTCCCGCACTTCCGCCCTCACCCCCTCTCTTCCTTCCCGCAACAGCGATAGGGTTCCCCTTGTCCTTACCTACCATCCCACCAGCATCCACGTCCAGAAGATCATCAGACGCCATTTCCACCACCTCCAGCGAGATGCCACTACCAGATACATATTCCCCTCCCGTCCCTTGTCCACCTTTCGCAGGGACCGTTCCCTCCGGGACGCCCTGGTCCACTCTTCCTTCACCTCCAACACCTCCCGCCCCCACAGCCCCACGGCACCTTCCCCTGCAACCAGCAAAGGAGCAACACCTCCCCACTTACCTCCTCCCTCCGCAGTATCTAAGGGCCCAAACATACCTTCCAGGTGAAATAGCACTTCACCTGCACTTCCCAGAATCTAGTCTACTGCATTCGCTGCTCACAATGTGGTCTCCTCTACACTGGGGAAACGAAGTGTAGACTGGGTGACCACTTCGCAGAACATCTATGTTCTGCTCGCAAAAAAGACCCTGAGCTTCCAGTTGCCTGCCACTTTAACATACTACCTTGTTCCCTGGCCAACATCTCTGTCTCTGGCTTGCTGCAGTGTTCCAGTGAAACTCAATGCAAGCTGGAGGAACAATACCTCATCTTCCGCTTGGGGACCCTACAGCCCTCCGGACTCAATATTGAGTTCAATAATTTTAGGGCCTAAACTCTCCCATGTCCCAGACCCCCACCCCACTCACCAGGCCTTATTATCACATAGCTTACTACTACACACCCCTGTTGTTAGTCACTAACAGTCTCCATTAACAACTATTCACCCTCTTAGCCAGATCATTATCAACTCCTTTGTCTATCCAACTGCTCTTCTCTCTCTTTGGGCTCTATCCTATCGTTTACTCCTTACCCCGTCCCCCTCCCTATTTCCTGCATATTAACTGACATTTTCCCAGCTACCATTAGTTTTGAGAAAGGGTCACCGGACCTGAAATGTTAACTCTGATTTTTTCTTCACAGATGCTGCCAGACCTGCTGAGCTTTTCCAGCAACTTGTGTTTTTGTTCCTGTTTTTAGATTGTGGAAAGACTTTGGGGAGCCAGGAGGTGAGTTACCCACTGCAAGATTCCTAGCTTCTAACCTGCTCTTGTAGCCACAATAGTTGCATGGTTAGTCCAGTTCAGGTTCTTGTCGATGGTAAACCCCAGGACATTGATAGTGGGTATTCGGCGATCGTAATTCAGCAGCTTTTTCTACATCTTGTTCTGTTTTGATTTCCACTGAGGTCAAAGGGAGTAAAAGTTAGCATAGGCATGAGACAGTGCAATTGATGTATGTAATTGAAATCAGCAACAATAAACTTTTACCGAAATTCATTAGATTTATTGGAATGTCAATTTAATTAAAAGTTAAAATTGCAAAGAATTATAATTATGTGTTTTGTCAAAAGGAATCCTTTAATGTTTAGACTTAAAATCCCAATTAGAAGAAATTGCCTGTACTGCTTTCCATTACCATATGACATTCTTTTCAAGTAATGACATGACTTAATGACTGGCTAAACCGCAGCTCCAGGCCATACTTAGTGTGGAATGCTACTGAACATCACATGATGGGTCACAATTGCATGTTCATGAAGGATGTCTGACTACACCTGCTAAATTGTGATGAAAACTCCCTATGCCTAGCCATCAATTCCATAACCACACAATTGTTATGGCACAGATAGACACCATTCAGCCCATCGAGCCTGTTCCAGCTCTAGTATTTAATGCCAATCTTCTGCCTTTTCCCCATATCTCTGGACACCATTTCTATCCAAATAATCATTCAATGCCTCTTGAATGCCTCAACTGAGCCTGCCTCCACCATGCTTCCAGGCAGTGCATTCCAGACTCTGACAACTTATTGCGTGAAAAAGGTTTTGCTCACATTTTCCTTGTTGAATTTACACATCACTTTAATCTATACCCCCTCACTATTTTATCTTTTATAAGTAGGAACAGCTACTCCCACCTACCCTGCCGAGCCCACATGATTGTATTTAAAGACAGAACAGGCTCGAGGAACTGAATTGCCTACTCCTGCTTCTGTTCAATGACAAAAGCCTGTTGGCAAACATTAAGGTCAACAAAACTTTATCTTCTCTCATATTCCGGGCTTTAATGCAAGAAAAATAGTCATTTAATTAACATAAAAGTATAGCTGTAATGGGGAGGGTGCAACAGACAACTATTAAAAATCAAACAATGGCCTCTCTTTATCTATTCAATGCACACAAACCCTAATTGGATGATGGGAATAAATACTCAAAGGCAATATGTTCCAGTGAAGCAACACAGCAATAAGAATATAACACAGTCATGATAGCATCAGATACAAGCATAATGTAAGACAATATCAATTGAAATTTAAAACTTAAAGTGTTGTGAGGATGAATTACCTCAAAACTCAGGAAAGAAGACTAGTATCAGTAGGTTGTGGCATATTTTCTCGTACGCAATAAAAACTGGCAAAACTCTGAAAAACTGACCTTAAAAGCTTCGCTAAATATGTGAAGAGAAAAAGATTAGTAAAGACAAATGTATTGTCCCTCAGTTAGAAACTGAGGCAATTATACTGGAGAACAAAGAAATGGCAAAAGAATTGAAAACATACTTTGGTTCTATCTTCATAAAAGAGGGACAAGTAACCTCCCAGAACTGTTAGCAAACGAAACGGCAAATGAAAAAATAGAATAGTAGGAAATCAGTTTTCTGAAGAAAATGGTTTTGGGAAATTAATGGAGTTAAAAGCTAACAAATCTCCAGGGCTTGATAACCTACATATCAGAGCAGTAAAGGCAACGGCCCCAGAAATATTGGATACATCATCAGTCATCTTCAAAAAATTCAATAAACTCTGGAGCAGTTCCTACAGGTTGGATGGTGACAAATGTAACCCCACTATTTAGAAAGGGAAGGAGAGGAAAGAAACAGAATAGCAGACCAGTTAGCCTAACATCAGTAGTAGGGAAAATCCTACAGTCTGTGATAACAGATGTGATCACAGAACATTTGGAAAGCATTAACAGGATTAGATGAAGTCAGCCTTGGTCTATGAAAGGGAAATCATGCTTAACTAATCTTTTGGAGCTTTTTGAAGATGTACGTAGTCAAATAGATTTAAAAAAGAACCAATGGATCTGGTGTATTTGGATTTTCAGAAGCCTTTTGATAGGGTCTAACGTAAATGGTTAGTGGGTATAACTAAAGCACAAGGGATATGTAGAATATATTGGCATGGATCAAGGCTTGGTTGACAGGAAGTGGGAATAAGTGGGTCTTTTTCCACGTAGTAGGCAGTGACTAGTGGTGTACCTCTGGGATCAATGCTTGGGTTTCAGTTATTCACAATACAATATAAATTACCTAGATAAGGGAACCAAATGCAACATTTCCAAATTTACAGATGACACAGAACTGGTTGGGATTGTGTTGTGAGGGTGATGCAAGGAGGCTTCCAGGTGGTTAAGACAAGTTGAATGAGTGGTCAAACACATGGAAGATGCAGAACAATGAGGCACTGCTTAGGATATGGGATGGGCTATATAGGACAGAGATGAGGAACACTTCCTTCTTTCAAATGGTAGTGAATCTGTGGAAGTTTTTACCACAGAAAGTTGTGGAGACCAAGTCATTGAATTCAAGAAAGAGACTTTTTTTTTAAAGATTAAAGACATCAAGAGCTATGGGAGAAAGCAGAAACATGGCATTGAGATATTTGTGTGCTTGCAATGGTGAGTTTATAAGGGATTAGAGTTTTAATTAGTAAAATTACATGCTAACAGTAGATAATCTAGCCACCGCTTTCTGTCAACTGGATCAAAAGGCAAGTATACTGGGAAATTTTGCATCTTTCTTTAAAATCATAAACTAATGTGATGACTGCAGGAATAACAGGGCTTAATTTCCAGGGCATTATGCTGGTGAGGTGTGACAATTTAAATTGTATAACTCACTGGTCTTTCTTAAGCACAGACATCAATCCTACAATGACAGCCCTCAAGTTTATGTCAATAGACAGCACAAGCTCTTTTTTATTTAAAGGGGAGGAGATTTAAATGCTTTAAAAGTTTGACATCTCCACATACCTTATCCATTTTTTACTCCTGTTAATGCCTGCTTGCCAATCTCAAGGGGTAGTTTATCTTTTCCAAAGGAATGTTGGGCCTATCCAAAATGGTACATGACCTCTCCAAATAGCTCTGGTTACTGTTTCCTCAAAGATCTGAAATCCACAAATCATGGTTTGGACATCCTGCTCAGGAAAATAGGATCTCGTTCTACCGCAATTACACTTCTGCATGTGCAGCTACCAATGTGAACCATAAATGTACAAACTGCAACTCATCTCTATCACATCATCACAATACAGGTGGTGGTCTGTAGGATGGGAGGAGAGAGAAGGGAATGACAAAGAATGGGAATGGGACTTCCAGTATCAGTGATCCAGCGCCATTTCGTCAAAACTCTTTCTATCTTCTAAGTTCAGGCCCATGTTGCAATTACAATGTCTTTAGGTTGCTCCCTTAAAATGCTAGTGTTCCACATAAATAGTTAAAGCTCTTATTTTATTCCACACTGCATATAGCCAGGGACATGCATTGTTCCACCATCATCAGGTATTTTTCTATATCTCCTCTTCTGTTTATTATGGTCATATCTTTTGTTAATTTTTAAAAATCTGTCGATAAATATTTTCAGTGGTTTGTTATTCTGCCACTAGGCCGTCCTCTCTTAATCCAAGTTTATATATAGTTATACAGAAGGAGCACATTTTGCCCTACCTTTTCTTTGTGACTTGTATTTGGTTTCAAATCTTCCCCAGACAGTACAGACCGCTGCACACTTTATTCCTTTTCTTTAAAGGAATAGTTTCTCCCCTAGCCCTTTAATTTTCTATCACATTCTTAATGGCTCTCTTTCCCATGGGGGAGCCAGGAGGCGGGAGAGGAGACTAGTGAACCATGAAGGGGGGGCCTCCGATGAACACAAGATACCAACCATGGAGACACCACCCCCTCCCACACCCTGAGCCAGCTTGAGGTCTTACCAGCATTTACCTGGCAGCCCAATGACCAGACACTGCAGTTAAAATCTCTCTGGAGGCAAAAGAAGGCACTTTGCACCCAGAAGAATTTCATATTCACAACATGGGTCTTCTTATAGCTTTCAAAAGACACTTTGGTTATATGTTTTGACAAGAATCTTGTTCTGTCATTCTATGGAGCTAAAATTAAACAAAATACATGCTTGCTTTGTGAGGAATGTTGCGTCTTGTAAAAATATTTTAGATCTTTGAGAGATTAGGTTTGCGATCAGCTGATAACCTGATATTGAGATTGATTTCTATTGTGTGTCTGACACTTTCAAATGATATCCCAGAGTTAAGTGTTAGGGAGTCTATTGATAACTGATGGAATATTTATTTACATGGAAAAGCTTGGTTTTACATGTTGCAAAATCTATTTCATTAATATCAATCGATCGAAGCTGAGAGCATGACAAATCTGATTTCCTGTTAAATGTTTTCTTTGGAAGTCGGAGGAGAGGACGAATTTGCCTTATTAAGCTTTCTAAACTTTTGCTTCCCTTTTTATTTAAGACTATAATGGCCCAAAATCTTCTCTGCACCAGATAATCAGAGATTGTACTTACACTGGAAGATGAAGAGGACCCTGCAGAAGTCCTGACACACAGACACATGTGGAAATTGAAGGATAACTAACTTAAGGCTCCTCATCCACTTTGAGGTACATGTAGTAGAGCTGCCAGGAAAGCAAAGGGAATGCACAATGTCTTCATAAAACCCTAGGTAAAACTGGTGGCTCCCAGCATGAACAAACCTTTATGGTTTGCCCATGTAGCCTCTGAATCCTGCTCCCAAGTCATAACCAAAAGAAGAAGAGCTCCATCCCATTGGCCCATCAAGCATCCCATCACAGCAAACCTTGGAGAAGGAGGGACAGCCACAAACCTCAGAGAATGCACTGTAAATGCCTTTCTCCCCACTGTGCACAATCACTGTGATACTCGCCTCTCAGTGGCTAATCTGTCTAGAGTAGATTCAGAACCATATTTTGGAGAGAGCAGCACTGACATGTGCCTGCAGCATCAAAGTCACCGGAACTATTGTGGGTGATTCCCAACTGCCCTTTTTGTCAATGGGGAGATGGTTGTGATGTTGGTGGTTGGAGCTTAATTGCCTTTATTCTGCACTGACTATTTCCCTTCATTGCAAAGCCTTTAATTAAATTTTTGCAGAATAGCATTTTTCAGTTTCTGCTTTGATTCTGTCTCTTTAATATGTCTGCATAATGAGGGACACATGCACAGAAATCTGATGTTCTCACATTTTTCTGTGCACATTCTCTGTGAATGTTTTCAAAATTAATTCAGAGAAAGACAGTGGTAGTAATTTTTTCTTTGAGTCATTTACTCCCTACCTTCCCCCTCTGGAATACACCTTCTCCCCAAAATCTGTAAATGGCTTGGAGGCAGAAAGGATTGCAGATGTTGGAAGCTAGAGTCAAAAAATGTGGAGCTGGG
>NC_063332.1:125813430-125839406 GCF_021869965.1 Rhincodon typus | reverse complement strand
AGGAAAGTCAATGTTTCGGATCGGAACTCTTCTTCAGGACTCTGTCAGCCCTAAAGAAGTGTTCTGACCCGAAACATTGACTTTCCTGCTCCTCAGATGCTGTCTGGCCTGCTGTGCTTTCCCAGATCCACATTTTTAACGATAAGTGGCTTTTTCCTTTCCTCTGGTATTCCCTCAATCCTTCTTCAAAATTCACCATAAGGATTGACACTCGCACTATTTCCTCACTATTCCTGCTTTTCCACCTGTTCCCATGCCCATCCAGATCTCCATGCGCAACTTTCTCCTTATACATGCCCCTTAGTCAGTTCACTTGCTCGTTCTCCCTCCACAGCACACATCATTGCCCCATTGAGCTACCTCCCAGGATTGTCCCTGCGTCCTTGACAGCCACATCCTTGCAGTTACATTCCATACCATTCCCTTCTTTGAACATTTCTATTGAGCCCCTTTTCAATGCAGATCCTTGTTCAGTTCAGCCCTGCTTGCCTGGGGAGGTTTACTGCTGTCAGCTAGTGAGGCCAATCGGCCTCCACCACTTGCGAGTGATTACCTGCAGCAAAACGATTGCATAGGACTGAGACTTCTCTTCAGCAGGTCAACCTAGTGAAGTTTCACACTTTACAACACAAGTAGCTAAGAATTACAAGCTAGACTGTATATGACTGAGACTCCCACCATTTGATTAATGTAGAGAAATTTCACATCTTGCCCTGCAAGCATTTGAGTAAGGAAGGACTTTGGTCATGATGGAGCTAAATAATTGAAGAAGATTGTATTCATCAAAGCTTCTGGAAAGAGATCTGTCCTACCAGTCTCACCCATATTATTCTTTAGAGGATATATGTTTTTGGCTAATGAGATGATGCCTGTGAATGTAATTCCACCAGTCCGAGGAGCCAATAAGCATTCCTAACACACAAATGAATGCACAAGAACAAAGCAACCCACCTGAAAGGTTTTGACAACTTAATAGCAAACAATTACAGGATTATGGGAAAAAAGCAGGAGAATTTGGTAGACAAGCATATCAGCCATGATCGAATGGCAGAGCAGACTCAATGGGCTGAATGGCCTAATTCTGCTCCTATACCTCATGGTCATTAATCACCTATTGGAAAGTTGCATTTTTGCCTCCTCTCTATTAAATGCCTCCATCTGTTCCTTCTAAAAACCTCTGGACGAGCCCAGAAAATTCAATCCATCCACTCACTTATCCATTCACTAATTTGTTTGCACAGTTTTCATTATCAAGGATACCATTCTCAGTATATCATGCCTGTTTTACCTAGTGCTGTCCATCTGCATCTTAGCAGAATATGGATTTTGGTCAGGTACAAGTCAGGAGTGTGATGGAATGTCCCCTATTTGCCTGGATGAATACAGTTCCAACAACAATTCAGAAGCTTGACACCATCCAGAACAAGCTGCCCGCTCAATTGGCACCTCATCCACAAGCATTCACTCCCTCCACCACCGGCACTCAGTAGCAGCAGTGTGTACTGTCTATAAGATGCACTGCAGAAATTCACCAAAGATCCTTAGACAGAAACTTTTGCACCCACAGCAACTATCATCTAGAAGAACAAGAGCTGCAGATACATGGGAACACTATCATCTGCAAGTTCTCCAAGCCACTCATCATACTGATTTGGAAATATATCACCATTCCTTCAATGACGTTGGGTCAAAATCCTGGAACTCCCTTCCTAAGGTCAATCTACAGCACTTGAAGGCAGCTCACCATCACCTTCTCTAATGCGATTAGGGACAGGCAATAAATGCTGGCCAGTCAGCAATGCCCATGTGGTGGAGGAAGTGAATGATAAAAAAAATCCAGGTTTTCAGATGACACTACTTTACGAGGATCAATAAGTTGTGTAAATTCAAATAGGATGTTGCAAACAGGCAAAGATAGATAATGTGGGTTGGACAAAACGAAAGCAAGTGTAGTTCATTGTGGAAAAATATGTTCCACCAGTTTCGATACAAATATTGTCTAAATAGCGTGAAGTGAATGACTTTAAAAGAGCAAAGAGAATTGGGAGTCCACGTTCAAAAATTAGTCAAAAGCTTATTTAAAAATCTAACAAAAGAGCTGATGGAAAATTGGCCTTTATCTTAAAATGGCTGGAATACAAAGGGAAGAAAGTTATGTTTTAGCTGTGCCTTGACCAAATCCCATCTGGCCTACTGCATTCAAGCTGATTCAGTGGACCTCAGACAAGATATATCGCCTTTGGAGGGCGTGTAGTGTTATGTTCAGCAAAGTGATTTTGGTGAGTTAAATGATGAGGATAGGTTACGTAAGTGTGACTTTTAAATTATCCAACTATTTGTCTGACATCCACTCCTGGCTGAACAGAAGTTTCATCCAATTGAAAATTGGAAATTCAAAACATGTGGTTTTCATTCTCAAGTACAAATTTTGTTCCCTTGTTATTGATGCCATCCCTTTAATTTGGCTCAACTAAATTTCCCATAACCTTTGTGTATTTTTGACCATGAGATGAGCTTCTGATCACCTCTCCGTGCCATCACAGAGACTGTCTGTTTCCAATCTTGTAATATTGCCTAACTCCACCCTTGTCTCAGCTTGTCTGCTGCTGAAACCCTCATTTTTTGCCTTTGTTTCCACGACTATTCCAACATGCTCCTGACTCATGTCCCACAATATTCCCTCCCTAAACTTGAAGTTGTCAAAAACTCAGTAGCTCTTGTTCTTAATTATACCAAATCCCATTCTTCCAATCCCTCTGCAACCCCTCCCCTATTCAGTGACCTTCACTTGCTTCCAGTTAAGTAACGGTTTTGAAACTAATCGTCCTTGTTTGCAAATCTGAATCCGTATCTTTCTCTTGATTCTTATTTATCTCATCTCACTTCACCCTCACTGAGATTATAGATTGCTTGAGATGTACCTCTTACCTTTCTTGCGCCATTGCCAATAAGAGCTGACAGCCAAGTTTCCCATCCTCAGCCCACATAGGCCAATATTATAAATTGTTTCCTCTTCACAGGCACTTCCCTCTCTTGTAAAATTCTACTTCATTGTCAAACTTAATTTGATTTGATTTATTATTGTCACATTTAGTGAGGTACAGTTGTTGCAAAGTTGGGTACGTATTTGTGGATTAGAAGGTAGGGTGTTAAAATTGGATGTTTTTAAAATGATGGGAGGGAGGAGTGTGTGGTTTCTTTAAAAGATTATGTCTCTTTTAGGCTTGGAGATTAAAAGAAAGTCTGCAGGCAGCTACAAATGCACAGAGTTCTTGAAATTGAAACATTGTATCAAAAGGCTATACTGTTAGCAGGCAATGCAATGTTTTTACCAAGACAACAGGTTTTTGAATTTAGCCAATTAATTTAAACCAGGCCCTAGATACCAACACCCAATTAACTTTAAATCTAATGGTTTTGACAACCTAGGACCAATCCTATTGTAAGACTAGGTCATCAAGGGTATAAAAGAAGAGGGCAATTGAAAATTGGCATGACAGCAAACTGCCACCTGAGAGAAACTCACTGGCTCTCACAGAAATCTCTAAGCTGTCAGAGTAAGCACCATCTAAATAAAGGTGGGCACTTTTAGCTAATATTCCTGACACAAGGATTCAACGGAGGAAGGCATTCCTGACTGGAGGACAGTAGAAAAGGCAAAGAACATTCCATTAGACTTACTCTTGCTGTAATTTTGAGAGATTCAGTTTAATATTTTTTATTAATTTAGTTTATGTAAGTGGTATTCATATCTATTAGAACAGCACATCACTAGAATTTTACTTTATTTGGGAATAGTTAGTAGTTAAGGGGATACCGTTTGGTTTGTTAATAGTTCTGTTAATTTGTTAACTGTTAGTGTTAGATAAATAAATTGTTAATTGTTAATTGTAGAGTGACTGTCAGGAAATCATTTTATTTCACCTCTCCTTTATGACAGATTGGGAGGTGAGAGGCAGGTTATACCACTTTTCACATTTCCTTTAACAGGTTACGAAATGAAGCAAGCTTCACTTTTAATTATCAGGGAGATTCTGACCTCATCTCCATCTTGTAACATAGGGAAAAGTATTGTTTTGCGATCTACCCAGCAAATCATACCTTACATAAGTACATCAGAGTAATAGAACAGAATGCAGAATATAGTGTTAAAGCTGCAAAGAAGGTGCAGAGAAAGAGCAACTCTGATATATGAGAGGTCAGTTCCTAACAGCAGGGAAGAAGCTTTCCTTGAATCTGTTCGTGTGTGTTTTCAAACATTATTTTGTCTTCAAATTCCTTGCTTCTACCTGTCTTTCCCATCACTTCCATGTTCAATGTCCTCTTAAGTTTTTTTTTCTGCTACTGCCACAACATTGGAATAGCTTTAATCAATGACACAACATTGGACTTGAAAGGTTTACTCTGTTTTTCTCTCTCTACAGATGCTTGCTGAGTTTTTCCAGCACTTTCTGCTTTCATCACAAGTGACTGTGAGGTTAATAATCCCTCCATGTCCTTTCTGACATCTCAGCAGTCCTATGCCATCCTCCTGGAGGAGCTCCTCTCTGTTGACCAGCTGAATGGTACCGCCTTGACCTGGCTTCAGTTGTAGTCAGAGAATCTCCTTCAATGAGTTATATTCAAATTCTCCAACTCTTAAGTGTGACTCAAAATATGGAAGCATACCTCCTCCACTTCACAAACTATACATGGTGTATGGCCTTAACAACTATCCATTGTTTTTTCTTCGGTGGGATTTGATATGTATTTTTGTTTTCCAATCTCAATGAGCTTCTATTTGATGCTGTTCCCAATATTTGAGAACTCTGGGCGTGGTCGGAGTTTACAGTTTGTGCAGGTGTGTGCGGGAAAATGTTTTAAAAGCAGACGTGTGACAGCAAGAATCTGAACAGAAAGCTGAGTATCTGATCGCCTGGACCGGAGGCTGTTCCCTCTTGTTTTCATGTGGTTACACTTGTTCACAATCCCGAGTGCAAGGGGAATCTCAGTGTGGCAGCATCTCCCGAGTGTCAGAACACCACAGTCACCCTGTCTTCTGCAACTGGGGAGGTGAGTCTCTCAGTCTTTCAGCTACAATTTTGTTGCATCTTTAGAGTGCATCGCCCACTCAGAATGAGCACAATGTAGTGAATTCAATATCACAATCTAGGCTGCACAATTTAAGAAGCTGTTCACTCTCCATTGATTGTTGAACCCAATGTTTAGTATTTGAACCCAATACCTGTCTCTAAAGTCTGACATTCTTTACACAGCACATCAAAAGAGAGAACGGTCTGTCACTTTGACAGCCGCTGGTTCCAACTTGCTGCAGTTCCTTGTTCAGAATAAAATTGCAGACGGAAGGGTCGCATGCATTTTGTTGACATGCTGGCTCTGCAAGTTTGTTTTTATGTCCAGTCAGTCTGCAGGCTTAGTTTCGTAAATAATTTAAACGTTTTCGATCAAAGTTTATGGTTAGAAACAATAATAGTAACATCAGCTTCCAATAACAAAGTGTTGTCGTTCTTATCCATCTGGGAATGTTTTGAAGTATTTTTTTCTGCTGTAATGACAGGATCTCCGACTGAAAGATGTTCCCTTTGTTAGAACCTCAGGTTGCACTGCGTTCCTTTTTGGAGCAGATCACGGGGAATGCACCTTTGGGGAAAACGTCAATCACTCAACTAGACACTGATCTTGTTGGATTCACGAATCATTTCCGTCCCTTGCTCCCCGTCTCCGATTTCAATTCCAAACGTACGGAATGTAGCGTCTAGCCAGCTTCCACGTGAACTGCATTTCGCAACGAGTCAAATTCAGGTGGCTCACTGTAAATGTATAGCTGCTCTTTATAATCAGATGCATCCAGCCACTTTGAGAAGAATCCCTGTTTACCGTCTGAAGCAGTCAAATGATTCATATAAACCACCAGTTATCTTGTAACTTAAGTCACCTCTTCAATTGACTGTGGTCTATCAGTTACCTGATGTGTGATCTTGTGCTGGATGTTTAGTTCAGTCAGCTTCAGTTTTAAAACTGAACTGTGATCAGTTCTGCATGTAATGTATAATGGTGACTGGTTTATAATCTTAGGCGATCTACCCTGAATTAGCTGAGGGCCCAGCCAAATGGATGTTAATGGATAACGGGTGCCTCTAGTTTCTTGAAGAAATATTCTAATTTGCCCTGCTCACTAATTGATGCAGGGTAACAGCACCCCAACTTAATAAAGATGTACTACCACATTTCATACTTGTTGGATGACAACAATTCTGTGCCTGAAATGTAAGATTCTCCTTTGATCTGCCTAACCATTCTGGCTGACCAAATTGTTTTCAAATCTCAGCTGCCTCAGATTCCCTCTCAACACTCCGGATAGTCCTAACTGAACTTTACAGGAATGAGTGCAGAATGAACAGTTCCAGAAAGCATGAAATGAGTGAGGATGTAGGTCAAACTAAGCACCTCTACTAGACAGGATCACCTGCTACCTTCTTATGTTGTTTTCTGAATGAATTAGATGTATATTTTAGCAAGGGATAAGCAATATGCCAGTTATTTAGATAGACGTGTTCACTGCTCAGGATTTCACCCATGTCTTTGAGAGAAGAATGCAAATTTAGGTAAGAGGCTCATGTTATAAATCATTGATTATGCAGAATCATTAATTAACTGACAGCCCCCCATTATCAGAAGGGATTAGTTCCACTAATTGTTCAGTGGCCCAGGTATTAGGAACATGAGGCATGACAATTTTTACTGGGAGACAGAAGCCTTCCTTGGTTATCTTCACTGTATGGATGTACATTGTGATATAAAAAACAGAAAAATGGTGGAAGTACTCAGGGTGTGGCAATATCTGTGGAGAGGAACAGAGTTAACATTTCACGATTCTAATCTTTTATTGGAACTGAGAAAAAAGTAGCGATGTCATAAATAGTTGGGACAAGGACAAAACAAGGATTGTGTTTGGAAGATATGACAGAAGAATTTGCCTCCCAGGCCAAAGGGAATGGCGATTGGGTAAAAGGAGAAACAAAAGCTTTACCTAGAGAAGGTGTGCTACTCAAGGAAGGAAAACAAAGCAAAGGAAAGGTATCAGAAAGGGGGCAGAGATTATGGCCTGAAATTATTGAACTCAACGTAGAGTTTAGAAGGTTATAAAATGCCCAATGAAAAGTTCTGACATAATTATCGAGGTACCTGAAAATAAAAAGATTGGGTTGAACAAGAGATGTTCAACATATTCCATGAAAGGTCCAGCATTCTCCAGTTGCTTCATCAATGACCTTCCGTCCAGAGAGGGGACAATTGGTCTTAAAAAATGGTATACTCATGATTTTTTGAATGAATCTTGCCAGCACAAAGCCTTACCAGCTATGGACATAGATCTGTCTAACCCAATCATATTCCGCAGTATGAAAGGATAGCTGACCAGGTAACCAAACTGAGGATTTTGTCATCTTAGCCTTTTGACAAAATGGGATGGGTCAGTTAGAAAGTGCAAGGAGGAGCATCAACCTCCTATTTGATGGAAATATGGCAAACGTTTTTCCATCGGGTTTGCAGGTTTTTCAGTGGGCCATATCAGTGATAATTTCAGGAGCTCCTCTCCTCTGGAGCAGGTACCATCTAGCATATTTTTGAGCTCTTTTCCCAGATTGTGTAAATATGTTTCCAATACCACATCCATTTTGGTGGAATCAGCACCAGAGCTCACTAACAGGCTCCCACCAGGCTCTCACTTAAGGCAGGATGGATTTTTCAATTCAATGGTTAAGCCTTCTTGTTTTGCATTGTTGTCTCTTCTAATCCTGGAAGCATTGAATCCCATGGAAACATATTTAACAGGTGCTAAATTTCCCCTACACTTTAGCTAAATGATTTTTGTTTGCTAATCAGAAAATAAGTGAAAGGTGACAGATCATGCAAAGTAACATCACAGGTTTCATCTAGGGCTGAATAACTGAATTATTCTAAGGTAAAAGGTAATTTGGATAATAATTAGTTCATAATATTTTAGTTCTGATTTTTATCTTTAGATGAATCCGGGGATGAGGTCCATCAGTGGAAGTTTGTGTTCTGTCCTTTCCCTCACAATTTTGGGTAAGTTTTTTTCCCATAAACTTTTTTTATCAGAAATGTAAGATTGGACAGAATTTGCTTTTTGAAGTATACATTTTCCAAGTCTCTGCCTGCAGCCTTGTGAATCACGAGTATCAAACAAACTGTAGGCAATGAAGCCCCTCTTGTCAGGCTCCTAAAGCTACCCGCTAATATCATTATAGTCTCACAGTGTAAGTCAGTGTGTGTTCTTTGTATGACTGTACTCCGCACAATGGTATGTAGTGTAGATGTGTTCTCTGAGATGTGAGATAGCAGTGCAACTAAAATAAATAATTTATCATTTTGTATTTAGTGACAGAATTAAATACTCCCCAAGGATTACATGTGAGATACAATAAAGACTTCCTATGGTACATCATAGTCCTGAAGAGCTCTTCATTTTCAGCAGTCCGAATATTCCCATCCTGTCAATTACATAATGCAAATAACATTGAAGGCTTTATCATTAATGTATGAATCCACTAGGAACTAGACTAAGAGTTCCCTGGTTCATTTCAAATAGTACTGTCAATAGAAAGATTATTAGCCTAATTATCTATGAAGCTAAATGCTGAAGATAAAAAAAGTGCTCAACTTTCCAATTTGGAGACTTTAAGTAATATTAATATATGGTAATTAAAACTAAGGCAGAGCTAAAATAACAGGAATTAGGGTATAGATGGCATAGGTTCAATCAGCAGAGTTCAGAAGCGAATGCTTATCATACCCATACATTCTCCTTTGTACATTTTTGGGCTGACATTAAACTCATTCAACAACCAATTACAGCACTACTGGCCTAAAGATTGTGAATACAGGAAAGTAATAAAAGCATCTGAAGCTTTCATATGTGAAACCTGCTGGCCAGTAAAAAGCCCCATATGCACATGGCCAAGAGGAACACAGAAACAGGAAATCTGATGATATGAAGTCAAGGTCATGCCCTGGTCAATTAATTTGGAAGAACTAGTAGAAAATATGAGTGTATAGATCATATGATTAATGGAGCACTCTATTAATTATTGATGAAACAAAATTTAGAATATTGTGCACAAAAGAATTTTTGTAAATTGTGGAGAGACCAGAGAAAAGATAACAGAGTGACCGGGAGAGAAAATATGTAACTTGACTTCATTGATGAAAAGGTTGAAAGTCCATTTTTTTTATTATACTAATAACAGAAGAAAAGCTGGGTAATTTATTAGTGACCCACAGTACACAACTAAGGGCATCAGTATAAAATGGATGCGAATTTAAAAACGTTATGTGCTAGCAATATTGCAAGCTAGATAAAACATATGAGCTATAAGGAAGTATGATAAACAAATTTGAAGTACATGTAAATGAGTTTAAGTACATATTCTTTAAATGATTGATTTGTTTTCTTTGAACAGTCTCCCAAAGTTGTGGCTTCCAGCAGCTCATGGCTGACAAAGAAACAATTGTGAAGATTTTGTCTTCAGGAAAGTGTAAGTTTAAACTACAATGATCAAGTGAGGGAAAATATGGTAAAGGGAGAAGCAAAGTAATGGAGAAGGGCAGCAATTTGGCTAATGATTGTCAATGACAAGAAGGAATAAAACATACAAATGTAAGAGTACTTCAGCAGAGGAGGCCAAAGATTGTAAGCCTGATTTTAAAAAAAAGTATAGGGCCCTGTACTTGAATCCATGCAGCATTTATAATGAATAGGATGAATTCTTCACACAGACAGAGAATCATAGAATCCTTACAATGTGGAAACAGGCCATTCAGCCAATTAAGTCCACATCAGCCTCTGAAGAACATCCCCCCCAGACCCATCCCCTACCCTATCCCTGTAATCCTGCATTTCCAATGGCTAATCCACCTAGCTTCCACATCCCTGGACACTATGGGAAATTTAAGATGGCCAATCCACCTAACCTACACATTTTTGGTCTGTGGAAGGAAATCAGAGCACCTGGAGGAAACCCATGCAGACCTGGGGAGAATACACAAACTCCAAACAGATAGTCTTCTGAGGGTGGAATTGAACCCAAATCCTTGGCGCTGTGAGGCAGCAGTGCTAACCGCTGAGCTACCATGCCACCCCTTAAAATTATAAACATATAATTTGTATGATTTGATAGGCATGATAGGAACATGGTTGAAAGTTGACCAAGGCTAGACCTTAATGTTATTTGTCATATTGGAAGAACAGGAAGCCAGGAAAAGCTTGCTGAGTAGTTTTTTTTAATTAACTATGGCATTAACTCAGTACTTAATTTGTAAGATCAAAATGTAGAATCAGTTTGGGTAGAGATAAGAAATAGTAAAACTAAGAGGTCATGTGTAGGAGTAGTTTTGAGAAACCATAATGGTAATATAATTGTAGTGACAGACTTTTATGGAGACAGCTAACAACTCTGTACAATTATTTATCTATGAGAAACGGACAACTTTTGAGAAAGATACATCACCTATAGCTAAATAAGGAAGTTAAGGGTGGCATTAAGTTGAAAGAAACACTGTATAAAGCTGCAAAGATTAATCATAGGTAAACAATTGGACAAACTTTAAGGACTAACAAAGAATGACTAAAAGGATAAAAAGGAGGCAGAAAGAAGCATGTGAGAGAAAGCTAGCTAGTAATATGAAAACAGATAGTAAGAGTTCCTACATGTATTTGAACAGTAAATGCTGTTCTCCTAGAGAGTTAGTCTGGGGAGTCAAAAATGGCAAACAAAGAATTGGCAGGTATTTTGTACATGTGCTCACAGCCGAAGACTTAGAAAACCTCCTAAATATAATAGAAAATTGAGAAGTAATGGGGAGGAATGAAGTTAAAACAATCACCAGGGAAAAGGTGCTAGGAAAACTATTGGACCTAATGGCTGACATATCCCCAAGAATGGATAACCTGCATCCTAGGATCTTGAAGGATTTGGCAGCACTGATAGCAGATGCATTCATTATAATCTTCAATAATTCCTTAGATTCTGGAAGAATGCCAATGGATTGGGACTGAGTTCCTTTTGGAGCATTTTGCTAGTGCCATTGGGAGGGCTTTAAACTAACTTGGCAGCATTGTGGGAACCAAGAAAGGATAATAGAGAAGAATTCTAGGGCATGCAAAATCCTTAGGGAGGCACCTGGCACTAGCATCCAGATTGGTAAGTTAATGGGTGAAGTCAGAATAGGAGTGAAAGAAAGGAATTCTAAAACAGAGTTAATGCGCATGTATGTAAATGCATGCAGTATAGTAAATCAAGTTAGAGAGTTAGAGACACAGGTTGCAATGTGGAAGTATGATGTTGTGATAGTGATGGAGACCTTGTTCAAGGAAGGGCAAGACTGTGTGCTAAATATTCCTGTGTATGAGATGTTCAAGAAAGATAGAAAAGGTAGGAAAGGAGGAGCGTTAACAATTTCGGTTAAGGCGGGCATAGCAGTGTTGGAGAAGGAGGATGTTTCAGAGGGTTCAAGGACAGAGTCAACTTGGCTACGGCCACCAAATAAACAAGGGACAATTAGGTTGCTTGGTGTAGTCTATAGATGACCAACTAGTGGAAAGGATGTAGATGGACAAATCTGCCAGGAAGTTGTGGAGAAATACCAACATTGTAGAGTAGTTATAATGGGGACCTCAATTTCTTGACTATAGACTGAGATACTGGTAATACAAGCAGCAGCATGGGGCATGTGTACCTAGATTGTGTTCAGGAGAGTTTCCTACAGCAGTATGGGTCCAATCTGATGAGAAAGGAGGAATTGTTGGACCTCATTCTTGGAAATTAGAAGGGTCAAATGAATCGAGTGTCAGTGGGGAAACATTTAGGATACAGCGATCATTGTAAAGTAAGGTTCAAGATGGTGTTGGAGAATGACATGCAACAATCCAGAGTGAAAAAAATCAATTAGCAGAGACCTGACTTTAATTGAACTGGACAGAGCTGGAAAGGATCGATTGAAATAAGAGATTGGTGGGAGAAACAATAACTAAACCACCTTCAAGGAGCTTGGGTACAGTCAAGGTGTATATATAGTCAGGTCAATAGAAAAAGTAGGACAAACAAATCCAGAGTTCCTTGAATGACAAAAAGGGAGAAATTAACATTAGAAAGAAAAGAAATGCTTATAATAGGTGTAATGCAAAAAAAATTAGAATTGAGAATCAACAGGAATGCTGAAGATTGAGAGGGAGGGTGGAAAAACAAATAACAGAAGCAAAGAGGAATTATTACAAAGACTAGCAATTAACAGAAGGGGAAATCCCAGAGTCTTCTGCAGAAATCTAAACAGTAAGAGAGCGTTCAAAGGATGAGTTGGGCTGATCATAGACACAAGGAGACAGGGGCATTGGACAGATTGCTTGTACTTAAAGTTATCAAGGAACTGGGACTGGATGAGATACATTTAACAATTTTGAAGGAAGTGAGGGACAAAATTGTGGAGACATTGCCCATAATTTTTCAGTCTTGACTCCAAGGGGTTTTATGGCCTTGTTCAAGAAATGCTGTAAGAATAATCCCAGCAATTACAGACCTGTTAGTTTAACTTCAGTGCTGGGGAAACTTCTAGAAGCAATTATTCCAGATTAGCAATCACATGGATAAAATTGTGTTGATTTAGGAGAGTCAGCACAGATTTCTAAAGAAGAAACTGTTTAACTAACTTGCTGGAGTTTATTGAAGAGGTACCAGAAAGGGTCAATGAGTGTTAGCCTGTTGATTTGATTACATGGATTTCCAAATGGCATTTGATACATTGTCTCACAACAGACTAGTGAGGAAAGTTATAGGTCATGGAATACAAGGTTCAGCAGCAATGTGGTTACAAAATTGGCTGAGTGATAGGAAACAGAGAGTAATGGCCAATGGATAGTTTTCAGGCTGCAGAAGGTTTCTCGTGGAGTTCCCGAAGGGTTGATGGAGGGACCCTGGCTTTTCCTGGTATATGCTAATGATTTGGAACTTGGTGTGCAGGGGACAATTTCCAAGCTTGCTGATGACACAAACTTGGAAGAATTCTAAAATGTGAAGGGGGCAGTGTGGAACTCCAAAAGAGCATTGGCAGGTTGGTGATTGGGCAGATAGGTGGTAGACGAAGTTCAATGCAGAGAAGTGTGAAGTGATGCACTTTTGTCAGAAATGCATTGAAAGACAATGCAAAATTGGGCTACAAATCTAAAGGTGGGGGGAGCATGAGCAGAGGGACCTGGTTGTATACGCGTACAGATTACTGAAGCTAGCAGACAAGTAGAGAGTGCAGTTATTACAGCATACAATGTCCTTGGTTTTATTAATAGGAGCATAGAGTACAAGAGCAAAGACATTGCATGTGATGTTGAACTTGTACAATACACTTGTTAGACCTCAGCTGGAGTATTGTGCACTGCTGTGGGTGCCACTTTATAGGAAAGATGTGAATGTGCTGGAGAGAGTGCAGAAGCAACTTACAAGAATGGTTCCAGGAATGAAAAAGTTCAGCTATGAGGATAAATTGAAGAAATTGGGTACATTGTCCATGGAGTGAAGGCTGAGAGGAAACTTCATAGAGGTTTTCAAAATCATGAGTGGGCTGGACAGAGTAAATAAGAAGAAGCTGTTTCCACTTATAAAAAGAAAAAGAAAGAGAGGGTATTGATTTAAAATGATGTGCAAACAAAGCAAGGGTGATGCAAGAAAAGTACTTTTCATGCAGTAGGTAGTTAGGGTCTGGAATGCACTGCCCAGAAATCTGATGGGGTCAGGTTCAATTGAAGCATTCAAGAGGGCATTGGATGTTTATTCAAATAGAAGTGATGTTATGTCGACATGGGAAAAAGATAGGAGATTGGGACAAGGAAATAGAACTGGTGCAGGCTCAATGGGCTGATTGGCCTTCTTCTGCACTGTAACAATTCTATGGCTGCAAAATATCAAATGTAAACCTTTTTTTTCAAGAAGGAAGGAGGCAGAAAGTCTAATATCTGACATGGGAAGGTGCTAGAATCCATTGTTAAGGAATTAATAGAAACGTACTTAGATGATCAAAAAGTTGTCAGGGAGGCTAGCATGGTTTGTGGAAGGAAAACTTAATTAACTAATCTATTAAAGACTTTTGATAAAGTAGCATTCATGTTTTATTGAGGAAACCCCATAGATGTTATGCATATTGATTTCCACATGGTATTCGATAAGGTGCCACATTAAGGGTTGCTGCACAAGATAAGTGAACATGGTTTAGGGCAGGGATTTACCAAGAGTGGGTCAGGACTGAGTGGGGTTGCGAGCTTTGATGCAGCAATGACTGCAGGGGAACTTTGACAAACCATACTCCCACTCTAACAGAACCGCCACTCTCATAGCACCAGCTCAGTTCTCACCGAGAGCTGCAACAATTTTCAAGCCTCGAAATGAGGTCACATTGGGAAAAAAAGTTTGGGAATCACTGTGTAGGGAATAATATATTCACAAGGTTAAAGGGTTGATTAGCTAACAGGAAGCAGGGAGTAGGGATAAATGGGTCTTTTTTGGATTGGAAAATTGTAACAAATGGAGTGCCCCAAGTATCATTGTTGGGGCCTTAACTATTTACAATCAATATCAATGAAATGACACCAAGATAGGCTAGACAGTAAATCATCACGGGAGGTAAATTGTCTGCAAAGGGATATAGACATCTGAAGCAAGTCGGCAAAAATTTGGCAGGTGGTATTTAACGTGGGTAAATGCAAACTTCTCCACTTTAAGAATGGAGCCATGGTTTAAGAACAAATGATCTCCTATTTCAATCGAATGGAAACCATCATGTTGAGAAATTGTTGTGGAATCTTTGACTGCAATTTGATTCAATGTATATCATTATATCCCATCACTAGTGTGTGGTGTCATTTTAAAGAAGGTAATGTTGGCTTTCGGAATAGTATTATCCTCTGTGGTAGAAATAGTGCCTCCTACAATTATTTTCTCATGAGTTATACATTAATGCTTTAAAGTTTGCCTCAACTAATACCGTTTGAAAGCAAAAGTGTGCTTAATGTTGAACACTTGAAAACTGTTAATTCTTGACAATCGGCTGTGTGCTTTATTTCTTTTTCAGTAATCCAGTGCTCAGCAGCTATTGACATTTTATTGCTGATGGATGGATCCTATAGCATAGGGAAAGGAAGCTTTGAGCGGTCAAAGCACTTTGCTGCCAAACTCTGTGATATTCTTGACATTAATCCTGACAGGGTAAGAGAGAATGAATGAAACAAAATTAGCTGGAAAATTGAAGTATCAATTGATTTGTTAAAGTACCTGATACATGCTTCTAAACACAAAAAGCCATCACCTTAAATATGCTGGTGAGATCACAGTTAAAATGTTTTATCCATTAAGCTTACATAAATCTGAAACAGGCAATTACTACGCTTTTCACTGCTGTCCCTCAATTTCAGATTTAAATTTAGCAATTGAAACACATTGTTCATTACATATAGCACCGAGGCCTTAAACTAGATATTCCACAATCATTTGCAAGGCGTTCATTATGTCAGTGATTTCAAGCTTTCCTGGGTGTCAGTTATCTGAACTTTTTTTTCATATCAGGTTTAAAAACTGCTCTCTTTCTTTTGCAGCCTAACCCTCCCACCACCTGCCTTGTAGCCACCTTTTCCTACCTCTGTCGCAGGTTACTGCTCCACTCCAATCCCTGTTGCACCCTCCTCTTCCTCTGGGATAGGGCTTTGGTGATACCCCATTGATACAGTTTCAGTGTCCTTTCTTGATGACGCATTTAATTGAGCAGTTCAGAGAAGGTTCACCTGACTTATTTCTGGGATGAAAGTCTTATGAAGTAAGGCCATTGCATTTGAGGTTTAGAAAATTGAGTGATCTTATTGAATCATATAGGATGCCAAAGGGACTTGGTGGGGTGGCTATGGAGATGATGTAACCTCTTGAGGGGAGACAAGAGCCTGGAGAACACAGTTTGAAAATAAGAAGTCTCCATTTTTAAGATGGAGATGAGAAATGTCTTCTCTCTGAGGGGTGTTAGTCTGTGGAAGTTACTTCTCTAGAAAGAAGTGAAGACTGGGCCATTGAATGTATGTAAGGCTGAGCTAGATAGATTTTGGATGGAGAAGAGAATCGAGGATTGGGGCACACAGTTAAGTGCAGCTGAGATCATAACCAGATTAGCCATGACCTTATTGATTGTGGCAAAGCAGGGTCTAAGGGCTGCATGGCCTCATCCTGCTCTGAGTTCCAATGAAGTCTGGTTATCATTATCTGAAAATGCGACAAGCGTCCTTTCATGTCCTTAATACATCCTCAGTGTTTCACATCCAATAAATTATTCTTCAGGTGTAGTCACTACTATTATACGGGCAAATGCAGCAGAAAATTTGTACACATTATGATCTCACAGACAGCTTGTTTGGTAATTGTGGAAGTAATATCAGTTTCTGAGAAGATGGTGAGGCAGAAACCTTCTTAACATTTCATAATTGCTTAGATATGCAATTGAACCTACAATATTACGAAGCTGGAATGTAGGATTGGACTGGACGGCTACTTGTCAGACAGCACAGACCTGATGGGCCAAATAACCTACTTCTGTGATGAAAATATCTATGATTCAATGGAGAATCCTTTGCACTTTTTCAGATAGTGCCAAGTGATCTTGAATTGAGGTTTGAGCGACAACTTTCCTGACAAGAATGCTATCACCTAAGTTAAGCTAATAAAGAGATGTTCTGAAAGATGCATTTCAGATGTATTTCATATGAATACATGGGATAACCTTTAGAGGTTTACCCTGAAGTCTCTCAATGTAAGGAGGAAATTGCTCTAGTTCAAATGAATTCAAATCAGCTTTATCTTAAACTGAAGTGAGTTGCCCTGTGGCTTAGTGCTTCTTAAACTTGAAATTCAGCATATGTTAATTTTACTGTGCAAAAGATTACATCTGTTGTATAATTAAATTTACATGTTACTAGATCAACCTGTACAAAAATTATGCACTTAAATCCCACAGCACAGTAACAATGGCTAAGGTCATGTATCTATCTATCTTCAAGTTTCATTTTGTACCTTGCTGAAGGCAGGTTTTCATCTCAAATAGGTTCGCATAGGAGTGATCCAGTTCAATTCAAAACCAGAAGTAGAATTTGGGTTAGAAACCTATTCCACAAGAGAAGAAACAAAAGAAGCTATCAAAAAGATTTTCTTCAGGCAAGTATGGCCACTGCATAAGTAGTAGAAAATAGCACATCTTTACCTGGGCAGCATTTCTGGAGGATAGAACCATAACTTTATATTGAACTCCAAATTTCAACAGCTATATTAAAGAGTTAACCTGTTGTTTTCTCTTAATATTTTATATAGGGGTGGTGGCACAGAGATTGGTACAGCAATAAAGTACATGCTACATAAAGGGTTTCATGGAGGGCGGCAAGATGTCCTTAAGGTCATTGTAATTCTTACGGATGGTAAATCACAAGACAATGCAACAGTGCCTTTGAGGTTTGCTAAGAACAGTGGAATGACAATATTTGCTGTGGGAGTCAAGCATCCAGGGTAAGAATAATTGTGCTGAGAGAATGATGTGATATTTTATGTGTGGGCAACATTTGCCATGTGGTTCTTCACTAACTGCTTTTGGTGTCTTCTGTAGGTGGAAAGAACTGGCTAGTTTAGCCAGTGTTCCCAGTGAGATGCATGTGTTCTATGCAGCACACTATAATGATGCTGTTAATGGTTTGTACACTACACTGACACAGTCTACAGTCTGCTCTGATGTACACCCAGGTGGGTAACACTGCTTTTAATTTTCTTTCTGACACAATGCAGTAAATCTCTACAGGTGCTTGATATGTTCAGCGATATTACAGATTAATTTCCAAACTTTGCACACCCATTGAATACCTGGGTGTGCACATTGCATGATTTTCCCCGAGTTAAAATTTTCATTGTGCAGTCGGATTTCCAAAAGGACAGACCACCAGGTATTCCTTGTGGAGAGGAAGCTCTGCCTTCACCTAGAGGATACTTTCTATTGTTCGTTTTAGCACTATCATTGTTCTGAATGGCGTGGATTATGAAGAGATCCATCAACACAAGACTGGGCATCCATGGAGTGCAGCGAACCATCAGCAGCAAAATTGTATCCAACCTCAATAAATACACAAAAAGCAGGACAGTTTCAACTAGCCAATACTGCCTGATCATTTCAACCTCCGTCATCAGTAAAGTAATGGAAGGTGTCATCAACAGTGCTATCAAGCTACATTTCCTTATCAATAACTTGCTCATTGATGCTCAGTTTGGGTTCTAACAGGGCCACTCATCCCCTGACCACATTGCTGCCTTGGTTCAAATATGGCCAAAAGAACTGAATTCTAGAGATGAGGAGAGAGGAATTACCCTTGACATCAAGGCTTCATTTGACTAATTGTGGCATCAAGGAGCCCTAGGAAAACTGGAATCAATGGGTATCAGTGGGAAAACTCTCCAGTGGTTGGAGTTATATCTGGCACAAAGAAAAATGGTTGCGGTCATTTAGGTCTTGTCATCTCAACTCCAGGACATCTCTTCAGACATTCCTCAGAATAACGTCCTAAGCCCAACCATTTTCTGCTGCTTTTTCAATGACCTTGTCTCCATCATAAGATCAGAAGTAGGGACGTTTGCTAATGGTTACACAATGTTCAGCACCATTTGCGACTCCTCAAATACTGAAGCAGTCCATGTCCAAATGCAACATGATCTGGACTATAGCCAGGTTTGGGCTGTCATGTGGCACGTAACATTCTTGTCAGAAAAGTGTCAGACAATGACTATCTCCAACAAGAGATAATCTAATCATTGTCCTCTGACATTCAATGACATATCCAGCACTGAAACCCCACTGTCAACATCCTGTAGGTTATGATTAACCAGAAACTGAACCAAACTTGCCAGTCGCTACAAGAGCAGGGCGAATGCTAGGAACCTGCATGGAGTAACTCAATTCCTAACTCCCTGAAGCCTATTCACCGTGTACAAGGCACAAGTCAGGATTGTGAATAAATAATCTCCACTCACTTCGCTGTGTACAGCTCCAATGACACTCACAAAGTTTGACACCATCCAGGACAATACAGCCCAATTCATTAGCACCACGTCCACAAACATTCAGTCCCTCCACTGCCGATGCTCAGTAGCAGCAGTGTGTATGATTTACAGGATGCACTGCAGAAAGTCACCAAGGTCTTTAGACCGCAACTTCCAAACCCACACTGCTACCATCTAGAAGGACAAGGGCAGCAGATACATTGCAAGTTCCTCTCCAAGCAATTCATCATCCTTACATGTCACTGGGTCAAAACCCTGGAACTCCCTCCCCAACAGCATTGTGTGGATACCTATGCTAAATGAATAGCAGCGGTTCAAGAAGGCAGCTCACTACCACTTTCTCCAGGGCAGCTTAGTATGGGCAACAAATACTGGCCCATCCAGTGAAGCCCACATTCCATGAATGAATCCAAAAAAAACCTGTCTGCTGAATTTACCTTTGTCCTTAACCCCCTCTCCCTGTATCCTTCATCTCTTACCTACTTGCTGCTGGTTCCCCTCTGAATTAGGCTTCGGGTAATGGCCCTTACAACCCAGGGGTGAAATGCTTACCTATGTACTGTCTAATCACTCTTAATGAGCTGAATGGCGAGTGATCCAGTGAGTTAACTCACGCCATGTGTTAGCCATCACCAAATATCTTGCTCCCACACTTAGAATAAAATAGGAAAATATTGACCGTATACTCTTGCCAACATTCAGATTCTTGATTCATTACAATCAAAGCGCAGGTTTCAGAGGAAGAACTATGCAAAATGGTCAGATCAATTTCAATACTTCTTCCTCCAATTGGAAATTAAGTTTAGCTTAGTGACTCTCCAAACATAACAAAAGATTGATTTTAGCACTAAGTTTGCAGATACTTTCTGGTTTTTAATTTTTTTGGGGGGTTTGGTGCAGGATCGCATGAAGCAGTGAGTTAAAGCAGTGGTGCTGGAATCAGATGACTTGTGGGAGGTGGACGGAATGGGATTGCTGGAATGGAGCCTGGATATTGGAGGGAGCCAGAAAATTTGATCTTTTCAATTTCTATCTGTTTACTCTATTTTGAATGAAGAAACCTGTGCCACTGTGAATTATCTGTCAATACTTGTCTTTAAAATTCACAGCCAAATGTAGAAACATTTAATTCAGTCACATTTGGTTCTCTGATTTTGCAGCCTGCAAGGTGGTATCACGGTTTTGCAAGAGAACAACAGTCAATGCTGAGAAGAAATACCTTGGAAGCCATATTTGCTGGAAAGGCAAAACTGACAGCCTAAAAGGACACGGAAAACCTCTGACTACCTTCTGTCCTTTCTACACGTCAGTTTGTTCAACTCTTTATAACAACAGATGCTTTCAAGAGTTTGACCATTTCAGCGGAACTTGATTTCATCAACAATCATCCTGCTAACCCATTAACAGGACAGTTGATGGAAGGGATGTGGCTAGGAATCAAAGCACAGAGATGTTTACAATGACTTAGGCCTAGATATTTATTCCCACAGGGAATGGGTGTGCACAAAAGGCAAGAGTAATTTGGCACCACAAACCCAAACTTTAGAAATGGCTTCCCAAACTTTTTGATGTAAGGTGCAGGCTGGATTAGGAGGTTAGGCAGCTGACCTGGGAAGACCTGAAGAGGATGCGAATGTGATGCCCAAAGCTTAAAAATGGAGATTAAAATAAAGTACCTTTCCTGTCCTGAAACCTCACACCCTTTATTCCCCATGCTATCTATCCCCATGTCCTCCATACCTTCCTTACCAACCTATATTCCTGTACTGATCCCCAGTTCCTATGTCAACTAGGTGCCAAGTCATGCCAAGCCACAATCCCACCTACAATCCTTTGCCCTTCCCCAACCCTGCCAATTCACCTAGTATCCCCCAGAGGTAGATCTCAGGACCTGTGCACAGATAAGAAGAAATAACATTCTAATGAAGGAGGTGTATTGCAGACTTTGCTATATTGCAAAGAACACATTCACTCATAGAAACATTTCCACTGCATTGAAAATCCTTCACTTTAAAAATGCCTTTATGAAAATAAACATTTAATGCAAGTGGAACAAACATTGCAAATTACAGTCCACACCAAAGAGTCTAAAACCACTTGTAGCTGTCAATTGAACTTTGAAGTGGGAGACACTAAACAGTGATACCTGCTCATTGTGAGATCAGCCAGGCTGCACCAATCTAGTAATACAGATCATCAGGCTAGAGTCAATACATCGAAAGAGAAAGCTACTTTTCTTCACACTCCTGATATTTTTTTTCAAATATTAAATGGTGTGGAGTTTTAAAAGCATTGACAGTTCAAGTAGGTCCCTCGGATAGCTTTGACAGTGCCAATGAGTTTATGTACTTCTTGTGTACAGGCATGCCTACATTTAACAATCCTAAAGAACACCAGACTTCTCCTAAAGGGTTAATTATCTTCACCAAAGGACAGATTACCTCCCCTCAAAGGCATGCCAGGACCAGATCAAAAGAGGTACCTTGCCTCTTTGTAAAGGTATGTTCACTCTCCAAAGAATCCATGAGGTTTAGACTTGCTCTTACCTTGTCTAATCTGCACTGTTCAGGTTTCTCATACTTACTTCACCAAACTCAAGCAGAAAAACGAAGCAGTTGATGATTTAAACAGTCAGCTGCCTCTGTTAACTATAGATGCACAAGTCCAAACCAAATCCTTTGAAAGTGAGAATTACTGTGTTAATGGGTGAAACTTAGGATTTCTGAGAACTTCTGCTATTTTCACCATGTTGGAGAGTTTCCCTGATGTTGTGAAAATCTGGTCCTTAATGTCAGTTCTGTAAGGTATAAGTTCTAAAATATTGTGGTTGAGAATTCAGTTTTACTCCACAACAGTCAAATTTCAGCTGATTGATTTTTTAAATAAATACCAATTTGAAACAGGAATGCTATCATGATGAAGAGATGTATACATAAACTACTTTGTAAAGACAAATACACTGTGGAAGTTTTTCTCTTAAAGATCACTGAGAAATGTAGCTGCTCAATATTAATACAGATTTTTTTCAATCCATTTAGCTGGAAAAGGACATACAGTCAGATTCGAACTCGCTGTGCCCGCACCCTGTGCCCAGGTAAATAGAAATGTCTAGAATTTCTACTGGGTTTTTCCAAACTTCAGCCAAAGTTAAATCAGAAAATTATCGAACCTGTGTGGAAGTATGACCTTAACTAATATGAGCATTGTGTTCTGTCATTGTTTTGTACGTTTTCATTACTTTTACCTTCTGCCTTTTTACGTTACTTATGAGAGAATACTTTTTATTGCATAATGATGTTGCAATGCCTGATTAAATGGTACACAAATATGTCTAGAATGACCTGTTATCTACTTTTTCTTCATTTCTCAGGGAAGTGACTAGTATCAGTTTGATCCCTGGGGTTCCGTTATTCTAGGTTGCAGATTCCATGCATAGGCCCCGTTACCCTAACCCCAGGCTATGAGGTTGAGGGAGTCCGGTGAATATGGTTAACGGGCTGAAGGTGGGAATTCTGCTCTTCAAGAACCTCAGAGACCTGTTGGCCAGGTGGAGGTCACCCGAGCAGGTGCTTAGGGACAGGGGCATATGGGATTTGGTCAGAATTTGGGAATGTGGCTGGATGCAAAGCTGACAGTGGGCTAAGGAGTACAGTGGGCTGGGGCTTGAGAGGCAATGGCAGGAGGTCAACCTCAAAAGGAATCACCTGGGTGGGTGGCGGAGGGCTTCTGATGTGCTCATTGGGCCTTGGAGCATAGGGCCTACCTACCGCCTACCTCCAGTGTGGAGAAATCTGCCAGGCTGACAACGTGGCATGTGCCTCTGGTTAAATCCCAGAGGATATAAATTGAGGAATTTAACACAAGCCATTAATTGCCCACATTAGGGCTTGACTTGGCTGGTTGGTGGATGGACTATTCAGTGCCAACTCTGATAAAACTGGGTGAGACAGATGGATGGTAGTTGGTGGGCAGACAACCCACTGGACTTACTGAGCCTCCTGCTTTGAAACCCACCAGTGGGTGAGCATAAAATCCAGCCATTTGTTACAGCAACTCAATTTGAATGAGAATGAGGTATTTTTCACTTGATTATAATAAGATTAACAAAATGTATTGGAGGGAAGGAAATGCTTGGAACAGTATTCATTAGAACATGTGAATGTCAACATTGGCCTGTTTAACCATCTGCGCCTAGTTATCTCTGCTGAAATACCTTCAAGAGGAGTTTAACAGAAGCAGTAGGGAAAACAGTGGACAAGAAACCTCAGGCTGCCCATGTACTTTCAGAGCTGTGGATACTAGAAACAGAATACTCACACTTAGCTGGGGAAAATGTGAGATACTGGGCAGCACAAAGAAAAGGGGTCTGTTCAGTGACAAGAAAATATTTTATGCAAAAGGAAAAATATTGCAGATGGTAGAAATTTGACACCTAAAAAAATTCCAATTTTTTTTAATAAATTCCTTTATTTTGAATAAATCAACGATTTGATACATGTTTGAAACTACCAAAATGTTTGCGTTTTTATTATGTTAATACTAAACCATCCTTATCATCTCTTCATATACTACCACAAATATGAAATGTATTTTCTGTATATTGTTACAGATCCCTGTGATTCAGCTCCATGTCATAACGGAGGCACGTGTGTTTCAGAGACCGTGGATGAGTACAGCTGTTTGTGTCCCCTCGGTTATGGAGGGGATAAACACTGTAGTAAGTATCTTTTATAAGATATTGCATTAAAGGCTTTATTTTCAATTACATGACTTGTTTTCAATTAAAATGCAAAAGCAGATGACTCCAGAAAAGTGAACGGTTTGAAATGGGATAATGGGATATGTTTCAGGGGAGAAATCGGATTGAAGGATTAAATGAAAGAATTGGTAGATGAATCTGACCTCAAAAATAATGACAAGCATCTTTGATCCTTTTTTAAAATTTCTCTTCTTAAAAATTCTTACTTCTCAGTCTGAAACTGATTCTGCAATTTCAAACGTTTTGGGCACAATTTTAGTTTGACCTGCCAAGGTTCAGGTTTGGGCCAGGAGTGATGAAAGCTCTGCTCCTGGGTCAGAAAGCTGAAAGGCTCCCAACCACCATGTCCACAATTAGTCACAGTGAGCTGAAAAGTGGGTGGGAAATTAATGTGGAACCACTGCGTAAATAATTTACAGATTTAAACAGGCAATTCCTTTGGAATTAAACCTAAGATTGTGGCTTCAACAGTCAGAGAACAGGTTCCCCAAACTTTGCGGAACTTGTGAAGGGAGAACACAATGGGCAGTATTGTTTATTAGTTTCTCAGGTTTTGAGTAACAACATTTCATAGCTAGTGGGCTAGGCTTGGGCTCACTGCACTTGCTTTGAGGTTGTGGTTTTGTTGCTTCATGGCAATTTACAACCTTCTGAAAGCAATTCTTCCTCCTTTGATCCACAGTTTGCCTCCTCCAGCCTTCAGTGCTGTGGGACAGCAGCTTACACAGTGCTCCATCTCACACCTCAAATGAGGAACCACATGAGCAGCACCAGCTGCCTTGGCTTAAGCCACATGCTGCCGCACAGTACAAAGCACGTAGACATGGAGATCTCTCACAAGCACCAGTGTCAATTTTGCCATATGTTGTCCATTCCTTTGGGGTACATCACTTGGGTAGAGTTGAAAACTTCAGTTTTTTATAACAGCATCAATGTGGTGCGTCAAGTTTGCCACATGTACTATCTGACTGAACATTACAGTCACTTCTTGGAAGTCCTTGGCAAACTTGCAGGCCATGGACGAAGGAACTGATTTGTATTCTTGTTAAGTTTGCAGATGACACACACTAGGTGGAAGGACAGGTAGTGTTGAAGAAGTGGGGAGGCTGCAGAGGACTTAGACAGGCTAGGAGAGTGGGCAAAGAAGTGGTGGATGGAATACAATGTGGGAAAGTGTGAGGTTATGCAGTTTGGTAGGAACAATAAAGCTGTAGACTATTTCTAAATGGGGAAACGATTCAAAAATCTGAAGCACAAAGGAAGTTAGGAATCCTAGTTCAGGATTTGCTGAAGGTTAACATGCAGGTTCAGTTAGCAGTTAGGAAGGCAACTGCAATATTAGCATTCATTTCAAGATGATTAGAATACAAGAGCAGAACTGTACTGCTGATGCTTTATAATATAGAATAGAATAGTCATTTGTTGTCACTTGTATTTTTTACAAAAAGAATGTGAATAGTGTTTAAGCTGCCATACCACAGTGCCTATGTTAGTAATAGAAGGCATAGATAAGAAAGGAATTTTTTAAAAATTAAGACAAGGTCCTTCATAGTTCAATTCCCCCCAGCTCCTGTGTTGGGAAAAGACAGTACCACTGCCATTTCAGACCACTGAAGTCCTGGGCTGCAAGACTCCACAGAAGCTGCTCCAAGGATCAATCTCGTAGACAATTCCGGGAAAGAGGATATCACCAAAGCTGTCCAAAGGATTCCCAGGCCACCAGATGCCAGTTTGAAACCACCTCAATGCTGAAGCCGCCAGCAGCCTCCTCCGATGTAGCAGCCAATACTGGGTTCCCGCACTCACCTCTGTGCCAGCCACCTCCTCAACGCTGATTCCAGAGACCCATTCCAGCTGGTTCCAGAGACCCATTCCACCTGGTTCCAGAAACCCATTCCAGCTAGTTCCAGAGACCCATTCCAGCTGATGCCAGAGACCCATTTCAGCTATGCCAGAGACCCATTCCAGCTAGTTCCAGAGATCCATTCCAGCTAGTTCCAGAGACCCATTCCAGCTGATGCCAGAGACCCATTTCAGCTATTCCAGAGACCCATTCCAGCTAGTTCCAGAGACCCATTCCAGCTGAT
>NC_063332.1:125735051-125813420 GCF_021869965.1 Rhincodon typus | reverse complement strand
TTCCAGAGACCCATTCCAGCTAGTTCCAGAGACCCATTCCAGCTGATTCCAGAGACCCATTCCAGCTAGTTCCAGAGACCCATTCCAGCTGATTCCAGAGACCCATTCCAGCTGATTCCAGAGACCTATTCCAGCTAATTCCAAAGACCCATTCCAGCTATTCCAGAGACCCATTCCAGCTAGCTCCAGAGACCCATTCCAGCTAATTCCAAAGACCCATTCCGGCTGATGCCAGAGACCCATTCCAGCTAGTTCCAGAGATGCATTCCAGCTGATTCCAGAGACCCATTCCAGCTAGTTCCAGAGATCCATTGCAGCAGATTCCAGAGACCCATTCCAACTGATTTCAGAGACCCATTCCAGGCTCACCAGTCACCAAGCTGCTGACCTCCAACTCCTGCTCAGGGCTCACCAGGCACCTTTGTGTCATCCATCTGGGCTCGTTAACTGCTGCCATGCTCCAGATCCTGATGAAGATGCCTTCATACCACTTCCTGCCAAAGGCAATAAAAAAAAGAGAAAAAAAAGATAAGAACAAAAAGAAAAGCAGGCAGAATGGATGAGCCCTGGGCACAGGAGCCTGAATGCTGCTTACTCTGCTGCCGCCATCTTAGAAACCTGTGTCTAGGAGCCTAGGAGCTGTGAACCATGGAGGAGAGCGCTGGGACACATTTCTTCCTCACTTTCACTTTGGAACTGATAAACAAGGATCTGGTTAGACTGTATTTGAAATGTTGCGAGCAGTTTTGGGCACCATATCTAAGGAAGGATGTGCTGGCATTGGAAGGTGTCCAGAGGAGGTTTACAAGAATGATCCTGCGGATGAAGGGCTTGTCACATGAGGAGTGGTTTAGGACTCTGGGTCTGTACTCTCTGGAGTTTAGAAGGATGAGGGCACATCTCATTGAAACTTAGAGGGTACTGAGGGGCCTCGATAGAGGGGACGTGGCGAAGATGTTTCCACTAGTAGGAGAGACAAGGACCGGAGGGCACAGCCTCAGAGTGGAAGGACGACCCTTGAGAACTGAGAAGGAACTTCTTCAGCCGGAGGGTGGTGAATCTGTGGAACTTAGTGCCACAGAGAGCTTTAGACAGAGAGAGATAGTTTCTTGATTAGTGAGGGGATCAAGGTTTATGGGGAGAAAGCAGGAGAATGGGGCTGAGAAACATACCAGCCATGATTGATTAGTGGAGCAGAATGGTTTATTTCTGCTCCTATATCTTTGGTCTTAATGGACAGAAATTTGGAAGTTTCTTTGGCATGGATTTTTTGATTGGATCTTCTTCACATATTGCTGTCGAGCATCTGTTCTACTTTGGTTCTCTGGGCAATTGGGTTTCCTTTATATTTTCTCCGAATGTCATCTTGTGGAAGTTAGCATGTCACAGAATGGTGGATACTGTCTTAGTGGGAGAGTGAGGTCACATTAGAGACAAGATTTTGATGCCCCGCTGAACCCTTGATGGCAGCAGTGATTGTTTTAGAGTCAAAGACTTACAGATGCTGCTGGCCTGATACACTTGCATCAATTTTGCATGTTTCTTCTAGCAGGGTGTCATTGGTATATTTTTTGGGTTTTTCCAGAAGTGCTTTTCTGAAAGTGTTAATAGGTAAGGAAGCACTAAATTAGTTTCATTGAAATCACATTCTGCAGCTTTGCATCAATACCTGTCCATCAATTGCTCAATCTTTTCACCTGGCTTTTGTTGGGACAATAGTATGTCCTAAAAATGACTTCAACTTTAAATTGCTCTTCTGAAAGCTGAAAAAAAATTGTCAGGATCTTTGCAGTGATCATCAGACATATTGGAGAATTTTAATCTTCTTCACCTTTCTGTGCTAAAAACAAGAAGTTTGATTGCCCATCATTCTTTATCAGTTATTTGTTAATTGACAACATATTGATTTCGTTTTAAAAGCTGAAATTCTGACAATGTTAAAAATGTGCCAATCCATGTTCAGATAGTTGATTTCCCTTTTTTGGTTGTTTTATGCTGTCTAAAGTGCCAGTCTAAGAATCTATATGGCAATGTAGTGCCTTTCTGTGTTTGCATTGGCTCCACTGTCTTTTAATTCTATGTAGTAGTCCTATTAAAAATTACTGGCTTGTAGTAACAGACTTTTGCCTGTTGGTGGCAGTCGTACCCATAAAAAGGGAACAATGACCACCTGGTTTTCAAAAATTTTTTTTGGAAAAGAAACTGGTGGAATCAACCAATGTCAGAACACAGGTGCAGATTTGTTTGTATTATTTGTGTGTTTCTATAAATACTCTTTGGAGGAGCAATTTATTTTCTGTCATTCAGCACTTTTAACCACTGTTTATGTTAAATTGGATCAACAAAAGCCTCTTGTGTTCGTTTTTGTTTCAAAGAGTTACCAAGAGGTAGCATACTCACTGTGCTTCAGTACGTATTGTAGCACTTTATTTCAGGTGCAGTTGCAATAGTTGTAACTACAGCTCTAAACTCACACAGATTGATGGATGACTGTTAGGAAATGAACTGTCACATTTCTGTCATCTCTCAGCCTTTCGCATCTACTTACTGTCACCACCAGCTTTTAGTGCCCACATGCTACCATCATCATGTTATTTATTGTTTCAGATATGTAAGTCCACGTAACATATACCACAGATAGTCAGCTTCTGTTGAGTTAGATATCTTGCTAACTGTTTACAATGTCACAGAATTACACATACAGTCTGGGTTCTGTGCTTACTGAGGTTACTGTACATTACACACATAGCTGACTGAATACACTGTCATTGTACAGAGATAGAGAGAATGAAAATATTGTGGTTACCTTTATAATGGCACATCACATGTTGTGATGCCATTTAGCCGTTTGAAAAGTACAAGCCTATCTGGTCTGGAATCCAAGCCATTAACAACACAGGGTTAGACATCCCAAAAAGAGATACTGTTTACCTTCCCTGAGGTCACTGCAGCACTACAACTGAGTTCAGTGGGCCGCAAGGTTGATGCTCAGTTCTTTCACCGTGTCTATTCACCTCTGCTTTGCTTTGAGAGGCTAGACTGTTTCTCCCATCCTTCAGAAATATCCCATCACTTCAGTCCCTTGGATCCTGCAGCAGGATCTTCAGATAAGCGGAAGAGCCCTGGAGTGGGATTTAATAAAGGTTTTTGATTGATTGATTGATTTATTGTTATGTGTACCGAAATACAGTGAAAGGCTTTGCTTATGTGTAGCACAGGCAGATCATAGTAAACAAAGGATGTACAGAACAAAAAGATTAAGACAGAGGCATACAGGTTACATTGCAAGGGCATGCGCGAAGCGAGATCAGCATTATTTGAAGCTAGAGAGTCCATTCATCAGTCTGATAACAGCTGGGAAGAAGCTGTTCCTGAACCTACTGGTGCATGTGTTCAGGTTTCTGTACCTTCTGCCTGATGGAAGAAGTTGTAGGAGATCATTACCAGGGTGCAATTCGAAGATGTTGGCAGCCTTCCTGCGGCAGTGAGCTGTGTAAATAGAGACCATGGATGGAAGGTTGGCTTCCGTGATGGTCTGGGCTGTGTACACCACTTTCTGTAGTTTCTTACAGTCCTGGGCAGAGCAGTTGCCATACCAGGCCATTAAGTACCCGGACAATATGCTTTTGATGGTGCATCTGTAGAAGTTGGTGAGGGACCTTCTGGACATGCCAAATTTCCTGAGCCGCCTGAGGAAGAAGAGGCGTTGTTGTGCCTTCTTGACTGTCGCATTTACGTGGGATGTCCAGGACAGGTTGTCGATTATAATCACTCCAAGGAATTTAATGCTCTTGGCCCTCTTAACCTCAGTTCTGTTAATGTAGCTGGGGGTGTGTTCTCCTCCTTTCTCTCTGAAGTTGATGATCTTTAGTTTTGTCGACGTTGAGAGACAGACTGTTTTCATTGCACCACTTCATCAAGCCCTCTATCTCCCTTCTGTAGTTTGACTCAACGTTGTTAGATATCCGTCCCACTATGGTGGTGTCATCGGCGAACTTGTAGATGGCTTTCGTTTGGAATTTGGCAACACAGTCGTGGATGTACAGGGAGTACAGGAGGCGGCTGAGGACACATCTTTAAGGGGCTCCAGTGTTGAGTGTTATTGCGGAGGTGATTGGGATGGTGGGGGGAGGGAAGTGCAACCTTCCTAGGGCTCGATCCATTCTTTTTGCTCTTCAGGAAACAATGGAGATTTCAACCATTCAGACCCCATGCTCTCACTCCCTTATTGATCTGGAAAGACAGGAAACTGGAAGTGGTTTGCAGATGATGTGGCTGAGTGTCTGTAAAACCTGCTGCTACAGCAAATAGGTTACCAACCTTCTGGCTGGCTCCCCACCCCACTGTGAGCCAATCCCTTTTTTTAAAAATAAGACTCCCTGCTTTGTTGCTTTAGTTTCAGAAATTGCAGGCAGCAGCATAAAAGAATATAGTGCAGAATATAATCTATCGCATCACCAATCATACATCTCAGTGTCACCCTTAGGTTTAGAATGCATCAGTCAGACAAAGCAGACATCAAACATCAGATACTGTCATAGCACGTGTATGTGGTACACAGATCTGAGCATACAAAGTAGTCTTGGTGTTTCAAAGATATCAGGAATATCACTATCTGTAGCCTGGAAAACTAGCAAGTGTGGGGAGGGGCTTAGTTTGCAAAAAGAATGGTCAAGTGATCTGATACAAACTCTAAATATTGATGGAAATAACAGTCTGGTTCCCTGACAAAGTGGATCTTGGTTAATTGAACAAAAAACTGTATATGAGAAATGATTTAAATTCATTGTTGAGAATTGTGAGGTAATGTATTTTGTTGAAAGAAACACGGAGAGACAATCCAGGTTCTAGAGTACAACTTTGAGGGGAGTACAGGAGCAGAGGGACCTCGGGGCTCACGTCAATGATTCTCTGAAGATGGGCTAAGCAAGTTGAAACAGTTAAGAGACTTGTAGGATCCTTGGTTTTATAATTAGAAGCAGACAGTTTAAAAGCAAGGAAGTGACACCACACCTCTACAAATCATTGGTCAGACTACATTTGGGGTATTGTGTTCAGTCTGGGCATCTTATTTAAGGAAGGATTTAAAGCCCTGGAGAGAGTGCAAAAGAGATTTACGAGAATGATATCAAGAATGAAGGATTTTAGATGCAAGGAAAGATTAGAGAAATTGGGCTTATTCCCCTTGGAGCAGAGCAGATTAAGAGATTATTGAGGTGTAAAAAATTGTGAACAATTTTGACAGAGTAAAGAAGGATATTCTGTTTCCTATTTTATTCGGTTTGCTATGTTAATAACTAGAGATCACAGTTTCGAGAGAGCTAGGAGTGAGATGAGGAAAGTGTTCTTTTCTCAGAGAATTGTTAGGATTTGGAATCACTGCCTGGGAGAGTGGTGGAGGCAGATTCCATAGGAGGTTTCAAAGGCGAGCTAGATGTATATTTAAAAGTGATCAATTTAGAGGGCTGAGGAGATAGGGCTGGAGAAAGGGATTAGCTTTTTCGGGAGTCAGTACAAACATGATGGGTCAAATGGCCTCCTTCTGTACTGTAAAAGTCTATGATTCTATATCTTTTGATAGCTGTACAATTAATATCCTTTATAGATTATATTTAATAAAGGGACTATGATTGCTAAAATCTGCACAATTAGCAATTGTATCAATTTTCATGAACTCTTCTTCACTAATTATCTTTTATTGTTTTATTATTCAGCTGGAAACAGATACCTGAGTAAGTATCCGACTAAAACAATTCATTAAATGGAATGTGCCATTTCAAAGCCATGTCCTAATGAAACAATGGATTTACCTTCCCCATGCAGGACCTGCTGGCATTATGGACTGTTCTGTTAACTTGATGTTTTTGGTGGATGGTTCATGGAACATGGGCCTCGAGGGATTCCTTCAAGCTAAAGCTTTTGTTAAAAGACTTCTTCGGTTCATCACAACTTCTTCAGCAAGACTCTTAGTGGGATTTGCTCAGTACAGTGACAACGTTTGTATTGAGATTGGAATGGGACAGTACAGTGACTTCAATGGTTTGTTTAAAGCAATAGATGGCATATCCTTTAATGGCGGAAAGACTTTCACTGGAAAAGCCCTGCAATATGTAGCTGAAAATGGTTTCAGTGAAGTCTCTCGAATGAATGTTCCTCATGTCCTTGTAGTGTTTTCCAATTCTAAATCTCATGACTCAGTGCTACTCGCTGCACAACACACTAAAGAAAAGGAGATACTTGTTTTGTCCATTGGAAAAAAATACATTCAAAATCAACTAAACCACATAGCTGGAGATGCTCAGCTTGCATTTGCATATAATGAACCACAAGAACTCTACGGTAAGGTTTTGGAGCTCAGGAGAAAGATATGTGGATTTAACACACCTGGTAAGTTGTCCTATTATCTGTGTTGGTGCTTAGGGTTTAAAAATGTGCTTTTTAGCACAGATGTTAACTCTGGGTGAGATTTGGGTGTGTGCATGATGAGGTGACTTGCTGCAGCAGAAATGAGGCTCATGTTATTTAAATTAGGGACAATAGCAATACATGCACCCAGTTTGAGGCAATCATAAGAGAATGAAAGGTAATCCTGACAAACTCTGATTCCACGATGTAAAGTGACATGTCCCCAAGTCTAATTCTGTATCTAGATATTCAGTGGGGTATGAATTCTGAGCATTATATTGCCTTAATATCTTCAGTAATGTATAGTAAGGTGAAATAGAAAAAAGTATGAATTAGAAGCCAGGAGACATTCCCTTTCATTCATAAAGAAGAAAATTGCATAGAGGAAATTTTCTGATGTGCTGTGTCTGGCTACAGAGTTGAACTGGCAGTAAGAGGTCATACAAAATTCAGCTCCAAACCTAAAAGATTTATCTTGATTCTTAGGGTTCTTAGTGTCCACAGGCTGTAATCCCTGTAATAATGCTGGGTGCTGGTCAATGGTGATCTGTGGCAGTAAGCTCACAGTGTATTTTGGGGGCAGTAACAAGTGATCTAATTTGAATGTCTAAGACAGGTATCTATACCATTAGAGATACATCTCAGTTAGTCAACAGCCACTGACTTGTCTTTGGCTGTCCAAGCTACTCCTGGCTGCTCCAGGCTGGTTCTGCCTTTACCAGGGGGATGGTCAGTCTGTGCCTACTGATTGGGTTCCAGGAAGGTCAAGGTTACAGAAATTTCCTGCAGTTGGTTGGAGATGCAGGTGTGGACACCTACTTACCCATCATCTCAACCATATTTGAGAAAAACTGTTTCCTGCTGGCTGCACAAGTATTTGATTCTCTTGCAACACTGTCCTTTTGAAGATTAGATCTCAAAGATGTGGGTCCCTTTGCTCCTCGGAGGAGAGTAACCATTTCTCTGCTTTCCATAGAGGAATGACAGTATTCTGTTTGCATTCTCCCTTGTGCTCAGTGACGCACCCGAGTATGACCTGTCTGACACTGTAATTGATTTTAATGAGTGAGCATCTTTTTGCTGGTGCAAGTAGATGCCCAAGATGTGGTTGATGAGAATGTGGCAGCAGTGTGTGGATCTGCAATTGGATAGGCAGTCATTAGGATAGTGGACCTCTTCCTCCAAGGCAGCCTTTTTGATGTGAAGCCTAAGGATTAGTTTAGCTGTGAGCACAGTTACATTTGCCTCTGCTTTGTAATCCAGAAAGGAAGCTCAGGATGCTTAATTTGCATATGATGAACCTTTGTCAAACTTCTCCTGCTACCTTGATTCCAACCCGCTCCCCCTACCAGATCTTGAATTGTCTATATTTGTATCTATTGCTTCTCTTTTCTATCCAGTTGGAGCTTTCAGTGATGATGATACTCCACTTGTCAATTTTGTAAGGTTGTATATCACTGCTGGAGTTCATCTGTTGCTGAAACCCCCATCCATTTGTGAGCTCCAGATTGAATGATTCCAGCAACCTCCTCCCATTTTCCACTGTCCAGATCTTGTTTGACTGTGAAAACTGCAGACTAAATCAAGATCATCCTGGTGTAACTTCTCATCTTTGGCTTGCTGAACTTGTCCAATTTCTGCTTCCTCAGCTGCTGCAGTCTTTCCCTGTCAATAGTCACATTTCAGTTGCAGGCTGACTGACTGTGTATTCCTAAAATGATAGCGTTCTGAAAGTAGTACAAACCCCAAGCTGATACAGATTTCAAACAATAGATGTCAAACAGAAAAAGAAATTACTGGCAAAACTCAGCAGGTCTTGCATACTCTTTGTCAGAATTTGAAACTTTAAATTCTGAGTCGGTCTTCAATTTTTTTTAATGTCTGGATCTTCTGTTCCTCAGAAATTTGAATCTGTTTTGCTGCTTACCAGAGGGTACTTCCCTGATTGCGACCTCATGCTATATGCCACCTCTGCCAATATGTGGTTCTGAGTGAGGGTTGTTAGAGATAGCTCCCTGCTACCAATCCTCCTTTTATCATTAGACAGATTCTAGACAAAATATTGATAGTAATACAGGATACACAACCATAGAGTCTACAGAAAGCTTACTGATCTTAGTTAACAAGATGATTAATTGCCTGATAGCAATAACTCCAACTATATCATAAAGCAGACATTATTACTAGGATTTTCAGGATCTGTAGCCTACCATAGAATTCACTGCCTCCAGCCATTGACTGTGTCACCTCACCGGAAACTCAAGATAATGTAAACGTTAACACCTTCGAAATCTTATACAATATTCCCCCACCTATCTCCGCTACTCTCACCTCTACCAACACTTGCCAGTGCTCAGGAACCTCTGTCACTAAGATTGAGAACATGTCACTTCAATCCCTTCTTCTACCTCAATCTTACTAAGGTTTCCCCTTCCTTAACTGTGACCTTCTAACTTTCTCTAATGTCTCTCCAAACTCCCCTCAGGCTCATCTCATCCATAAGATTTATTTCCTGGTCTATCAACCCTCTTTCTCACTAATTAACTGGACATCCAGATTCTCTTTCTAACTGTCATGTTAGTCAGTATTTTTAGTGTTTTTCTCTTGCTAATTAGTTTTGCCTTCAAATCTGCTATCATTAGCCATCTCCTCAAAAAGTCCTTTCATCTTTCCAACATTTCAAAGTGCCATCTCTGTCTTCGCTTCCTAAAGTCCTTGAATCTTTTTCACTTCCTAAATCCATGTACTCCATGCTTGTATCTTTCCAGTGAGGTGTCAACTCCTGCCATTGTGCCATATTGGCTCTTAGCAAAGTAAAGAAACAGCCTCTAAAATGACTGTGATGGAGGCAGACTATCATCCCCACTCTTTCTCGACCTCAAACCCAGCTTTAGTCACAGTTCACCACACCCTCCTCCTCCAATGTCATTCTGCCATCATCCAGCTATGGGGATCCACAGTACTCTCACATGTTTATATTCTTATTGATCTAACCATAGCCAGAGAATGGTCTGTGGTGGTTTCTCTTCCTACTGCCGCACTGTTACTCCTTGTATCCCCTACAACACCGACAACATTCACCCTTCCAAATCTGTTTCTGTGAAAGAAAATGAGACCTTATGCAAAAATTCAGTGAAAACATGAAGAATCCAGAGACATCCTTTGTTTTATTAGACAAAGACCTATGGGAGATGGAGATTTGAAACAAAAACAGAAACTGCTAGTGAAACTCAGCAGTTCTGGCAACATCTGTGGGGAGAGAGCAGAGTTAATGTTTCAAATTCTGACAAAGAGTATGCCAGACCTGCTGAGTTTTGCCAGTAATTTCTTTTTCTGTTTGACATCTTTTGTTTGAAATCTGTATCACCTTGGGGTTTATAACAGCTGGAAGCTGGAAAGTAAAGATTCATGTACAAGGTGCTATTAATGGCATTGATATAAATGTTGTTGTGTTCACAGAAACTCAGAGACAAATTGAAAGAGATTATTTTACGAAATGGTGCAATATAAACTAGAATATGTCAATGTGTGACTTCATTGTTTTACAGATTGTTTTTCCAAGTCTTTAGATCTAGTATTTGCAGTGGATGCTTCTGGTCAAGTTGGAAGACAGAATTTTCGACAAATAAAAGGGTTTGTGAGGAACATTGTCTCACATTTTGATATTGACAAAGACCTCACACAGGTTGCTATGGTGATCTACAGTGACAAGCCCCGAACTCTCTTTAACTTGGATTCATTTGACAGTGAAGGAAAAATTAAAAGGGCAATCAGCTCAGGCCCATTTCTGGATGGGAGTGTTCACACTGGGAAAGCTCTTAAATATATACAGGAGGATACCTTAAGTATCCAGAAGGGAGCAAGGCCAGGAATCCACAAGGTGGTTGTGGTGATTACTAATGGACAGAGTTCAGATGATATTGTTCCGAATGCTGAAGAACTCAGACACAGCGGGATTACCGTAATTGCACTGGGAATGGCGGACACTCAGGCAACAGCACTCCTCAGAATTGCAGGAAGCCGCAAATTTGTGATTCCTGTTCATTCCTATGAAGATTTTAAACATTATGAAATCAACTTGGTACAGAAAATATGTGAAGGTAAGTTGCACCTATCCTGTTTTTAAACTTGCAGAGTACTGTTACATGAGATTTAATTTTAGCACAGTGCATGGCTGACAATGAGCTATGTATGAGAAGCCTCAGTCATCAATAGAGTCTGTAGCATAATATCTCATCTAGGTCTATAACTTCTTATAATCTTCAGTCTCACTGTCACCATATATATATATGTCCAATATTGAAATTTGAAGTCTGTTTTGAAGCAATTAAAGACATGGCATCAGCTTTGGCTGAAAGTCTTTTAGAGTCATAAAGTCATAGGGATGCAGAGCGTGGAAACAAATCCTTCGGACCAACTCATTCATGCCGACCAGATATCCTAAATAAATCCAGTCCCATTTCCCAGCATTTGGCCCATATCCCTCTAAACCCTTCCTATTCATGTATCCATTCGGATGCCTATTAAATGTTGTAATTGTACCAGCCTCCACCACTTCCTCTGGCAGCTCATTCCACACACGCACCACCCTCTGCGTGAAAAAGTTGCCCCTTAGGTCCCTTTTAAATCTTCCCCTCTCACCTTAAACTGATGCCCTCTAGTTTTGGATTCCTGCACCCTGGGGAAAAGATCTTGTTTATTTACCCTATCCATGCCCCTCATGATTTTATAAACCTCTATAAGGTTATCTCTCAGCCTCTGACACTCCAGGGAAAATACCCCCAGTCTATTCAGCCTCTCCCTATAACTCAAACCCTCCAACCTTGGCAACATTCTTGTAAATCTTTTATGAACCCTTTCAAGTTTCACAACATCCTTCCTACAGCAGGGAGACTAAAATTGCACACAGTGTTCCAAAAGTGGCCTAACCGATGCCCTGTACAGCCGCAACATGACTTCCCAACTCCTGTACTCAATGCACTGACAAATAAAGGCAAGCATACCAAATGCCTTCTTCACCATCCTATCTACCTGTGAATCCACTTTCAAGGAACTATGAACCTGCACTCCAAGGTCTCTTTGTTCAGCAACACTTCCCAGGACCTTACCATTTCATGTAGAAGTCCAGCCCTGATTTGCCTTTCCTCAAATATAGCTAAATTAGACTCCATCTGCCACTCCTCAGCCTATTGGCCCATCTGATCAAGATCCCATTGTACTCTGAGGTAACCTCCTTCGCTGTCTACTACACCACCAGTTTTGGTGTCATCTGCAAACTTACTAACCATACCTCCTATGTTCATATCCACGTCACTTATATAAATAACAAAAAGCAGTGGACCCAGCACCAATCCTTGTGGCACACTGCTGGTTACAGGCCTCCAATCTGAAAAGCTTCCCTCCACGACCACCCTCTGTCTTCTACCTTCGAGCCAGTTCTGTATCCAAATAGCTAGTTCTCCCCATATTCCACGTGATCTAACCTTGCTAACCAGTCTACCATGAGGAACCTTGTCAAACGCCTTACTGAAGATCATATAGATCATGTCCAATGTTCTGCCCTCATCAATCCTCTTCGTTACTTCTTCAAACACAATCAAGTTAGTGAGACATGATTTCCCACACACAAAGCCATGTTGACTATCCCTAATCAGTCCTTGCCTTTCCAACTACATGTAAGTCCTGATCCTCAGTTATACAAGTATTGAAGATGTGGCCACATCTGGAATACTGAGTACAGTACCGGTCAGTGTACTTACAGAAGGATGTTAATGTGTTGTAAGCAGTTCAGAGAAGTTTTAGTGGGCTAATACCTGGAATGAGTGCATTGCCTTATGATGAAAGGCTGGACAGACTGGACCTTTATCCTCTGAAAATTAGAAAAGTCAGAGGTGACTTAATTGAAACACATAAGATCCAAATGGGACTTGACAGGGTGGATGTCGAAAGCATGCTTCCTTTTGTGAGAGAATCTAGAACTAGGGGTCAAAGTTTGAAATTAAGATAGCACCCACTTAAGACAGAGTTAAGGATTTGTTTTTTCTCTCAGACAGTTGTTTGGATTGTTTGGATTTCCCATCTTTGTAAGACAGGTAGATAGATTCTTGAGTACTGAGGAGATGAAAGGTTATCCATGATATGCAGGAATGTAAAATGGCGGTTAAAACCAGATCAACCGTGACATTATTGAATGGTGGTGCAGGTTCGCAGGGTTAGGGTTGAATGGCCTACTCTTGTTCATTGTTTGTACGTTCGTATGTTTTTTGGAGCAGCCATGAAGCCTATATCTTTGAGAATTCTCATGTTACTGCTGCATTAGAGGGGCCAGACAAGTTATAAGGAAAGTTATCGGCAGAGAAGAACTACACTCTGTGGCCATGGTTGTGACCATAGTGCATTCCTCTGACTGACCCAGAGCATCGATACAATGCAGCCCATTGTTTGACCAGGGCTATTGTGGAGCAGATGACAGGACTCCTGAAGATATGGTTCTGATGCTTGGATCAGTCTGGTGAAACCTTGCCAGACATGCCAGACACTGTGGGCTACATAACCCTGGCATGCTGTCCTCTGTATGCCTCGACCAGGCAATGAGGAGATGTGGTGGCTGAAGAGCTGGGAGAACAGAATCAATCTTCCAAGGAGGAAGACGAGAACATTGAGCTAGAGGAATATCCAAAAATGTGCAGGTTAGGTGGATTGGCCATGCTAAGTTGTCCCTTGTGTCGAGGGATGCATAGATTAGGTGGATTAGCCATGGGAAATGCAGGATTACAGGGATAGGGTAGGAGGGTGAGTCTGGCTGGGATGTTCTTTGGAGAGTCAGTGTGGACTTGTTGGGCTGACTGGCCTGCTTCCATACTGTAGGGATTCAATGGCTTCTATGGAACATCAAATTCTTCATGATAGAGAGTAGCAGCATCAGATGCCATAAGCCCAACAGGAGTTAATTGACACTGAGGGCTCCCAGTAGCTGTGAGCTTGGTGCAGTGACCACTCAATGTCTATAAATTTGTTGTTGCTTGAAAAGCAAGCACTGTATTCCCATTGGAAGGGGTAAATACATTGCTTTTGCTGTTGCTGAATAAAAGTATTTTGAACTGTTTGAAAGCTTTCCAGTATGTAATGGTCCCATACTGAACAATGAAAAGATACTGGGCATTGGAGAAAGATTAGCACTGTCTTAGACAGACCTGTAAGATGGCATGTGGCTCAGGATGGATAAGCTCTGTAGCTTGGTTCTTAAACAATGATAGATGTAAGAATATGCATTTGTGTGCACTTTGAAATGTCAGCCATACCACCTATGTGCACAAAGAAGCATTGCTTTGTGGTTGCTGTCCTGCTAAGTGCATGATGAAGGGCAGTTCTGGACCTCCAACGCTTGATTAGGTGCAATGCTGTACTTCGGAGATGGTGCCAGAGATTCCAGGGTATCCAGGCAGTGATGAGAACTTCTGCCTAAGCCAAATGGGAAATTTGATAGTGGGGGGTGGGGCACCATAGTTAATTCATAATGAGGTGAGTTTGGTAAGATAGCATAAGAAAACCCATTAGTGCTCACAAAGAGAAACCTTCTGTGAAACTCACCAAAAATGACAGTTAGCCAATTTCTGGTAACAATCAGTTCAATATGACATTACAGCGGGTGGTGCTTGAAGCAATCGTCAGTATTAGCCCTTTCAGACCCTTACACTCATTTACAACATTTTTCTCTACCTGAATACTGGACAGATGGAGTGTTCAAAATGCATTGCGCCTGCATCTTAGGTAACACAATAGTAGCTACTATCATCGTCATAAGAACCCTCTGATCATGCAATCTAGCTGCTGGGTCTCTATAAATCACTGAAGGTTTCTGCCATGATTGTAATGAGGTCAGCCAGCTGGACCTCAGAGAATATGAGTTCCCTGATTGGAGCTGTTAATCTGGTCCAGTCGAGTAGCCCTGGCTGACATATAAAATGGACAAGTGTCAGAAATACTGACACTCTTGTACCTGACTCTGTATGAGGCAAGGATTGGCCATCTATAAATGAAGGGTGACTTGATGACAGGACACCAGCTCTACAGAGTTACATCAGTTTTGAATCCTTTTTGTCAGTAACTCAATTCTGTGATATTCAATGTAAGGGTCAAAATAACATACAAAAATATGCAATGAACATTATTAAATATTTCCATTGAACTGTCTTTGTGTTTTAAATGCCTTCATTAAAAGTTTTACTTAAAGCCTGTTCCAAACTCCTGGGATATTTTCACCCAGATTTGTGACTCTGAACTGAATTTGAATCCCATACTCTCAGTATGTACCCAATTTGTAAAGATGGAGTAACACTGTTCAGTCCACTCTCCTGATGGAATGTCTTTCTTTGTTTCCTTGCTGTCCCTGCCTAGTGGCTTTATTTCAAATTGCCTTGAAAAACAAAAGGACAATTTCAAAAGCTATACTGAGGTATTTATTTTCTCTATTTTTTCTTGAAAGCGACATAATCTGTTTGAGAATCAGTAAACAGAGCTGTTATAGGTTTTCTGTTTTATAAACTTTAGAAAATGGAAATGAAATTAAAGAATAACCTTTCCTCATGATTTCAAAACAAATTAATTGAATTTTGAAGCCAACTAATTATCTTTCTCTAATAATCAGAAAGTATTAATGCTAATGGATTATATCACTGTGATTCTAATAACCAAGGTCAGGAATACTAACAGCATCTGTTCCATATTGGCATTTAACTTTTTTTTTGAGTAGGCAAGTTTGATTTTGAAAATAGCTGAAACCTCTGAGGGAAACAGGAAGGGGGACTAGATAAGGAAGAAACAAACTGGTTGAGGTAATAAGGCCATAACAGTAGTGTGTATCATTTATGAGATACATTGCAGAAATTCGTCAATACTACTTTGGCAGCCTTTTTCTAAACCTGCAATGTCTTTCTTAGAAGAATAGGACATTGAGAGCACCGCATCTGTAGTAATTTGTTCCTACCGCCTGTAAGTTCCCCTCCAAGCTACATACCATCCTGACTTGGAACTGTATCGCCATTCCTTCACTTGTTGGCTCAAAATGCTTGACCTATCTCCTTGACAGCATTGGAGTGTAACCACACCCCAATGACTGCAGTCATTGACAGACATAAGACAGCAATTTACCACCACCTTCTCAAAGGCCCTTTTTATTAATTCATCCACAGGATGTGGGCATCACTGGGTGGGCCCACTGCTAATTGCCCAGAGAGCAGTTGAGGGTTAACTACATTGCTGTGGGTCTGGAGTCACATGTAGGCCAGACTAGCTAAGGATGGCAGATTTCCTTCCCCAAAGGACGTGAGTGAATCCAGATGGTTTTTACCCCTGACAGTAAACAATAGTTTTAGGGTCATCGTTAGATCCTTAGTTCCAGATTGTTTTTAATTGAATTCAAATTCTACCATCTGCCACAGTGGGATTTGAACCCATGTCTCCAGAGCATTAGCTGAATTTTTGAGGGTTAATAATACCACTAGACCATTGCCTCCCCAGCAAAGATAGACAATAGGGATGGACTTAAGAATGGACAATAAATGTTGGCCTAGCTAATGACACTATATTCCATGAAAGCATAAAGAAAAGGTATAATAGATGCATCTGTTTGCAGCACAAGTGTTTATTAGTAAATATCCTGCAACAGTATTGAAGTTTAGGTCAGTATGTGGAGTACAGTTCACCCATATTGATGGTATTTTTTGATTTAACAGGGCCACTTCGGCAATATTCACAACATCCAGTCTCTGAGATATCCAGAAAATAAGAAATATTGTTCAGCTGAAGAAATACTGGAGAAATGGGAATGTCGTTTAGATTTTCAATCATTGGAACTCCTACCTTCTGCTTTTTGAAGCAAGGCATCTTCAGATTGATCACAACTTTAAAAATCCGGTTTATTGTTTTGAATACTAGGAAAAAGTCCCCAACACAGAAATTTACTTTCTATTTCTCACAGCCTGCATTTTTGTGTAAATAAGCATGTTCAGTTTTTGTATCTCTTTTGCCGCAGTTGTTTGCTACAGAGACCATCTGTTGTATAATTGCCGGGCCAGCTCCACAACTTCAGGTCTTATACTGAGCTATTTTAGTACAGTTGTAGTTGTATATGACCTGATAGAATACAGAATACACAGCAGTATACTCAGAAAAATTTTGTATTTATTTCTTATAAAATGTCCAATAATAAATTGTAATGCTTTTCACTTTTAACATGAGAGCACAAATGCAATTTGACGGTTGTGTTTTAGCACTGATTTTGCAATATATTTGCTCTCTTTACCCATTAGTAAACAATACTGAGGAATAAGTCAACACAGAATTGCATCACCAGAATTTATAAATCACATTTAACCTAACTTAGTAACATCCATTAAAATTTAAATCATTTTCTTTGAGAAGTATACAGTTACTTTATCAAAACAGTACCTGAATGCCCAAGGGGACTTAGACAGGCTAAGTGGGGAGACAAGACTTTGACAGCTGGAATATAATGTGGATGTGTACAGGTTATCCGCTTTGGTAAGAGGAACGAAGGTATTTTATAAATGGTGAGAGATTGGAAAAGTTAATGTCCAATGACACCTGAGTATTTTTGTTCATAAGTCACTGAAAACTAGTAGGCAGTGCAACAAGGCAAATGGTATGTTGGCCTTCATCACAAGAAAACTTGAGTACAGGAGTGAAGATAGCTTACTTTAATTGTATCAAACTTTGTTGAGACTATTTCTGGAGTGCTGTTACGTGGTTCTGGTTTCCTTACCAAAGAAAGCACATATTTTCTCTAGAAGAAATGCAGCAGGAGTTCATCAGACTGATTGCAGGAATAGTGGACCTCTCCTGTGAGATGAGATTGAGGACATTGACCCTGCATTCATTTGAATTTAGAAGAATGAGAGGTGATCTCAGTGAAATGTACAAATTTCTTAAAGGGCAAGACAGTGTAGATACAGTAAGGATATTTCCCTAGGCAGGAGGGTCTGGAACTAGGGGACTCATGCTCAGAATAAGAGACAAGCCATTTAGGACTGAGGTAAGGAGGAATTTCTTCAATTAGAGGGGAGTGAATCTTTGGAATTTTTTTCCCTGAGAGGGTTATGAAAACTCAGTCATTGAGTATGTTCAATAGATTTTGATGCCCAAGGGATGTGGGGATAGTGTAAGAACATGGTATTGAGGTGAATGATCAGCCAGGATATAGCATGGCAAAGTAAGTTCAACAGGCTGAATAGCCTCCTTCTGCTCCTGTCTTCATATGCAATGCTTTATCTCATGCTTTAAGCCAATACTGCTGTCTGCACATTGAAGTACTAGTCTGGAGTTTCAGGCTGTGGGTGCCCCTGAGGCTGATTACTCCTTATCGCAAAGTAAGGCTCTTTAGCTCCTTCTGTGCTGTAACACTCCTTTATATTTATCTCCAGGCACAGCCTCCAGTGCAAGGTCTAACTCCTGATCATTTGATACTGGTATCTTCTCTCCTACTGATGTCAGAGTCATGGGATCAACAGCATCATAATATACATGAATCTCATTATTTCACGTGTACTCTCTCAAAAACATTTTCCAATAACACAGTGGCTCAGTGGTTAACACTGCTGCCTCACAGCAGCAAGGACCGGGGTTCGATTCCAGCCTTGGGTGACTGTCTGCGTGGAGTTTGCACATTCCTGTGTCAGCGTGGATTTCCTCCGGGTGCTCTGGTTTCCTCCCACAATCCAAAGATGTGCAGGTTAGGTGAATTGGTCATGCTAAATTGTCCATCTTGTATAGGGTGGGAAATGCAGTGTTAGGGTAGGGGGTGAGTCTGGATGGGATGCTCTTTGGAGGGTCAGTGTGGACTCGACTGGCTGAATGGCCTGCTTCCACACGGTAGGGATTTTATGACTCATGACAATGATGTCAAGTAGAACAAATCTTATCTCGTATTTGTCGTCTTAAAGTTATATCATAATTTTCAGTTTGAAAGATATGTGCTATCAGTTGTTGGTCACTTTTCCTTAAGATGCAAAATCTTTTCATGTGATAGGTTTTTATTAATGTTTTAAAAGATATAGAAATTCAAATTACTCTTAACATTCGCTGGTTTAAATGGGAGTTAACTTTGCGCATTTTAGCACATTTTGAGGCACGTAAAACAGATCAAGGTTAGAGTGCACTAAAACACTACACACCATTTATTGTCTAATCCAAAGGTTCTGCAATCACACTGTTCAACACCCTGAATAGTTCTTAGCTAGGATAAACAGCATTCCATTATTCAACAGTTACTCAACTCCTGGCCCACCTCATCTCCTACCCTCTGTGAATTTGAGTCCATCCAAAATTCGGCTGCACAGCTCTGAATTGACTGTTCATATACTACCCTTGCTTGACAAACATTGGCTGTCTGTTAAAGCAATACATCAATCTTAAAATTCTCTTGTTTACAAATCACTCCATGCCCTCAGCCCTCCCAATCTCAATAGTTTCATTTATCTTATAAACCTCCAAATTATCAGCATTCATCTAATTCTGGCTTTGAGCATCTCAATTGTTGGCTATGCCTTCAACTGATGAGATCCTAAACTCTAGAATTCCCTCCCTAAACCTTTGTTTCTCTGTCTCTTTTCTCCTTCAAGATGCTTTTAAAGCTTATAATTATTTACAATATGTATTAATGCCCTGGATGACAGAGTTGAATGTACTATCACTAAGCTGACAGATGACACAAAAATAGAAGGGAAGGCAAACGGTGAGGATAACCGAAAGGATCTCCAGAGCGATGTGGACAGGTTAAGTGAGTGGGCAGATAGAAAGCAATGTGGGATCGTGAGGTTTATATTTTGGCAGGAAGAATACAGGAGATGAATACTATTTAAATGGGGAAAGACTAGAGAAAGCTACAGCAGAGAAGGACTTGGGAGTCCTTTTGTATAAATTACAAAAAGCCAAATAGGGGAGCCAAATGGAACATTGGCCTTTATTTCAAAAGGAATCGAGTATAACAATAGAGGTGTCTTGCTAAAACTATAGAAGACACTAGTTAGACCACACCTAGAATATTGTGAACAGTTTTCGTCCCTTTATTCTAAGGAAAGATGTATTCACATTGAAAGCAGTGAGAAGAAGCTTCACCAGGCTGATCCTGAATGTGAAGGTTTTTTTTTTAAATGAGGAGAGAGCAATTAAGTTGGGCAAGTACTCATTGGAAGAATGAGTGGAGACCTGATAGAAGCAAAGAAAGCCTTGACAGGACAAATGTAGAGAAATGTTTTTGTCTCGTGGAAGAAACTAGAACCAGAGGGCATGATCTTAGAGTAATGGGTTGCACATCTAGGACAGAGATGAGGAAGAATGTTTTTTGCACCGAGGGTGGTGAATCTGAGAAATTCTTTACCCAGAAGGCTGTAGAGGTTGGCTTGTTAAGTATATTTAAGGCTGAGACAGACAGATTTTTAATCAGTAAGGGAATTGAGGGCAATGGGGATAAGTGGAAATGGAGCTGGGGATTATCAGACCAGCCATGATCACATTAAATAGTGACTCAGTGAGCTGAATGGCCTAATCTTGCTCCTAAGTCTTATGATCTTAACTCTTTAGTTTTGATTAGCTGGTCTAATTTTTTTTACGTGTCTCAGTACCAGATTTTTATTAAGAATACAAAAGGAGAACACAGACTGGACCAATTTACAGATACAATCTGGAAGTATAGCAGGACAATGGTGAGAAGAGGAAACACATGATTAAGCATCAAACGAGCCAGCATCCCAACCACGCATACAAGCTTACAGAATCATTATGGCATAGGAATCTATCGAGTCCGTGCCAGCCTGCTGTGGAGCAATCCAGTCATTCCTAATCCCTTGCTTTATCCTCGTAGTTCTGCAAGTTTATTTCCCATTGGTCTACTATTGCGAAGTTGGGTAGAGTATTTCTGGATTGGGAGGCAGGATGTTAGAATTTGGTGTTTGTAAAATGCTAGAGTGGAACACATTGTGAGGTCCCTTTAAAAGATCATGTGCTTTTTCCGTACTTAGAGATTTTAAAATGGATGTCTGTGAGCAGTAGCTTGAAAGTCTGCAAGTGCACACAGAACACCTGAATTACAACATTTGTATTGAAAGGCGGTAAAGTTAGCAAGTCAAGCAGCAGTTTTTACCAAGACGACAGGCTTTTGAATTTAACGAATCAATTTGAACCTGGCACTTAGATACCAAAAACTTATTAAATTTAAGTTTGATGGTTTTGACAACATAGGACCAATCCTATTGTAAGAAATATTGATATGTCATCAAGAGTATAAAAAGAAGGGGGCAGTTGGACAAAGCCCCAGAGCTAGCTGCCATCCACAAGAGCTAATGACCCTCAGCTCTCAAGACAGAATTGCTGACTGTCACAGCCTCCTCTATGTCTTAGAGAAAGCACCACCTAAATAACAATGGTATCAACAACTAGTTAATATTCCTGACAGAAGAATCAATGGGGAAAGCACAGAACACTCCAGAAGACACGTAACCTGGCTGTAATTTTGAGAGACTAAATTCTTTATTTATAAGTGGGACTTGTATTTATTGGAACAGCATACCATTAGAATCTTGCTTTATCTGGGAATAGTTAGTAGTTAGAAGGGATTTATTCAGTTTGTTAATAGTTTAGTTAATTTGTTCACTGTTAGAGTGAAATAAATAAATTATTACTTGTTGATTATAAAGTGACTGTCATGGTTTTATTTATTCAACTACTAGAAGTTGCTAAAAGGCAGGTTACAACACTTTTCACACTCCTTTTACATATTATGGGGCGAGGTGCACCTCTTTGGGTGTTTTGGTTTTAGTTCTCAGATGGGGGTCAACCTCTGCTTTATAACACCACTTATGTTCTTTTGAAATAATCATTGTTTCCACTTCCACCACCCTTGTAAGCTGCAAGTTCCAGCCCATCACTGTATGCTGCATAAAAGAACTGTTTCCTATATCACCTCCATACTATTCCTTCAAAAACTCTTAACTCTCTGTTCCCAAGTCCTTATACCATCTGTTAATAGAAACAGCTTTTATCTGTCTACTTTGTCTAAACCTGTCATAATCAAATATAACTTCAGTCAGAGAAACTGCAATTGTTCTCCTTGGAGCAGGAGGAATTGAAGTGAGATCTGACGAAGTCTGTAGTGAAATTCCCTCAATCCTGGAATTATTCTGGTAAATCTCCTTTGCACCCTCACATTCTTCCCGAAATGCAATGATCAGAACAAAATATTCCAATTATAGCATAAACAAAGAGCTTTTACAAAGTTTAGCATAATTTCCCTACTTTTATTCTCAATGCCACAACTTACAAAGCTTCCGAATCCACTACCTTGCTAATTACTCTTTCAATATGTTCTGCCACCAAAGATTGATGCACATGAATCTCCAAGTCTTCTGTACCTGTACTTTCTTTAGAATTGTCACTAAGTTTATATCATCTCTCCTGCCAAAATGCACTACTTTTCTTTATTTAAATTACATTTGCCCTTTATCTGCCCTTTCTGCTCATCTATCTATGTCCCATTGGTTGAAAAAAATGACTGAAAGTATCGGGCAATATTTAACAAGGCGAGTAAGTGATTGAGGCAGGTTCAGGTGCAAAGTTAAATCTCTGAAAGTGAAATCATGTTGGAAATCTGGCATCATTCGACCCACTTCTTTCTCTACACATACTGCTGGACCTGCTGTGTTTCTCTCAGCACTCTTTGTTTTTGTTTGAGCCAGGTTGGTTTGGGGGCTTTGCACATGTACAGGGAGTATTGTGTGTAAGCATGTGGCAATCAGTATATTGTAAGAATAACTGAAAATGTTCCTCAATCCCTTAATGTTCCGCTATCTTGTGACTCCTGCTAAGGTGATCATGCATGGTAAGTCCTTGATATCTAGGACGCTGCCAAATTTCATTTAATCTTTGGCAATCACAGATTTTCACTCTTCCAGACCGTCTCAGCATGGCGCTCCTGGGAGACCAGGCCAACCTCTGGACACAAGGCCTCAATTGGGTTGAGGGTTGGTGGGAAGACAACAGAATGGCCACACAGGTAATTTAATCACACACCAACACAACCCTCCCCCCAAACTCACCAGTGGCAGAACTCTTAAATTAAAATCCATTCATGAAATGCTTCCTCAGACTCCTATCCAGTGCAAACCCTGTGGTGTCAGCTGAGATTCTAGCCCAACCTACACCTATATACGGGAGGCCTCAGTCACTGGATAAGAGACAGCTGGGTGACTCAGCCTGGAGTGAGGGGCAGGAGTGGGGAGTTAACGAGGAAGACCCAGATCAGAAGTGGGTGCAGCTCCAGAACAGTCCATACATTGTGCCCGTTCTCTCCATTTTACCTCTTACAGCCCACCTGCTCCTGCTCCTGCCAGCCAAAGCAGTGCAAATGTCTGAGACATCATGTCACTTATGCTGAGAGATAAAGTCCTTCAATCTCTCTCGAATTATTCTCACTGCCTCCTGGAAATGCTGATAGCAGCACGCGCACACACACACACACACACACACACACATTACCCAAGGTGGTTTGCACATTGCCTTTTCATCAATAACCTCTGAGTTCAGAACCTACATCCAGATGAGCAGAGCTTGCAGTGCAATGTGTTCTCTACCATGACTCCTCACTGCTGTCCTATTTCCATGTGACAATCTGTAAAGACAATGTCTTTTTGTTTTCTGCGTTTTTGATTGTGGACGGGAATGGGAAAAGAACTGTTTAAAAACAAAGGATTGTTGAAATGTTACTGCACCTCTTAAAAGCAAGTAACTTGACACTCTAAGTATTGCTTGTCTGTTCAAGCAGTGTCAGAAGCCTAGCTACAGACGAAATGAAACATTCGTCTATGTTTTAATGGAGGTTTGGCTGGCAACAAGTTGCTGCTTGGTCTGTGAAATGGTGCCTAGTTATCAACAGCAAAGGCCTTCTGTCAGCCAAGAACTGTGTGATTGGCTCCCAAGAAGCTGAACAATTTTGGGGTGAGAATGTTTGGGGCGGAAACCATCAGATGTCTGGGAGGGAATAAGCTGTGCCTCCTCTGCAGTGAAAAGCATTTCAAGCCTCAAGATAACCAGTTTATTTCTCCTATTGGTTACTGCAAACAGTAACTTAATTAACAAGTTACAAACTTTTATAGATGTGACCCGGTCACCTTGTGCCTTCTGCAAATAAGTACTAGAAATAAAATCGAGAAATAATATTCTAATCAGAAAAGATTGTTTCAGATTTTACTGCCGACAAGGATCATTGAATTGCCTTCCACTGTCTTTCTCTCCATCCATAATCACCTCTGTTATTGTGTGGGACTATCTTTGTGTCAGGGAAGGTTTTATAAGGAAATTAGAGTTTTAACCAGTGCAGTTACAATTGTTTATCTTTAGGTAGAAAGTATTTATTTGTAATAAATAATTATTGATGAATGCAGAAACCTGGTTCACGCTTTCTGTCAACCTGGGTCTAAAAATCAAGTAGATTTCAGAATTTTGCACACTTTTAAAAACTTCTTATTTCTTGCGATGACTCTGGGAATAGCAGGGTTTGACTTGTGAAAATGCATTACCCCAGTGATGTGTAACAAACCCAAGTCTCTCTACTGCAGCAGTCATCGAGGTGTGTGTTTCTGTGCTGGTGGATGGTATGAAAGTGTCATGTGATGGTGCATCCTTACAGCGTACACCCCTGCTCTGAGGACTCCTAAACCTGATAACTCAGGAAATGCTCCAAGATTCACAAAGGGCCTGGGGGAAGCTGAATGATGGGAGCTTGTACTGACATCGAGAATGAGCCAGTTCAGTTAATGATGACATCAATTCAACATGAAGCATTGTTAAATGTGAACTGCCAGACCTCTTCATTTAATGTGGTCAGCAGGTTTCTAGGTCATCCTATCTCTCCATCACTGATGCCCTGTGTGACATTTTCCAGGGCATCTTCTTCCATTATAGTTAGTGTGGCCATAGCCATGGAATCCAAAGATGGAGTTTTGAGAAGGTGGCTCAAGGGAAATGAATGCGTGACCCTACCACTGTGTGTTTGTCAGGGAACTGCAATGTGGAAGAATTCTGGAGGTGAGAGAGGGTGATGATACTCAACCCTGAGATCACTAAATCTTTAGTGACAGTGTATCCAGGTGCCAGACATCACTGTGCTGCTGAACCTTTAACCGCCGAGCCTCCATGAACAGCTTCAACATGTTATAGCATCCACCTCACTTGACTAGGCACAACCAGGAAGCAGCTTGCTAGTGCCATTATAGAGTTAAACGGTCATACGTTTGCCTCAGTAGTTATCAGGTCTCCAACCATAAGGCCCATTACTTAGGCAAATATCCCAATTTGAAAACTTTTCCCATGGTGTCTAACAGTAATAAAAATGTCATGGTTAAACATAAGGAAAAGGGCAAATAAACAATTAACATAGGGAGCTTGATAAGTGGAAGTGCTCCTTCAGTTTAATTTGTGTAAACTACAAAGTTCCTGTGAGAAATTTAAGATACTTCACCTGAAAAGATCCAGCACACCGCAAAGGAATAAGTTTGATCCTTTTCAACCTACTCAACAGGATCTCAATGAGAAAATGTAGCTTTACAAAACTGAAGACCAAGAGCAATAGTTTGTGCAGTCATCTGGTAGGCCAATGTCCTCTGTCAACTCTCAAATCTTCTACAGCTAAAATAGCTTGTATTTATTTAATCTAGAAATTACTTTGACTATTAATTGGTGCTATGCAAGAGAGTATCTATTTTTCAACTATTGATAACGATCACATCTGGTTACCCTTTATGGAGTAACTCCATTGACGTTATTGAGTCATAAAAGAGAGCTATCGAAAATGTGATTAAAGGCTAGGTGTGATGTGCTCAGGTATACAATGACCGTTACACACACGCACACAAAAAAATAGGCCATAGCCTTGAGGAGCAGGAAGAATGCATGGGCAAATATGGGAGGCTCTGCCAAGAAAGTAAAAATAAGGTAATGCTTGAATGTATCACCCAGCACACCTCAACGATGTCTTAAGAAGTACCTCAAATTAAATGAAATGTTTGAGGTTCAGCGTTTGCTAGTATGCAGGAAAAATGCAGCAGCCTTTTTGTATAAAACATGAAAATGAATGATCTGTAGTTTTAAATGGTGATATGAGAAGCATTTCTGCAATACCTGGCTTCACATTCATAACTTATCCTTTTAATTACAGGTAGCAGCTCATCATATAGATCACATATAGACTTGTTCTCCTGAACATAGCCCAGTGATGGCTAAGATCAGGGCAAAAAACAATGGGTGAAGGAAGTCTGAAGCAGGGACCGTAAGCCTTTTATGTAAATAGAGTTGAGAATCTGGGATGCCTCCACCAATATGCCACTTCCAGTGTGGAAAACAACATGCACACCATCATTCTGTTAGACACTTTGGTGATTGGTGTTGAAAGGCATGAGCTAAAGCAGGACTTTGAAGCCCAAGGCGTACATTCCAGTGCAACACCAAAATATTCAGCTATATTTGGATTTATCAGGAGATATTTAGTTCCAAACTCTCTGATGACTTCCTTGCATATAAGAAAGTTACATAGAATAGGATTAGGCCTTAAATCTGTTCCATTATGCAATTAGATTTTTATCTTATCTTAACTCTTTTTACCCATCTTTGATCAAAATCCTTTTAAAAAGAATTGCCTTAAAATATTGAGATAACACAGTGGGGAGCTGGAGGTGCATAGCAGACCAGGCAGCATCAGAGGAACAAGTTGACATTTCGGGTCAGGACCCTTCTTCATTTCCTGAAGAAGGGTCCCAACCCAAAACGTCAACTTTCTTGCTCCTCTGATGCTGTCTGGCCTGCTGTGCTCCTCCAGCTCCACACATCTGACTCCAGCATCAGCAGTTCTCACTATCTGAGTCTGAAAGTATTTCAATTTTTGTCTTGAAAATTTTAATTGGCCGAGCTTCAATGGATTGCTGCTGAGGGAAGATGATGAGTGCCTGCATGAGGTTTCCAGATTTTCTTTATCCTTTGTGCGGCAAGTGTGCTTCTTGACTTCAGTTCTAAATGGATCAGCTTCAATTCTGAGATTGTTCGCTCTGGATCAGAATTTCCCCACCAGACAAAATCGTTTATCCACATCTCAAAATTTCTTTATCACATTAAATACCTTGAGAAGGTCACCCATCAGCCTTCTGAACTTGGTGAAATTAATTGGTGGAAAGAGATTAATCATTAAAAAGGTCAAATTGTACAATATAAACCATAGCAAAGAAACAAGACCACTGGGTTACTTCTATTTAAGACTAAATCGGTATTTCCTATGCCAAAAAATGAGTGCAAAGTAGCCAAAAAAAAAGAAGGCACTGCTCTGCATCCAATTTCTATTTTAAAAAAGGTGGAAAAATAAATAATTGAAAACTTGAACAACACAATAGATGAGTCAATAAAAACTGAAAGAACTGCAGATGCTGTAAATCAGGAACAAAAACAAAGTTGCTGGAAAAGCTCAGCAGGTCTGGCAGCATCTGTGAAGGAAAAAACAGTTAACGTTTCAGGTTCTGTGACCCTTCCTCAGAACACAATATACAAGTCAACAGTCAGATTCCGATAAACGAAGAGCGTTTATTTACAATATTTGCCTACATTCATAATAGTTAGAGTAGCAAGCAACCATTTTCTCCCTCAGTTAAATTTCTCAATAGTGCTATTCAGCTCAACAAGAAACAATACAATATTCCTGAAGTGTTTAGAACCAAATTGTGCAATGTCTGTAAACAGCAATCTCTCCAAAATTAGTGACATTAACAAATAAAAAGGTATTTTCAGTGTTATTCATGGTTGGACACATTTTAATGAATGTGACCTGGGTTATCTCCCTGTGCAGCAAATGTGAACCTTACCAGACAAGTGGCTCTGTCATTAAAATTATGAAGAAAAATAGAAAAGAGGGAAAAAATAAATGAGGAAGCAACAATAAGGAAGGACCTTGCTCAATGCAAATGACAGCAATGTCACTGCTTAATACTGATATTTTAGCTATTCTTCATTCTCTCAACTGCTGGTGCATCAGAATAATGAACTTGTTCTTTTATATGTTTTTGTTTGTGTTCTATTAATAAAACTGTATAATTAAAAATAATCCTTGCAAACATTTGTAAAGAAAACAGAAACAAACCTAATCTTTAAATTAACACTTTTTCCTGAAGTAAAATGTTTCTCTGCCGTGGCACTGACTGGCGGTAATCTCAGTTTCATCCTGCAGGAAGACAAAGGGAGACAAGAAAGAGGTGGTGAAACCAGAAAAGGAACTTAAGTTCAGTAGTTTATGTTTAGCATCCAAACAGAATGATCACATCCTTGTTGGTGTCCCTTCCAGCAAATGGTTCTGAAGCAGCAGTGTTTAAAAGAGGGATTTTGAAGGTGCCTGCGCTTTAGTTTTATAATACTGGGCTGGCGAGAGGTTTAATCTTCTAATATTAAGTTCGTTGGCAAATTTCCTTGCTTTCTGATAGAAATACAGTGACATTTCCCGATCCACAAGGAAATTGTGGTAGATGGTGGCAAGTCTAGTGCAGATTTTCAGCTGAAACTTCTTACTGCCCAAATCCACAGCTGCAGCAAGAGCTAAATGGTAATAGCCTGCGGCATCATATGGATCCTGAAATGTTTAAAAAAAAAAAAAAAAAAAAAATCAACTAACATGCATCACATTGTCTCATCCTTATTCAACATAGTCATATGGAAGAAAGCATCTGCAATAGCTCTCTTTTGAATGTAATGTTTTAGCACCAGAGTTTGTACTATTGCTGTGGGAAAGATACAACAGCCAAATTTTTACGCAAAAATTTAAATTTTCTCGAAAAGTCCCCCCTTTATTGTTGGAGGTCAGCACTATTTTCCTGTTGCATTTCAGCCCTCATCCATACTGTATGGGCCAGCCAGCTCTCGACACAGAGTTGCTGCTTATGGCATCAGTTGCTGTCACCATCCTCAAAGTGTAGAAAACTGAAAAATCTGCTTGGTCATATGTGGTAGAGGGAAATCACTTCCTGATCTAACTAGAATACTCTTGTAGATATAGTCAGTAATAATTATTGATATTATTAGGAGATTATGAGGAGGACCAGATCATAAGTCTCAAGCCTTTGAGATACTAAGCCATTCTGCTCACGAGTCCTTATCATACCATCACAGTAATGAGTGCTTATGGCAATCCTCAGATTCAACCTTTTCAGACCTACATACAGGATAAAAACAATTAACAGACCTTTTCTTGACATATATTTAATTGACCATAAAAATCCTTTACTGCAGCTTATGCTTGTGACAATCACAGGAATTTTTGAATCTAGAGAAATGGTATTTCAAGCCCTTCAAGAACTTTCTCTGTAGTTTTCATCTATTTCCTGGCAAAGTTATGGTGGGAGATCAGGGGATCCTTGTAGAAATTTCCATTGCTTATTGGTTGCACCTTAAAGTAATTAGCATGCATTCACAAAAGATTAATCATCACTCCCTCTATCCTGGATGGTTTCTTCAAAAAAATTAATAAGCTCTTATGAAGATTTTCCCTTCATGGTTTGACTTCTCTGCTATTTTGATCAGGATTCCACTTTGACAGTTCTAAGACAAATTTGAGATTATTAAATCTCAAACAATTAACTTGAGTTATGTCTTTATATTTTATTGGAAGCTTTGAAAGTATTTTTTCAACTTTTCTCTGGCCTTAGTATCTAAACATTTTCTGGTCATTAATTTGGACAGTGCAAAATTTAAAACCAGGGTCACTGTCCCACAATACAGGGTAGGCCATTTTGGACTGAGGAAACACTTCTTCACTCAGTGACCAACTTGTGGAATTTGCTACCACAGAAGCTATGGAGGCCAGTTCACTGAGTATATTCAAGAAAGAGATTGATCAATTTTAGATATTAAAGGCATCATAGAGAGAAAGCGGGAATATGATACTGAGACAGCATCAGCCATGATCATATTGATGGATGAACCAGGCACAAAAAGGCCAAATGGCCTACTCCTCCTCCCTGTTTCTATGTTAATTGCCCATCAAAGGCTCTCTGAAACACAATCATTAAGTTACGCCCTGGAGTGACAAAGATAAATTAGGCAATGTACAGCTTCTTCTAAACACAGAAAAAAAATAATTTTGCTTCAGAAATCCAACCCTACTATTATGTCGCAGTGCATAAGACTGTAAAATCAAAGTGGGAAAAAGGCAGACCTCTGCTCCCTAACCTAAAACTAAAACTATCTGGCTAGCTTTGTAAGTATTATATCACCATACCAGTACAGAATGTATGTACTCACTCATTCAATACTGCTCAGCCCAAAGCTAGGTCTACGGCTCAGGGTCTGCTGATGCTTCATCCGGAGGCATTTTTCCTGGCAATTTTTGTCTATGGTAGTTTGCCATTGCCTTCCACTTCCAGGAGCAGGGCAAAGAGACAGTTCCCAAGTCTACCTTAGCCGCAATGGGAATTAAACCCATGCTACTGGCATTATTCTGAACCATACATTATCCGTTAAGTGCACATCTGTAGAGGCCAATAATCTGTTTCAATCATATCACTACAATCTTTATTCCCTGGACTATTCCTTTTCTTACCTTAAGATCACAAAATGCCATTTCTCCCAGTTGTACATAAATCCTGACAAAGTAAATTGTCTCCTCATCAAATTCCAGTGGACAGGGGTAAAGGGAAAGTGCCTTTAGATAGAAGTGCTCAGCCAGTTCACACCGACCAAGGGACTGATGTACCAGTGCCAATCGATGATAAGCAACACGTTCATTAAGTGTGTCTCCTATTAAACAAAGGAAAATGTATGTAGTAAGTGTTTCAGAGAACAAAAGTAACACAGGCAGTATTACAATACTTAGAAGGCTCTCTTTTTAACGTTACATTGAGATCGTTGATATTGGGAGGGTTAAGTGCCGCTGCACATTACTGCTTGCACACTGCAATAGGGCCAGAGATTTCTGGCCCTTTCAATATACTGCTGCAACAACGCCAGATGAATTTCACTGATACTCAATGCTGCTGAACACAGATTTCCAATGGATCTTCAAGGCTTCCTATAGTTGCTTCATATCCAAAAAATTCAAAATTTTATTTGATATTTTGTTGTAAATACTTTTTGAAGACAAGATGGAGTAAAGTAGCAGCACTACATCAGTTGCTCTTCCAAACCCTACCCTGCATTAACTAATAATAAGTGAACTAACAGGTGAATTCTTGATGGAACCACATTAGATAATGTAAAGTATTAATGCTTATAAAATTCAGACTTGAAGTGTTGATGTATGAACCATTAAATTGTAAATGCCATGCACAAAAGTCAAAAGGAAAAAGCACAAAAAACCCCACATGTAACTACAGGCCATGATGTGGAGGTGCCGGTGTTGGACTGGAGTGGACAAAGTCAGAAGTCGCACGACACCAGGTTATAATTCAACAGGTTTATTTGAAATCACAAACTTTCAGAGCTTAGCCCCTTCGTCAGGAGAAGTGAGAGATGCATTCAGGCACAGAATTTATAGGCAGAGAGATCAAAAGGATCAAACAAATGGGGTGAGTGAAGTGTCGAATAATAAGTCTCTGTAAGTGATCAAAAACATCTGACACACATTACATCAGAGGGCTCCCGACAAGGTAGATATGAAGAGGTTATTTCCCCAGTGGGAGAGTCTAGGACCACAGGCGCACACAATCTCAGAGTAAGAGGTCACCCATTCAAGGGAAAGAAAAAATGGAATGTTTCCTTTACGAAGGTAGTGAAACTGTGGAATTTGGAGGGCTGTTGAGGCTGGGTCTTTAAGTACATTTGAGGCCGTCATAGACAGATTTTTAATTAGGTTTATGGGGATAAGGCAGGAGAGTGGGGCTCAGTTTTATCAGATTAGCCATGATCTCACTCAATGGGCCAAACAGCCTACTCCTGCTCCTATATCTTACGGTTTTATGAGGCACAATTTAGCATTTAAAATTAATTACCAAGCTGTGAAGTTACATGGAGGAATAACTTTTGTTTATTACATTAGAGTGCTGGGGCAGAAAAGGATATTGCCAGTGTAGATTAAGTGATCAGAATGTGAGAATGGCAGAACAATAGTGTGTCTAACTGCCAGATTTGAAAGAACACAGAGTTCACACTGGGGTAAGGGGAAATGGAAGACAGGACATGGTGACAGAGAATGTAACATGTAAAGCTAAAAGGGAGGAAATGGGAATTGGCTCACAATTTAAAGGTGTTGAGCTCAATATTAAGTCCAGAAGGCTGTAAAGTGCCCAGTCTGAAAATGAGATGTTGTTCCTCCAGTTTGCGCTGTGATTCACTGGAGCACTACAGCATGCCAAGGACAGACAGGTGGGCATGTGAGCAAGATGTGTTAAAACAACCGGCCACAGGAAGATCGGGGTCATACCCAGGGTCTAGTCCGCATTTGGTTTCCCCAATGTAGAGTAGACCACATTGGATGCAGTGAATACAATACATGACGTTGGGGGTGGTACAGGTGAAATACTGCCTCACCTGGAAAGACTGTTTAGGCCCTTGGATGGTGAGCAGGGAGGTGGTGAAGGGGTAGGTTTTGCACCTTCTGCGGTTACTTGAGAAGGTGCTGTGGGAAGGGCTTCCCTAATCTTGCCTGTCTTCTACCACAGACCTCTTTTATTCTTTCTCCACATTCCCCTCTTTGACTTGGATAAAACTGAAAACATTTCTAAATTCTCCCAGTTTTGATGAAAAGTCATCAACCTACAAATGTTAAATCTGCTTTTCTCTACACAATGGAGAGACTTGGTAAGGGAGGGTCAGGATTGGCAGCTTAACATTCCAGGATACAGATGTTTCAGTTGGGATAGAGGGGGATGTAAAAGGGGTTGCACAACTTAAGGAGAATATCACAGCTGTACTGCAGGCAGACACCTCAGATGGCTCTTAAAGCGAGGCAACATGGGTAGAGCTAAGGAACAGGAAGGATGCAATCACAATATTTGGGGTTTACAACAAGCCTCCCAACAGCTAGCGGGAGATAGCAGAACAGATATGTAGGTAGATTTTGGCAAGATGTAAAAGTAACAGGGTTGTTGTCATGGGTAATTTTAACTTCCCACATATTGACTGGGACTCAGTGCTTGGGGCGCAGGTGAACAGAGAACAGTACAGGCCCTTCGGCCCACGATGTTGTGCCAACCTATTATTCTACTAAGATCATTCTAACCTGCATTCCCTACATTTTATTATCCTCCATGTGCCTATCCAAGAGTTGCTTAAAAGTCTCTAGAGTATCTGAGTCCACTACCGCTGCCAGCAGTGCATTCCACACACCCACCACTGTGTAGAACCTACCTCTGACATCTTCCTTATACCTTCCTCCAATCATCTTAAAATTATGCCCCCTCGTAATAGTCATTTCCGCCCTGGGAAAAAAAAAAAAAAGAAAGAAAAGAGTCTGACTATCCACTCTATCTATGCCTCTCATCATCTTGTACACCTCTATCAAGTCAACTCTCATCCTTCCTCGCTCCCTCAACCTTTCCTCATAAGAACTGCCCTCCAGTCCAGGCAGCATCCTGGTAAATCTCCTCTGCACCCTCTCTAAAGCTTCCACATCTTTCCTATAATGAGGTGACCAGACCTGAACACAATATTCCAAGTATGGTCTAACCAGGGTTTTATAGAGCTGCAGCATAACCTCACAGCTCTTAAACTCAATTCCCCTGCCAATAAAAGCCAACACACCATACACCTTCTTTACAACCCTATCAGCTTGGGTAGCAACTTTGAGGGATTATGGACATGGACCCCAAGATCCCTCTGTTCCTCCACACTGCTGAGAATCCTGCTAGATGGGGCAGATTTTGTAAGGAGCATCCTGGAGGGCTTCTTGAAACAGTATGTAGATAGTCCGATTAGGAGAGTGGCCACACTGGATTGGGGAATGAGCCTGGCCAGGTGGTCAACATCTCAGTAGGGGAGCAGCTCAGGAACAGTGATCACAATTCAGCAAGCTTTAAAAAAGGTACTGATGGATAAAGATAAGTTTAGCTGGTCAGGAGAAGGTACTAAATTGGGGGAAGGCTAATTACTACAATATTAGGCAGGAACTGAAGAATGTAGATTGGAGGCAGATGTTTGAGGGCAAATCAACATATGGTATGTGGGAGGCTAAGTGTAAGTTGGTGGGAACTCCGGACCAGCACGTACCTGTAAGGATGAAGTATAAAGATGGTGAGTTTAGGGAAGCTTGGATAATGAGAGATATTGTGAACCCTAGTCAGAAAGAAAAATAAAGCATTTGTCAAGGCTAGGAGGCTGAGAACACACGAAGCAGGGTGGAATACAAGGAAAGTCGAAAGAAACTTAAGCAAGGAGTCAGGAGGGCTAAAACGGGTCATGAAAAGTCATCGGCCAACATGATTATGAAAAATTCCTAGGCTTTTTATACTTATATAAAAAGGAAGAGGGTAGCAAGGGAGAGGATTAGCCCACTCAAGGACAGGGATAGGAATGTGTGTGTGGAGCCAGAGGAAATGGGTGAGGTATTAAATGAGTACTTTGCGTCAGTATTCACCATAGGGAAGGACTTGGTGTGTGTGATGGAGTCTGGGGATGATGTGTCGATAGTTTGGATCGTGTTGAAATCAAAAGGGAGGAGGTATTAAGGGTTCTGAAAAACATTAAAGTAGACAAGTCCCCAGGGCCTTTTACCCCAGAAGACAGAGCGGCAAGGGAGGAAATTGCTGGGGCCTTGAGAGAAATCTTTGTATCCTCAATTGCTACTGGGGAGATCCCAGAGGATTGGAGAATAGCCAATGTTATTCGTTTAAGACAGGTGGTGGGGATAATCCAGCTAATTACAGGCCATTGAGCCTTACGTCAGTGGCAGGGAAATTATTGGAAAGGATTCTTCAAGACAGAATTTTTACTCCCACTTGGAAACAAGTGGGTGTATTAGCAAGAGGCAACGTGGTTTTGTGAAGGGGAGGTAGTGTCTCACTAACTTGATTGAGTTTTTTGAGGAAGTGACAAAAGATGATTGATGAGGGTAGGGCAGTGGATGTTGTCTACATGGACTTCAGTAAGGCCTTTGACAAGGTCCCTCATGGCAGGCTGATATAGAAGGTAAAGTCCCACGGGGTCAGAGGTGAGCTTGCAAGATAGATTAAAAAACTGGCTCGATCATAGAAGACAGAGGGTAGCAGTGAATGGAGGGCTGTGGCTAGTGGCATTCCTCAGGGATCAATGTTGGGACTGTTGCTATTTGTAGTATGATTTGGAGGAAAAGGTAACTGGTTTGATTAGTAAGTTTGCAGATGACACAAAGGTTGTGGAACTGCGGATAGCGATGAGGACCATCAGAGGATATAGTAAGATATAGATGGCAGTTGAAGTTTAATCCAGAAAAATGTGAAGTAATGCATTTTGGAAGGTCTAATCCAGATGGAAAATATACAGTAAATGGCAGAACCCTTAAGAGTACTGATAGGCAGAGGGATCTGGGTGTGCAGGTACACAGGTCACTGAAAGTGGCAGCTAAGGTGGAGAAGGTCGTCAACAAGGCATATGGCATGCTTGCCTTCATTGGCCGGGGCATTGAGTTTAAAATTGGCAAGTAACGTTGCAGCTTTATAGAACCTTATTTAGGCCGCATTTGGAATATTGTTCAATTCTGGTCATCACACTACCAGAAGGATGTGGTGACTTTGGAGATGGTACAGAAAAGATTTACCAGGATGTTGCCTGGTATGGAGGACATTAGCTACAAGGAGAGGTTGGAGAAACTTGGGGTGCTCTCATTGGCAAGATGGAGGTTGAGTAGCGACTTGATAGAAGTCTACAAGATTATGAAGGGCGTGGACAGTCAGAAGCTTTTTCCCCAGGGTAGAAGAGTCAGTTACGAGGGGGCATAGGTTTAAAAGATGCGAGGGACAAGTTTTAAAGGTGATGTACGAGGCAAGTTTTTTTTTTTTTAAACAAAGGGTGGTGGGTGCCTGGAAATCACAGCCAGGGGAGGTAGTGGAAGCAGATACCATAGTGACTTTTAAAGGCGTCTTGACAAATATACGAATAGGATGGGAATAGAGGGATACGGTCCCCTGATGGGTAGGGATATTAGTTGTGATGGGCAGCATGTTGATGCAGGCTTGGAGGGCCAAAGGACCTGTTCCTGTGTCATAATTTTTTTTGTTCTTTGTTCTAATGCTGCTTAGCCTGCTGGGTATGACCATTCTCTATGGTTACAAAACAGTGTTAGCTTAAATCCTTCTGTTGAATACTCACTATTGACAACCTAAAGGTGATAACTACAGGAATGCTCTAGTTTAAGATTAGGAGATGGATTTCGCAGAAATCAAAATATAATTTTAACTTCAACAAATGGAATGTTAAAATAAATGACCTGCTGTACAACAAGTTAGCCCATCTTCAAATATATACTGTAAGAGAAAGCAATTTGGGTGGTAAACCTAAAATACTTTACAATAAAGATTTGATGTTGCACGCATCTTTATCACAAATAAGCGGATACAAAACCACTTTGAGGCATCCCATTATGTTAGATGATCACCTCTTCTTTTTAACATTGAAGAAAGAAAATGGCTCATAACCAGGCCAAGAAGGTCAAGCCCATGCAGGGTGAGATGTGGACTGGCGAATACAAGGCCCCTCATGTGGCATGAGGGGAAAATAAAAGACATCTGGGATGCAATTGGAGAAGGAAGGATGTGGCAATGAAGGAAACTCAAAGAACAATCAACTGATTAAAAGCCTCATTGTGCTGTTCTCCTCAACTATCTCGTTACCACCAACACCAACTCATCATAAATCTTCACAAGTCTTTATCTCTTACACAACTAATTCCCTCTCTGCTCTTGTACAGGCACTAGCAGCATCCAGTAAACCTCCACCCTAAGAACAGGCCAACCCTGGAGACCCTCAGCTCCACCACCACTGCCACCTCTAAAAAAAGGAGGAAACCACTGAAGGTTACAGCAGTATCCTCCACCACCACTTCCTTGGTGGGTTCCCAATCTAGACTGGATACAGGTGCACAATTTGGTGGGCACATCACAGACACATCTGGTTGAGGAAGAAATACACCAAATTTCTGACACTCAGAGGACCTCCGGAGGCAGGGATATGCTCACCCCCAGGCAGAAGCTGACCTCTCAGTCTCAGCCAATAATAACCTTTTAAAAATACCCAGACCAACACAGAATCAGCAGGCAGGTTTGTCAGAGGCAGTAAGTAAACTGGAGCAAAGGATGGAGGAGTTACTGAATGTCGAGTGCTGAGAGGAGCTCCAGCAAGCCCACGGGGTATGCGAGAGGGTGCGCAGCAAGAGGGTGTGTGTGGGGGGAGGGGAGCGGTGTGTGGGTATGTGCATCTGGTTGTCTCCATGAAGAGGCCAATGAGCAGCATTGAGTGTCAGGTCGAGCATATTCAGTGTCTGCTGGATGTATGCATGGGCCTGCAGTCCACTGCCTGAGCCCTTGATGCTGAGCACTTATGTCAAGGCAAGAGGCAGGTCAGCTTCAGAAATGGTAATGACAGTGAACGTCAAGGATTGATGGATAGATTCTCTTTTGAAAGAGCGGATCATTGTAAATTGTGTGGCACGAAGAGGTTACTTGCCACTTATCAAACCAAATTTGAACTTTGTCCAGATCTTGCTGAATACAGACACCAACTGCTTCAGCATGAGAGGTGTCACATTTAATGCTGAAAGTTGTTTGCTGATGTTTGCACATCCTCAGTTCAGACTCTCATTGAGGGAACGTCATTGATGAATGCAGTTGAAGGAGGTCAGGCCTAGGACACAGCCAGAAGGAACTCCTGCAGGGATACCCGAGTTGAGATAATTTACATCCAACAACTTCCACCATCTTTTTTGTTTGGTATGATTTCAACCAATAGAGATTTCCCCCAAATTCCCACTGACTTCAGGTTTTTGGTGTCACACTCTACAGCCTGACATCAAGGGCAGTCAGTGACATCTCACCTCCAGTTCAGCCTTTATGTCCACGTTTGGACAAAGGCTGTATTACCTTGGCATTTATAATTAAAATGTAACTTATTTCGGAAATAAATCCATATAAAACTGCATGTCTTTGTTGTGATCCAACAGTCAACTTTCTGTAGTGTGCTCTGTAATCCAATATCTAAGAGAGAGGGAGATCTTGTCTCAACGCAGACTTCAGTTTCCCTAAAGCTTGGCTCTTGCCAACTTAGTTCTAATGTTAATCTAAAATTGTCTCCAAAAATAGTGTGTTCTGCCCCAAGAATTAAAGTCCAGCTCCCCGAGTTTTAAAGAGAATCTCCAAAGTAATTCAAAAGCCAAGATAAATTTGGACATTTCATCTATTCCACTAGGCTGGTTAAAGAATAAAATAGAAACAGAAAGCTTGACTTACCAAGGGTCACACTGAGTGTCAGAGCAGTTTGAGCATAATCTAGTGCTTCTGCATACGTCTTCACATGCAGCAGCAGTTCTGTCAGCTTGTTACAGAGCCTGAGCTCCACTTTTGCATTTTCAACTTTGATAGCAAGAGGAAGCGCTCGATCCTGTGAACATACGCATTAAATCTGAAAATTCGCTAACTGAATTGCAGCTTCATTTGATATGATGGCTTTACAGTATAACAGGCAATATTCATTCAATAAAATACTCTCTATATTTTATCCATGTAGGTCACAGAACATTAAAACCCTTGTTCCTCGAATCCCCTTATGTCTTTAGTATCTTTTTAAACTTTTTAAAAATGACCAATTCTCTAGTTCTTCAGTCCAGTGATCTAGACATATTGGAAAAGTCTAATTCTAACTACGTAAAACTTTGGTTCAGTCTCAACTAGAGTATTACAAGCACTTCTCAGTCTCATACTTTAGGAACTGTTACAATCCCGGTGAAGAACAATAACCTCCAATATCGGCTTTACTCAATGAAATTCCATAGAAACAGTCATCACCAAAACAATATCCGTCTGCAGAATCCTCTCAGTTTTGTCCACAAGTCTTCAGTCTCGTCAGTGGTAGAGGCGAGTACAATCACACCATTTAAAAGACATTTGGACAGGTACGTGGTTAGGAAAGGTTTACAGGGATATGGGAAATTCACAGGCAAATGAGAGCAGCTCGGTTTAGGAAACCTGGTTGGCATGGATGGATTGGGCCTAAGGATGCTTCCATGCTCTATGACTATGACAGGAAGGCTGATCAAGGGAATGATGTAGGGTTAGGGTTGGAAGACATCTAACAAAGTACCTCAGCCTCCTCCTAAGATCCTCAGTATCACAGATGCCAGTCTTCCACCAATTCAATTCACTCTAGGTCATATCAAGGAATGGTTTGAGGCACTGGAAACTGCAAAGACTATGGTCCCTGACAAGTGTCCATCAATAGTACTGAAGATTTGTGCTCCAGAATTTGCTGCTTTTAGCCAAGCTGTTCCAGTACAATTACAACATCTTCCCAAACACACAAAAATGCCTAGATGTGCCCTGTGTATATAAAAAGCTGGATATATGAAACCTGGCTAATTACCACGTCATCAGTCGATTCTCAATCAAAGTGATGGAAAGGGTCATCAAGAGTGCTATCAAGTGGCACTTGCTCAGTAATAACTTACACCCCAATAATTTGGCTTCTGCCAGTGTCAGTCCTAACCTCATTAAGACCTTGGTCCAAACATGGACCAAAGCGCTAAATTCCAGAAGTGACATGAGTGTGACTCTCAAGATCAAGGCCTCACTTGACCAAATGTGGTATCAAGGAACTCAGGCAAAATTGGGATCATTGGGAATTGGGGGATAACTCTCAGTTGGTTTGAGTTATACCCAGCCCAAAGAGAGATAGCTTGTTGGGGGTCTGTTATCTCAGCTGTGGGACATCACTGCAGCAGTTCTTGAGGGTCATGCCTCAGACGCCAACGCTCACAGACTTGCTTCATTAATAACATTCCTTCCATCAGAAGGTCAGAAGTGGGAAATTTCACTGATGATTGCACCATGCGCAAGACCATTCACAACTCCTCAAATACTGAAATCAGTCTGTGCCCATAAGAAGAAAGACCTGGACAATATCCAGACTTACACTGATAAATGGCAAGAAAGATTTGTGCCATCTAAGTGCCAGGCAATGACCATCTCTATCAAGAGAGAATTAAAACATGTCCCTTGACATTCAGTGGCTTTGACATTGCTAAATCCCCCATGTTATCAACATTCTGAGAGCTTACCGCTGACCAAAAGCTAATGTACAATTTAAATACTGTGGCTACATGAGTGGGGTAGATGGCATATAGTGGTAATGTCCATGGGCTAGTAAGCCAGAGGCCCAGGCTAATGCTTTGGGGACACAGGCTCAAATCAATGAATTTAAAACGCAATACATTAATTTGGAATTGAAAACGCATCTTAGCAATGGTGAGTATAACAATCGTTTGTCATAAGTACATCTCGTTCCTTAATATCCTTTATGGAAAAAAGCCTGCCATTCCTTGCCAGTCTGGCTTCAGATCCATAAGAAGGTGCCCTGAGGAATGTTAAAGAACTGAAAAAAAATCAGCAGGTCAAACAAAACCTGTCCACAACCAGCAAGACACGTCAGAAGTGCAATGGACTTCTCTAAACTCACCTGAACAAATACAGCTTGAAGAACACTCAAGAAACTCAACGCCATCCAGGACAAAGCAGCCCACATTATTTGCAACCCATAACTGCTACACAGTAGGAGCAGCTTGTGCTGTCTACAGTATGCAATGCAGCAACTCCTCACCACTCCTACAACAGCAACTCCCAAGACCATGAGCACTATCACTTAGACACGGGCAGCAAACGCACGAGAGCACTATGACCTGTACCTTCCATCCATGTTGCATGCCATCCCAACTTGGAAATACCTTTCTGATCCTTCCCTGTTTCTGGGTCACATTCCTGGGACTCCCTTCCTAACAGCACTGTGGGTGTAACTACACTATATAGAATGCAATAGTTCAAGAAGGCTGCTCACCACTGTCTACTCCAAGGCAGTTAGGGATGAGTGCAGAAAAGTGTGAAGTAAAAAGACAGTATGCTATAAATGGTAACATCTTGAAAAGTGCAGATGAACGGAAGGATTATAGCATCCACATGCCGAAGCCCTTAAAAGATGGCAAAGCATATGGGTGACCTGGGCTTTCAAATAGAAGCTAGAACTTTATACATCACTTCAACTTCATTTAAACATTCTGGGCTCCAAATTTCAAGAGGGATATAAAGCTTTAGGAAGGATATAAAAAAGACTACCAGGATATTACCAGGGATGAAGGACTTCTCATCAGGAGTAGTTGGAGAAATCAGGACTTGTTTTTCTTCAAACAGAGAAGTTTAAGAGATGATTCAATAGAGGAGTTTAAGTTATTGTAATGTTTTGCTGGAAAACCTTTTCTGTCTGGCAAATGGATCAATAACAAGGAGACCATAGATTTAAACATGCTGAGAAATATTTGGAGAGAGAATTTAGAAGTTTGTTTTTCCCATTCAGTTGTTGGGATCAAAAATACTATACTTGGAAAGGAAGTGGGAGCTGCTTCATAAATAATTTTGAAGCATAGTTGACAGATGCTGGAAGATAAGGAGTTTCTAGGGCCATAATCAAACAGCATGAGCTTAGGACTAAGAACGACTGCTCTTTTAAAGAATGAGCACAATAACACAAGTTTTTTTTTTTATTCTGAATGCCTTTTAATTCAGAAGGATTGACAACACTTTTATTGGCACAGACACAAATGTACATGTAACTATACTGTATATAAATATACAAGTATAGGTACAAATACTGCAGGGTGCATAATAAGGTAGAAAATAATGTAAATTCACATCATATCAGAAAAATGCAACTTTTATCACAAGGCATTACAGTTTATAAAAAGCTATAAAATAAATACTTTTGTGCAGACAAGCATTTTCTCTGCAGTACAAACAGTTCTTCAATATTTGTGGATTTTTCAGATAATTTGGTGTAGAACCCAAGTCCATAAGCAAACATGCTTGCACAGAGGAGATGAGGTAAATCAAAGAGTAACTGTTTGGTGATGCCATGATTTAAAATCCTACAAATTGTTGTATGGAAAAAAGACATAAGGAAATAAAGAGTTCAAAGTTTTGAGCTGCTGGAAGGTTAATATTAGGAATTGGAATAGATCACTCAGACTCAAGTCTGTCTGCCATTCAAGTAGATCATGGCTGGTAGGTACTCCACCTCCATTGACACAACTTAGCTCCATTTCATAAACACAGAGCAATCAATCTTTACATAAAACAATTTCTTTTTGTATTTTATGAGAGAAGCTTCCTATAGAAGTTCTCCAAATGTATGACAAAGCAGACATTCCTGAGATTGCTGTTTCTACCAACATAATAGCACCTTCATAAATATGAACACAGGATATCTCATCTCAATTCCTTCTTTAAAATATCCAAATCAGGTAAACACCCATACCGATTTGCTACCACAAGTATGCTGGTGTGGGAATCCTATCTCAAAGTCCAGAGCCAGGGGAGTTTGAGGTGATAGTTAGTGTGAGTGATCTTCACTTGTAGTAACAGAGTAAGTGATCTGTCCTCCCTCCCAACCAGTGCAGTGTCACACTGTTTCAATGTGGGGTTGGAGGTCACGGACAGACCTGGAGGGGAAAAAACAAACTAAAGCAAAATACTGCAGATACTGGAAATCTGAAAAAAACCCTGAAAATGCCAGGAATAATCAGCAGGTCTGGCCACATCAATGGATGGAAAAAATTGGTCTTTGCTTCTCTCTCCACAGGTGTCGCCTGCCCAGTTGAGTATTTTCAACATTTTCTGTTTTTAATTCCATGGCATTTTTAAAAAATTTTCCTTAGCGAAACAAACAGTACTTTTTTGCCAAGTAATCAGTCACTTCTAGGATTGGTTACTTTTCTCTCAGGAAGTTCTAGGGCTTTGAGTAGACCATAAAGAAACTCAGGCCAGTGGATAGTTTTTTGGTCAACATCATAGAATTCTTGGGCAATATTGAAACTTTCCCAGACATGCCCCATAATCATGAATATATGGTGGAATAAACACTTGCCAATGGACTTTCTCCAACTGAAATTTGGAATCTGATGAAAATTGATCTCATAGAACATTCCACCCAAATTTTGGTTCACCAAATAAGGAGCCTGATCCCACGTTTTTGGAATCACAGGCGCTCACTAAAATTGATCAGATCGTATATAATTTGATTTCCAGAAGAGCAAAGAATAAGATGAATGAAGTCTTACAGTACAACAGAATGTACTTACCCTAAAGAATGATATAGCTTTCTCTCTGTCCCCAGGCCCATTAAAAAACACATCTCCAGCTGCTTCAAAAATTTCCAGTGCGAAGTCCAAATTTTCAGTACTCACTGCAGCATCTTGAGCAACCTTAAATTTTTGTATTACAAAACGTTTGCATAAATCAGCATTATCATCATGTTGCAAATCTTCTTACAGCCCAACTATATTCACAAGTTGAATCCTGAACAGGTTGACATTTGTTCAATACTGTACTGAACTGTGAAAAAGTCAAATGAATCAAATATATGATCTGAGATGATACTCTGCAGGGCTCTCCCAGATCTGGGATCTAAATATGTGCATTTTCAAGCAAGGATCACTGAATCATTGTTCCATGAAGTTGCTTCCTGAGTAGATTGGAGTAAAGTCTAAAGCATCTCTCATCTGTATGATACCATAACAGATGGGATGCTGCATTTGCTCATTAACCCATTAAAGAAGCTGGTCCTATCTTTTTGGTATGTCCTAAACAAAATCAGGAACCCTGATGTTCATTCAATTCATCAACTCTGAAAGTTGGATAATTATATTTCCCCATGGCCGTGCTAATTTTTCCCCTTAATGTGTGGTAACTATTTTCCTTTTGAAAGTTATTAAATGTGCTTCTGATACATTGAAATAAGTGCAGTGCAACTATAAGTTAACAGCTTCCAAAAAAAAATTCACCCTTTCTTGCCTCTAGATATGTTATTATTTACTTTAAATACAGGTCTCTATTTACTGACTACCCTCCTTATCAACTCTACCAAATAGGTCATTTGTAATACCTTAATCATCTTTTAAGCAGGAAGAACAGCCTTAGCTAAATTTGCTAAATTGTGCTAGGTTAGTGGTGCTGAATGAATGATAAAACGTTTGTCATGTCTAAAGAGAAAATTCCTCAGCTCTTCTTTGAAAGAATGCCATAAGATATTTTATATCCCCTTAAGGAGTCAACCTGCCTGGTTTAAATTTAATTACAATGTGGCAATTAACTGTCAGTCATCATCACCTGGTACATTTGCTACTGCAATTTCCCTACCAGGGTGCACTTGTCAACTGATCAGCATGGTCTTTTCGTTATAAAAAAAAAATGTTGTTCCCCTTTATAATTTTTGTCTTTCAGTGAATGCAATAGCCATTTATTTATGATGGTAGTACTAAAATGCTGAATAGAAATGAATTAATAGGAAGCATTCCTTTATTCCAATACTTATGACAAAAGGGAGTAATGATGGCACTAAATGATTTACATCTGTGAAACTTCTCTGATCAATGACTTTCAGCTGCTAAGCCGAGTTCATTACTCCAATAATCAAAAGTGGTAAATTGAGGTTATGATAATTGATTTTAGCATTCTCTTCGATCTTGTGCAAAGTACAGATAATGAAGCATCAAAAGGAGAAAAGATAACCTTAATACATCACCATGAATAAAGATGTAAACCACACTGCTGGTTGATCTCTAAAACACAATTTCTCTCTGAACGGCAGAGATATAAATGTAGCAAATCCACGTTTGTGATTAATTCTAAAGGGGATACAGCTAGAAAAATGACCATTGAGCTGTTTTCAGTGAGGAACAACTGCAAACCTGCAAAACAAAACATCTAAAAGGAAAATATGGACTGGTGTGAGTTCTTTGTCTCATAATTTGCCAGACCTGAAAATAATGAATTATAAATATTTCACTTGGAGAAACGAGGAGTTTGTACACAAACTGTACATTTTGTGGTGGATTGTTGTGAAGAAGTAGTGCCTAGCACTTGATCACATTTACTAACATTATTATCTAGTTATGCATAAAACTTTAAAGAGAAAATAGATCATTTAGATTAATATATGTCCTGATTTGTTTCAAATTATTGTATTTTACCTGTATGTACATATCCACCAATTCATTTTCTCCCAGAATGTAATATATCTTCCCAGCCTGCAGCCAAGCATATGCTTCCTTCTCCTTCTTCTCCAGATCTATGAAGATTCCAAGGCTCCGTTTGGTATACTCCAGTGCTGATCTGAATGCCCTAAATTTAAAAAGGCAAACTGCATTACCAGATTGGGTGGTACATCAAATTACCACATCGTCTGTTCAACACTGCATTATGTGACAATAAAAAATGGACAGTTCCTGATTGCAATGGTCATACATAAACTCCTTTTAATACAATCTCAAGATGTTTCTAATAGGGCTTTTCTGCAGAACTTTTCATAAAATCAAAGCAAAATCATTTACAAAAAATTTTACGTAAACTAAAAGAACATTCATGGTCAAGTACACTTGGATTCTGTTTATTTACCTTCAAAAAGCCAATGTGCTTTTTCACGCTGCATCTTTACAAAGCAATGGAACACTTGCCAGAAGATTTCATGTTAACATTCAAAGAGAGGAACAGTAAAACTAGTAAGGTCTCCTTGAGGAGCAAAAATACTCATTACACTGTGTAGGGGTCGGGGGTGGGTGCAAGCATATGCACATATTTATATATGGACAACAGTGTCATACATACAAGGTATAATTATACATTATACAGTGAACAGAGATCAGTTTAAATACATTTAGCCTCGAAACTTTAAAATACTCTTCCAAAGATTGTGATTGAGTGTTACATACAGAGTAGAGTATTTACAAAAAAAAAACCATAAATACTTGGAACCAAAAACAGAAATGCTGGAAATACTTGAGCCTGCAAAATCAACTCCATTTCGTCCTCCACCTAGCCAGCTTTTAGTGCTTTGATTTCAGATTTCTAGAACCCTCAGTATTCTATTGCTCAATAAGAGTAAATACCCAGACTTGTCCCCAGTGGGAGATGCTGAAAAACTGTACACCACTTATGAGAGAGGAATGGCAAAACTAAACAATATTTTATTTCATAAATCCAGTTTGCTCTGATGCCTTGCTATAGACAAAGAAAATATAAAAATTGCTTTTGCCTATCTAACTACACCCAGCAAGTGAGATGCACTAAACATACATAAAATTCTATTGCAAACATTCAACTTTTTCTTCTCCATTTAAAATTTACCAACAGAAAAACAATAGGAGGACTTGTAGTAATTGATACATGTAACTCCACAAAAAAAAATCTCATGTTTCTGCTTTGTAGCCAGTTAAGATAAAAAGCTCTTCACATTATTACAATTCAAAGGCTCTTTTCAAGCATACACTGAAACCCAAATTCAATTGCTTTTAAGACGCTTTTAGTCTCCTCTAGTGTCCCTCTCGAGGTTCAATGGATAACAAGGTTGCTGCAAACCTACTGCAGATTATGATAGTCCCCAAAGCCAATGTGACAAAAATGTACACACACCACCCATGGAGCTTTGTCCGCTGTATAGTTTCACAGATCACTTTAAACATTAACATTTTTCTTAAAAACTCCAGGATGTAATATATACACATCTTAATTATTTCTTTTAAATCTGTTAGACAAAACTTTTCATGCAACTCTGAAGTTCAGTGGTGTTTTGCCATGAAATAACTATGATTGCAGGAATTCAACATTTCAAACCTTTTCTTTTGAAAACAAACAAACAAACAAACAAACAAACAAACAAACAAACAAACAATCTTGTTGCAACTGGTATAATCAAATGGTATACTTTCAGGGAGGGAATGGCCTACTGGTATTAATAATAGATTATTAATCCAGAGACCCAGGTTCAAATCCATCATGGCAAGTCATGGAATTTAAAATTCTGGAATTAAAATTCTAATGATGACCATGAAACTGTTTGCAATTGTTGGGGGAAAACCCATCAGATCCATAAACGTCCTTTAGATTTCCTTCCATCCTTATGCGACTCAGTCCCACAACAATGTTGTTGACTCTTAACTGCCCTCTTGGCAATTAGATGTGGGCAATAAACACTGGCCCAGCCAGTGATGTCCTCATCCCATCATCGAATGAAAACAGTCGGGCAGACAGGAGAAATCATTATTACATTAAAAGGGTTTGGGGCAGTCAGTCAATTTAGAGATTAGGTACAGATCGAAATACATCATTAACTACTTATTCACTAGAACGTATGATATGAACTATGAGCAGGCAATTCAGCCCTCAGGCCCACTCTGCCATTTAATACAACCCATGACTGATGACCTCAACTTCACTTTCCAGCCTGCTCCCCATAGACTTTTAAATTAGTAGTGGGTTGAAGGGCCATCTCCTCCTTAAATTTACTCAATGTCCCAGTATCCACTGCATGTTGGGGTAGTGAATTCCACAGATTCAAGGCCATTTGAGAGAAGTAATTTCTCCTCATCTATGTTTTAAATCTGCTACTCCCTGTCCTAAAATTATGACATCTCGTTTTAGATTGCCCCATGTGAAAAACATCCTATCTACACATGCTTTGTCATCTTCTTTAGCATCTTCTATATTTCAATTGGATCTCCTCTCCCAGAACTGAACTCAAAACATTAACTGTGCTTTCTTCCCACTGATGCTGCCAGGCCTACTGAGTTTTTCCAGGAATTTCTGTAACAATGAATCTCTGCTTTAACCAAATTAACATATCTCAGGTCAGTGTACTTATCAGCTCAAATTTTGGGCCATTTTAGATTCTAAGGAGACGCATGCCTGACCCAAACAACGTTCCAGTCATGAACTTAGAGACAGGCTTGTGGGTATACTGCAGAGTTAGAGGTGGAGATTTTCTGCAACAGACCACCTGGTGCAGTGGGTTGAAGAAGTTTAAGGTAGCTGCTCAACTGCCAGAGAATAGAGTCTCTTTCTGAAAGAAAACATCTTGTTGTTGGAGCCCAAGTAGGTTAAAAAAAAAACATTCACCACCTAAAAAAGGCATAAACAACAAATTTGCACCAAATTCCTCTCTTTGACTTTTTAAAAATGCAAAGTTGGATATCCAGTAATTATTAGAACACTCATGATAAATTTGCAAAGTTTACAGGATGCAGAATAATAAATTTATGTACAAAGAAAAATGATTCCCCCATCACCACACACCAGTGGAATCAATCACAATAACTGACTATCAGCAATCATTGAGCATCACTTGGTTAATCTCCTTTACCTTTCAGTTCCCAGGTTGAGGTAAAGTTGACTGGTGTTCTGCAAAACATGTCCCTCCAGTTCTTTGTTCATCAGTTTACGAGTGAGGTGGAGCAGAAACTCATTGTAGATGATGCACTGGGCCTCATTAGGTAGGACAGAGTTGTAAAACTGACATAGCAACTGAGTGGCTCGTACTTGCCCTAGATTCAAAAACAAAAACTCAAGCAAAAAGAGCAGAAGGTGCTGGAGAATAAAGGATAATGACTGCCTTACTGTTTCCAAATCTTCGAAAAATTTTAACCAAATTTGCACCCCATACATTATTATTACAGAGCCCATACATGCAGTAGGATGACAATAAGATTGAAGGCATTAGTTAACTCAGTTGCAAGAACTAACTCCGAGACAAATTCTCTATCTTCACTTGGCAGCAGGTCCAAATGTTCCAAACAGTATCACAATAGTGAGTCGAGTAACACTGATTTATTGCCATTAGAACAACATGCACTGTTTCCTATAGTCTGTTCCTCCACATTTTTGCACATGAGCTCTTGTATGCTTGGACATGAATTTCACCAGCTAATCCAAAGGATGACAAGAGAAGAAAGACCAAATTCTCAGTGTTTGTCATTGTGATCACAAACCAGTTAGAGCTACATTTTCATCTGTCCAGTTCAGATGTACATAAACTCAGGAAGAAGGCCAGCAGACAGCAATAGCAGATTATTCTACTATTTTGTATCTTTTATCCCAAAAGATGTTGAGAAGTTAGCAGTAAAAAGCTTTAAGACTATTAATGAAAAGGGAGTTCTAGGTGCCAGCTTGCATATTAAACACCATTGACTCTGCGAATAATTTGCTCTTGTTTCCCAATAAACTGCTAATTATTAGATTTTATTGTAGTTAGCAGCCTAAACTGAACAAAAGACGAACTTCCTGTTTCATACTTCAAGTGTCATGGCAGCCAGAGCTAACAAAACTGTTTTGATTAAACTTCCTGCTATCTTTGCAAGGCAGCAGAAAAATGATAGATTTGTATCACATAAAAGACTCGGGAACAATTTGAAATAATTATTTAAAATAACCGAGAATAGTTTCATACCATCAGCTTCACCACAAAACCCCCAAAAGGAGAGGTGACCAGATGTCCGAAACACCTGTCTCCATCTATACTTTCAGGCGTCAAAGAAGAATCACAAAAGGGAACAGCTGAGCTTGCCCCACCACCCTGTGTTTTCCTAATGTCAATATGCTCACGTTTTAGAGTGAATGCAATATTTTTGTGCCTGTTGCACCAATTTGTTGAGTGGCAACAGTTACAAAGCTAAATACTGCAGATACTGGAAATCTGAAGTTTCAAAGCAAAACAGAAATGCCGGATACATTCAGAAGATCAGGCACATTTGTGGAGAGATGAACAAAATTAGCATTTCACATTAACGATATTTCAAAACAAAGGTGCTGCCAGCTCTGCCGACTGGTCCATGCAATAATTAATACAGTTTACACGGCAAGCTATGTAATCTGATTAAGGAATGAAATAAGGTGGAAAACAAACCACATTATTCTGACTCTGCTTTCCAACTTGTAGAACCTGAGGTTTTGTGCCTCTTCCACTCTATGGTATTTCTGCCATCCTTCTGTAGGTCCACTGAAGTCATAGCAGATTTCAGAAGAACCCTGCACAATATCAGGGTTATCCTGATTGCAGACTACAGATAGCCTGTCATAAGTTTGTGCTTCTGAAAACATGCTGCACACCAGACAACATTTGAGATATAATGAGGCACCTCTGAATGGTCAAAACAATTGAACTGTGTGCAAGCATGACAAATACCTGTTTAATGAACACAGTGCAGTTGCAAGGATTAGGATATCGGCTTTGCCTTTATGTAGGATTGCAGACTGCTGTCATCAGCCGCTGTTGTAGTGCATTAGCCAGAGCTGTGCAGTAACAGAGCCTCCAGTTTTCCGCCACCCCCACTTGAAAACATTGTAAGGGTACTGCATCATCTCACAATACCAGCATTGTGGCTGTTGCCAAGTAACAAGTCATTGATGAACAAAACTAGTTACTAATTTCAAATTGTCTGCACTTCTAACCAGTGAAACTCCCGTGATCAGTCACCAGAGTAAAGAGAGAGTATCATATAATCACAACTGGAAATCAAAACTTATAGATGCCACATGCAATAGAGAAGAGGGTCCCAGTAAAATTACATCAGCAAGCAGTGTGTTAATAGGGGAACACAGCTGGAGGCAAAGTGAGTACTGAATTAATTAACATAGAAGCAAGCACATCGAGAAATCCATAAATGACTGGAACAAGAGTATTACACACACACACACACACACCAGCAAATCATGTGAAGTATGCAGTATTGCAGAAACAAACACTAATGAACTAACATTCCCTTCATATTTTTGCCACCACTTGTCTTTACAGTGACTGACTTTCATCAATTTCACTGATGGGTTACCTTCAAAGTCTTGAGTAATTATAAAAGCAAGTGACAAAAATCAGAACTTCCTTCAACATGACGGAGAGGTTTGTCATTAATTGAGCAGCATAGACGAAGAAAAAAAATGAAGTGAAAGGGCCAGGGCAGAGGTGGTGAGGGAAAGGGGAATCTGGATAAATGTGAAGTATTTTGTTTTGGTACAAACAGGGGTAGAACTTATGCAATTAATAGCAGGGCCTTGGGTAGTGTTGTAGGGCAGAGGGACCTAGGGGTTCCGGTACATAATTCTTTGACGTTTGCGTCACAGAAAGACAGGGTGGTTAAAAAGACACACTTGCCTTCAGTGCTCAGTCCTTTGAGTATAGGAGTTGAGATGTCATGTTGAGGTTGTACAGGGCATTATTGAGACCTCTTCTAGAATGCCGTGTCCAGTTCTGGTCACCCAGTTATAGGAACGATATTAAGCTGGAGAAATTTGCCAGGATGCTGCTGGATGTGGAAGGTTTGAGTTATAACGAAAGGCTGAATAGGCTGGGACTGTTTTCACTGGAGCGCGAAAGGTTGAGAGGTGAACTTATAGAAGTTAAAATCATGAGGGTACAGATAGGATTAATGGTAGATGTCTTTCCCTAGGATGGAGGATTTCAAGACTAGGGGGCACATTTTTAAGATGAGAGGAGAGAGATTTAAAAACCACGAGGGAAAGCTTGTTTTTTTGAAAACACGGAGTGGTTTGCATGTGGAATGAACTTCCTGAGGAAGTGGTGGATGTGGGCACAATTACAACATTTAAAAGACACTTGGAAATATACACGAATTGGAAAGGTTTAGAGGGATATGGGCCAGGAGCAGGCAGATGGGACTAGTTTAGTTTGGGATTATGGTTGGCATGGACTGGTTGGACCGAAGGGTCTGTTTCGGTGCTGCATGACTCTATGATTCTAAATGGTGGTGACATCACAGTGTCACTCCACTCCTCCAGCTGTAAACTGCTTTACCAAGCCATAAAACAAGTGGGAGTGGGGTGGGCTGGACGAAGGAAATTGGATGATTTGCCCGCCTCAATTGTAGCGAACCAAGAGCAGGGGAGGATTGCAACTTCACCTTCAGTGTATCCCAGCTCTCTTTATACCTATTAGGTGCAGCTAGGAACCACATCACAGATCCACAGGCAGCCACTCTGCTAGCTGCTGTCAAACAGGAAATACATAAGGCAAGTGTGAAGTTAGGGTGCCAGATAGATATGGGAGAGGATACCAGCTAAGTAGCATATGAGCTGTGTAGGGTTCATCTGGTTAGAGGACCCATTAGGTAGGAGGACAAGTGGGTAGATAGTAGGATACTGGAGGTATGGTGCCAGGAGGAAGGTTAGCAGTTTGGTAGGGTATCAGCATTTAAAAGGTTGCAAGTGTAGGCAAGGGTGGGTAGGAGAAATTGTGTCCAGCAGATGGAGGGAGCATGGGTTTTTGGTTGGGGGCAAGAGGGGGTGGTGGTGTTAGTGGTAGTGTTGGCCAAGTAAGAAGGAGCAGGGTCAGCACCGAGTACACAGGCTGGGTCTGGTGTTGGTAGAGGGAGACCTGATCCAAAGCATGGCAAGAGGTAAGTGTGTTTGGGGGGTGAGAGAGGTAAGAGTGGAGTTTGTTCAATAGTTACTCAGGAGTTGATCTATGTATTTAACTTTTCCTGTGTCCCAATTTACTAATTTCATCAAAACCCTCAAAATACCCCGAATAAAATAGATTCTTTGAGGGTACCAGACGCTCAAGAATTTCCCAGCAGCATCTTCAATTTTCCAGCAATTCCTTTGGAATCTGGTTCGATAGGGATTCTGCAGGAGTCCCGTGTACAATTTCCATCTACTATGGAATAACGACTGTCAGGCCTTTCGAAAATCTGGGCTGCTTCAAAGTCAAATAAATAGGAGATTGAAGCAAGAGTAGAATACAAGGTCTTTTGAGCTTGTTCTGACTTTCAACAATATCATAGCTGATATTTGACTTCCATCGTACTTCCCTGCCTCCCTCTCTCGATTCCCCTAGCAACCAAAAATCTGCCTGTTTTAGCTTTATTAACACTCAATGACTGAGCAGCCACAAGCCTTCGACACAGAATTCCGAGGATTCACAATTAAGTGAAAAAAATTCTGCTCCTCAGTTTTGAACGGTTGGTTCCCTATCCTAAGGCAACACCCCCTAGTTCTAGGCTCCCTAACCAGGATGGATCAATCATTGAACATCAATGTACAGGATTCTTACAGCTATGCAGAGGTGGCTTTGGAGGTTGGAGGGATGGGAGATTTCAGGTGATTTCAGTGGAGGTAGGATCTAAATGGCCCTAGCTATCAGCTACCCAGCAAGTATATTTTGATATGGAAGGAAAGGAAAAACTACAGAGTACTTTCAGCTTTGGCCTCAAAGACCTGATCAACTGCAGCATTATTTGTTCCTCCTTTACTCCAGCCATCTTTCAAAAAACCCAACGTGCCATTTGCTTTCCTGAACATGAAAGTCAAAAGATATTTAAGAGTCTTTTGGAAATCCAAATATTCTACATCCATTGGCACTTGTGGCACAGTGGAAATATGCCTGCCTCTGGGCTAGGAGGCCTTGGTTCAAGTCCTAACTGCTCCTGAGGTGTATCAAAACATGGAGCCCTGCACTCAGCATTTTGGATTGTGTCAACATTTAATGCAAGTCCCTCAAGTGTTTTAATGATAATAAGAATGTATCTGTTTTGACTAACTGAAACATAAATTACTTGATCAGTAAAAAAAAAGCAAATACTTACTTTCAATAAGATTTGCTTTCAGTGCAATTAGAAGTGCCCATTCATAACAAAACATTCCACTTTCTTTTAATTCTTCTTCAATGTAGTACTGTCCCAGTGTAATCAGAACCTGAAAAAAATTTTCTTCAGATGCAACATTTGTCAGTTCAGAGAAGATATGAATGGACTTTAAAAGAAATTGTTCAGAAATTTGATAAGCCTTTGACCAAAGGCAGAGCAAACCATAATTAGCATTTGTAATAGCTTGGTTAAATTTCAGTCCCAAATCCACAGAGATTGACAGGGCTTGGTGATAGTTCTTAGCAGCTTCCTTGACATTCCTCATTCTTCTCATAGATATACCAACCATATTGTAAACAATTCCCTGTTGGGTACGGCAACTCTGAACAGAAGGTGACTCCAGTATGGTGTTTAATAAGACAATGGCTTTAGCAGCTTGGCTGTTCAGAACGTGCAACCATGCAAAAGAAATGAGCAAAGGCACCATCTCCTCTGTACTAGTGAATACATCTGTGTTAATGGCCATTTTCATATAATGAATTGCTTCTCCATACATTCCATGCAATTTGTAAATCTCTGACAAGCTGTGGCAAAGTGCTTGGTTAATACGGTCCCTTTTGAGGATGTTTGCTAATGAAAGTGCCCATTTGAGGTAGGGTACTACTTGTGTTGGAATTGTGGAAGAGAGTCTACCCATTCCACAGAGCTTTGATGTCCCTTTCATAACAAAGCTAGCACCTCTCAAACAATCCATTAAAGTTCTAGTAGGCCGAATGCATGAAAGTTTGGCACAGCTTATAGCAAGGTTTGGCAGACATTTTCGGTAATATAATGACCCTAATGTAAAATGAAAGTCTAAGGAAGTCCTACTCTCTAACATCAACATATTCCTTAAAAACTGTAGTCTTTCAATGAAAGGCAATGCATCTTCATACTGTTTAAGATTTATATGAAGTTTAGCTAAAAGGAAGCATGCCCTCGCCTCAGCATGCTTATTTTCAGACAGCACTGCCTTCCCTAAAACGTATTTCAGAACTTCAGCTTCCATCTCAGTCGTACAGATGTAGTTTGGGATACCCAAGAGTAAGGCTGCAATTTTCTCAAAAATGGCAGAGCACTTCTCTTGGTTTTTCTGTTTCAAGTATATAACAACAAGGTTTGTATACAGAGCGATCAAGAGAAATAAATCAGTAAACTGACCCTTCATTACACAGAGAGCTTCTTCAAAATAAACTCTGGCTTGAGAGTACTTGAGCTTCTTGGCACACATTCTGCCCAGTAGAAAACAAATTCTTGTTTGGGCCCACTGCATCTGTCTCTTTCTTGCTGCCTCCCTTGCCACCTCAAGATAATGAACCACTTCTTCTTCACTAAAGCCACGAAAGATGGACGTCAGAAATGAAAAAGAGGAGTCATACAGATGTTTGAAGTACTTGCTGTATTCCTCATTATCGAGCATAACTAAGAAATGGTGGAACATTTCCGGATTGTCTAGGTTTCCTGTACGGCCTACAAACAACCAAGGCTCCTCTGAGTCAAGTCCATCCTCTTGGTCACAATTTACAGAAACCTGTTCAATAGATTCCTCCTCGTTGACTGAAGGGATAGGCTTTTCCTCTTCTAACCTATTTACAGCCTTATTCAGCTTTGTTTTTAACAAAGCAGGTTCTTGATTACTTGGAGTTTGTTGCTCTTCTGCAAGAAAATAATTGTTACTTAAATCGTATGTGACGAAAGAAAAACTTCAACATTCAAAGTAGAAGCCAGGGATCCTTGTAGCAGCCTATTTCACAAATACTTTACAATGCTGCTACAGAAGAACACTATTTCATTATTTCTAATATACACACAAAATGCACAAAACAGTTACATTTACACTTAACAACTACACAGAATTATCCACAAATTGCTTGACACTAACAAGTTTACAAGTAGAATTGCTTTGTAAGAGTCTAGTTTAAGAAAACATTGAGAAAACTGGCACACAGATTTAGCTTAGTTTACACTGGTCAAAACAACCACAGTAGAAGAGATCATTTACCATTTCATTATAGGCAGAACATATAGCAATGTAGGAATGGGTTCATTATCCTTTGCACCTAATATGTCATACTTCACGCAATGCAGACATCCAGAACTGGAATAATTTTCTGTTAAAGTGACAGCATACAATTCATCTCTGCCATTTTTTAAAAATAGTTGTTAAAATAAGTTGCAAAATCTATTTTGCACAAATGTGTTAACTAGTGGTCAGCCATAGGAAATTATATAGCCAAGCTATTAACCAAAATGTAAGGACCACTCAAACCAGATAAACAGCACAATCATGATCTCAGTCTCAGATATTCTGTATAGAATGCAGCACTCCTCATTATCATTCTTCAGTCTTAACCAATAATCTCTCCCAACTCACTTACCAAAAGCTGTTTAAATAACATTATTTGCTATTACTGAGTACCTTTTACAAATATACATAAAGTTTTGAGGGAAACTTAGGTTATACTTGGTTAATTTGGGAATCCTGAAAGAGAACCATTATAAAGCTTTACCTTCAAGTATTTTTGTGGTTTATCTTCTTTATTCAGAGCTCAGGTAGACTAGGTTGAACCCAACCACTTTAGTGCACATCGCAGTTTGAGAAAATAACTTACTTACACTCCTCTCAGAAGCTCATGGCCAAGATTAGGTCTTTAAGGAGAAGAAAATCCAAGTTCAACTTTGCAAATCTCTTTCTGAAAGTAAGGGACAGCAGTTTCCCCACTGCTGAACAATGCGAGCATAGGTGAGTCAATTGGGAAAAGATGAGGAGAATGGAAAAATTTGATTCCTGACATAAGTGTCCAATTTTCCACCCAAGGTATTAACAGCTAGATGAAAATTCCATGAGTGAGTGGCAAGGGGCCTATTTTCATGTATTAACAACCCAATACTACCAAATCTCATTTACAAATGAGTTGCTAGTTTCCCAGGCAATGGAGAAAAACTGGACGGTGCCAATTCCTAACACAAAAATCTGATCAGGTATCTGGCAGCTGCAGCTTGCCAATGTCTTCTAAAAGGGCCAACACCTCAGCCAGCATTCCCAACACCTCATGGGCAGTGATTCCCTGTTCCTCTCCTATCCAGGAGGTTGGCATTGGCCAGGAACCAAGCTCACCACATCCAAATGACATAACTCGGACTCAATTGTAACACAGTGCACCACTTCAATACTGTACTTTGAAGTTCACAGTCACCTTTCATAATGCTGCTACCAGGCCTCTGTGCACAGGGACAGGCACCCATCTCATCGATCAGAGCAAGATGCATCTCAGTGCTCTTAGCTTGGGTACAGCTTTTGTGGAGAAGCTGGTACAGTCAAGTGTGAGGATAGGAAGCAATGCAGAGAAGACAATAATTCTGAAAGGTGGGTGGGGGCAACTTGACATATGGGGGAGGGCACAGGTTACTATGGGCAGAGCACTTATCATCAATAGTCGCCAGTAGCCTGGCCTTGATCAGATGTGTGGGATAATGTATCATGATGCTCAATATAACTAAGCTGTAAACTTGGGGCTCAGGGATAAAGGAGGGGGAGATAAAGAGTTAAGTTAATAAGTTGGGTTGGGAATGTTTGGAAGTTCAAATCTAATTAGGTTGACAGAGAGTGCAAGGAAGAAAGGAAAAAGAAGATTTGAGGGGCTGAGCTTGTGATTTACTGTGTGAAGGGCTACCCATATTGACTTGCATCCTCATCTCAATCACAAATGCACAATGGAAATGAAAAACACTGTCACAGAGTGGAGTAAGTGTCCTACTCCTGTCTAGGCACGCAAGTTCTACTTGAGGTCCTTCAAGGGACTATTGCATTAATTAACCTGTACTGTGTGTGTCTAAAGACACTACAATCACAATATTCTGCATGTGAACTAGGCACAGTGACCAACCGTGCATGTGGGATACAAATCTTAGCTACAGTATTAAACATATTGATCACATATTGGTCACTACAGATTGATCACAGTCATCTCTATGAAGCAGGAGTATTCAAAGGTGACCCTACATAAGCATGTTGGATTATTTCACTGCATTGATAGTTGCTGTATAAACTTAAGCTGCTGCTATCGTTGTAGTAGTATCTTTAGTTTCAGTAACATATGATGGTACTCCCTCTCTAGAGTCCGTGCAGAGACGAATAATAAGCAGAACTCCAGAGAGAAGACTTTTGATAAAATAAAATGTAATAAACCCAGGTTCTTCAGCTTTGAAGAGAAATATCTCCAAGTGGATTTAAAAAAAAAACATTTAAAATTTTTAATAAACTGGAAATAATACTTTCAGATATACTATGAAAGCAGGGCATAAAAGGAATTGATCCAAGGTTATGCAGAGTATCGAAAATAAAAATTTAAAATTGGGACAGATTTCTTGATGCTTAGTACTCTGCCACGTGATAGAAAATTAAGGAGGGAGCGAGAGAAAATAAAAGCCTGGTTAAAGCCAAGACAATGGAATCCTAGAAAGAACAGTCAAAAGCTCTATGGGAAGATCACTAGGTTCTTATTCTGGAAATATCCCATCAGAAAGAAACAAACAGCCTTTTTCATCCAAATCTACCTGCTGGCTAAGACATAAGGCACTCATGAAAATAACTTTGCACACTGTATACATTCAAAAAAACTTGACAAATATTTTGATCAAAGGATGTAGCATTTTGATATAAAAGATAAGCTTAGTTACTCACCAGTATTGAAATACATTTTGCAAAGCTATTTTTATTTGTAAATTCACACATGCAAGAACATCAGAATTCGTTGATCCCAAATGAATAAATGATATCCTTTATAAATTATATCTAATTTACATTAAACTTGTTTTATTACCTTTTTCTTCATGTTGTGAATTCAACGTATCTGGATATAAAAAGGATACAATTGTGAGGGAGATCTAAAATTTGTTTAACCTGTTAGATGAATGCAAAACAGGTTAAGTATTCTGCACTCATTCAATTAACAGTATATGCTTTTTAAATAAAGGAAAACTGAGAACATCCCAAAAAGAGAGGACTGATAATATCTTTCAATAATATCTTCACAGATTGCACATTTCTGTTAAACATTTTTATAATTGTTATAGAATAAACTTATTGCAACTCTCTACTGGGTTGATATTGAGGTAAAACTGCCAGAAGCAACCAGCTTGAAAAATGTCCTGCATGTGGATCTGGCAGTTTTACAATACATCAGACATTATGGCTTCTGCAATGTGAACTAGTTTTTGACTTTAGATTGAAATGCAAAATCTGAAGTTGGAGAATTGGGCTGTTAGATGTAAATGCTCATCTTCTGAGCAGCCAGTTCAAAAGTGATATCAATTATCTTTAAACAATTGTAGAAGTCTACGATAGATTTATAGATATTGACTAGAACTTATGACAATAAATCATTGTGAAGTTGGTGAAGAAAGCAACTTAAATGGATGGGATATCAAAATCCTTATCTGCATCTGTCTCACATTTTCCAATGAATCGTCAACTGGTGCCCTGCAAGTCACATTATATTAGTCATTAGTCATTGGGGACTCCATAGTTAGGGGGACAGATAGGAGATTCTGTGGGAACGAGAGAGACTCGCGGTTGGTGTGTTGCCTCCAGGTGCCAGGGTTCGTGATGTCTCAGATCGTGTTTTCGGGATCCTTAAGGGGGAGGGGGAGCAGCCCCAAGTCGTGGTCCACATAGGCACCAACGACATAGGTAGGAAAAGGGATGGGGATGTAAGGCAGAAATTCAAAGGAGCTAGGGTGGAAGCTTAAAGCTAGAACAAACAGTTGTTATCGCTGGTTTGTTACCCGTGCCACGTGCTAGCGAGGTGAGGAATAGGGAGAGAGAGCAGTTGAACACGTGGCTACAGGGATGGTGCAGGAGGGAGGGATTCAGATACCTGGATAATTGGGGCTCATTCTGGGGTAGGTGGGACCTCTATAAACAGGATGGTCCACACCTGAACCAGAGGGGTACCAATATCCTGAGGGGGAAATTTGCTAATGCTCTTCGGGAGGGTTTAAACTAATTCAGCAGGGGGATGGGAACCTGAATTGTAGCTCCAGTGTACAGGAGGTTGAGAGTAGTGAGGTCATGAATAAGGTTTCAAGGTCGCAGGAGTGTACCAGCAGGCAGGAAGGTGGTTTGAAGTGTGTCTACTTCAATGCCAGAAGCATCCGGAATAAGGTGGGTGAACTTACAGCATGGGTTGGTACCTGGGACTTCGATGTTGTGGCCATTTCGGAGACATGGATAGAGCAGAGACAGGAATGGTTGTTGCAGGTTCCGGGGTTTAGATGTTTCAGTAAGATCAGGGAAGGCGGTAAAAAAGGGGGAGGTGTGGCATTGTTAGTCAAGGACAATATTACGGTGGCAGAAAGGATGTTTGATGAGGACTCGTTTACTGAGGTAGTATGGGCTGAGGTTAGAAACAGGAAAGGAGAGGTCACCCTGTTGGGAGCTTTCTATAGGCCTCCGGAAAGTTCCAGAGATGTAGAGGAAAAGATTGCAAAGATGATTCTGGATAGGAGCGAAAGTGACAGGGTAGTTGTTATGGGGGACTTTAACTTTCCAAATATTGACTGGAAACGCTATAGTTCGAGTACTTTAGATGGGTCAGTTTTTGTCCAATGTGTGCAGGAGGGTTTCCTGACACAGTATGTAGATAGGCCAACAAGAGGCAAGGCCACATTGGATTTGGTACTGGGTAATGAACCAGGCCAGGTGTTAGATTTGGAGGTAGATGAGCACTTTGGTGACAGTGACCACAATTCGGTTACGTTTACTTTAGCGATGGAAAGGGATAGGTATATACCACAGGGCAAGAGTTATAGCTGGGGGAAAGGCAATTATGAGGCGATTAGGCAAGATTTAGGATGCATAGGATGGAGAAGGAAACTGCAGGGGCTGGGCACAATTGAAATGTGGAGCTTGTTCAAGGAACAGCTACTGCGTGTCCTTGAGAAGTATGTACCTGTCAGGCAGGGAGGAAGTGGTCGAGTGAGGGAACCGTGGTTTACTAAAGAAGTTGAATTTCTTGTCAAGAGGAAGAAGGAGGCTTACGTAGAGATGAGGCGTGAAGGCTCAGTTAGGGCGCTTGAGAGTTACAAGTTAGCCAGGAAGGACCTAAAGAGAGAGCTAAGAAGAGCCAGGAGGGGACATGAGAAGTCTTTAGCAGGTGGGATCAAGGAAAACCCTAAAGCTTTCTATAGGTATGTCAGGAATAAAAGAATGACTAGAGTAAGATTAGGGCCAGTCAAGGACAGTAGTGGGAACATGTGCGTGGAATCCAAAGAGATAGGAGAGGCGCTAAATGAATATTTTTCGTCAGTATTCACACAGGAAAAAGACAATGTTGTCAAGGAAAATACTGAGATACAGTCTATTAGACTAGACGGGATTGAGGTTCATAAAGGAGGAGGCGTTAGCAATTCTGGAAGGTGTGAAAATAGATAAGTCCCCTGGGCCAGATGGGATTTATCCTAGGATTCTCTGGGAAGCTAGAGAGGAGATTGCAGAGCCTTTGGCTTTGATCTTTATGTCGTCATTGTCTACAGGAATAGTGCCAGAAGACTGGAGACTAGCAAATGTTGTCCCTTGTTCAAGAAGGGGAGTAGAGACAACCCTGGTAATTATAGACCAGTGAGCCTTACTTCGGTTGTGGGTAAAGTGTTGGAAAGGATTATAAGAGATAGGATTTATAATCATCTAGAAAGGAATAATTTGATTAGGGATAGTCAACACGGTTTTGTGAAGGGTAGGTCGTGCCTCACAAACCTTATTGAGTTCTTTGAGAAGGTGACCAAACAGGTGGATGAGGGTAAAGTGGTCGATGTGGTGTATATGGATTTCAGTAAAGTGTTTGATAAGGTTCCCCATGGTAGGCTATTGCAGAAAATATGGAGGCATGGGATTGAGGGTGATTTAGCAGTTTGGATCAGAAATTGGCTAGCTGTAAGAAGACAGAGGGTGGTGGTTGATGGGAAATGTTTATTCTGGAGTTCAGTTACTAGTGGTGTACATCAAGGATCTGTTTTGGGGCCACTGCTGTTTGTCATTTTTATAAATGACCTGGGTGAGGGCGTAGAAGGATGGGTTAGTAAATTTGCAGATGACACCAAAGTCAGTGGAGTTGTGGATAGTGCGGAAGGATGTTGCAGGTTACAGAGGGACATAGATAAGCTGCAGAGCTGGGCTGAGAGGTGGCAAATGGAGGTTAAATGTGGAAAAGTGTGAGGTGATTCACTTTGGAAGGAGTAACAGGAATACAGAGTACTGGGCTAATGGTAAGATTCTTGGTAGTGTGGATGAGCAGAGAGATCTCGGTGTCCATGTGCATAGATCACTGAAAGTTGCCACCCAGGTTGATAGCGTTGTTAAGAAGGCGTACGGTGTGTTAGGTTTTATTGGTAGAGGGATAGAGTTTCGGAGCCATGAGGTCATGTTGCAGCTGTACAAAACTCTGGTGCGGCTGCACTTGGAGTATTACGTACAGTTCTGGTCACCGCATTATAGGAAGGATGTGGAAGCATTGGAAAGGGTGCAGAGGAGATTTACCAGGATGTTGCCTGGTATGGAGGGAAGGTCTTATGAGGAAAGGCTGATGGACTGGAGGCTGTTTTTGTTAGAGAGAAGAAGGTTAAGAGGTGACTTAATAGAGACATACAAGATGATCAGAGGATTAGATAGGGTGGACAGTGGGAGCCTTTTTCCTCGGATGGTGATGGCTAGCACGAGGGGACATAGCTTTAAATTGCGGGGTGATATATATAGGACAGATGTCAGAGGTAGGTTCTTTACTCAGAGAGTAACAAGGGCGTGGAATGCCCTGCCTGCAAAAGTACTAGACTCGCCAACTTTAAAGGGCATTTAAATGGTCATTGGATAAACATATGGATGATAATGGAATAGTGTAGGTTAGATGGGCTTCAGATTGGTTTCACAGGTCGGTGCAACATCGAGGGCCAAGGGCCTGTACTGCGCTGTAATGTTCTATGTTCTATATAAACTACAACTTACGCTATCAAATACAAAACCCTCTATACAATCTTCAGCATATGCAGAGGTTTCAAAATCCTCTGGCTGGTCTTTAGGTCTCTGTGTCAATGTTCCTTTTTCATCTTTATTATCACCTCTTGCCTTACATCCTACCTGCAGGCTCCATATTTGCAACTTTAGTCTACCTTTAATTCTCCCACCATTGATCCACTGCACCGATTCTCCACCCCAACAACATCACCCCTTCTCTCTCCTGTAAGTTGCCCAAGTTCTTCCCTAATCCCACTCTTATTCCTAATTTGTAGTCTAGGTCCAAGATCCAACAATAACAATGTGTGTATACCACCTTTAACTTATGGATCACTAGGGTTAAACATCCATTCTGCAGTACACTCATGCCTTTGGGGAGCAGCAGGCTTGGGTCTTGATGGGTCTCTGAACACACCAATATCAGAAAAACAATAACCAGATGGAAAAAGCCCAGAGCTTTGCAACAAAAGGTTTTGGATAACAGCATCATTAAGAAATGTTCACACCTTGAGACAATGATTATTCTGAATAAAGAGCATATTCAATATCCAACAAGAAGAATGGTTTATTGCAAGAGACATTTTTAAAAATGTCAGCTACTGAATTGGCCACAAAATTTATATTTTTTATGAAATGGTTTCAAAAAAAAAAAAAACTGAGAACTAAGACGCAACTGAAAACTGATGCCACTTCATTTTGGTACCTACTGTCTTGTGGGATTTTTGGAATATGCCGTATTCTAGCCCTACTCTACTTTTTCTGGTAAATTAATGACTGCACAACTTCCTGGTCTCATCACAAATTGGAAAATTTAATTGACTGTTTTGAATTTCTATCCTTAACCCCAACCCCTAGCAATAAAAGGTCAAGAAATAGGGAAGGTTTGTTACAACTGTACAGCAAGTTGGTTAGGCCACACCTGGAATATTGTGCATAGCTTTGGTCCCTGCATCTTAAAGATTAGGATGTACTGGTATTAGTGGTTGTTCAAGAAAGATCCACTCGGCTGATTCCTGGGATGAGAGGGATTTACTTTCCATTAATGGCTAAACATGTTACGTCTTCATTCATTAGAGTTTAGATGAATGAGGGGTGACCTTATTGTAACATACAAGATTTTGAGGTGGCTTGAAAAGCTACATGTTAAGATATTTCCACTACCGGAGGAATCTCAAGCTCGGAGACATAGCTACAGAATAAGGGACAGTCACTTAAAAAAAGTAATAGATTTTAAGCTTTTCTTTTGCTAACTCATTTTCATTAAATTCTCTCTCTCTTTGCAATTCAAGTCTTTTTAATCCAGTTTCCCTCTGATATTGATTTACCTCTTCCCATTTCAAGTTTACTTAACTATTTCCCTTTGTTTTTCTCCCTCCTCTCTTTCCTTTTTGTATTCCTAAATTTCAAGTCTTTTAATTTCTCTTTCCTAGTCCAGTTTTATTCATTTATAACTGTAACTTAGCCAGTTCCTGATGTAAACTTCCCAATTTCAGGCTTACTTCTTTTGCCTCAATTCTGAATGCTGCATAATCACTCAAAGCATCTAATCCTTACAGGACCCAACTTTTACGTCAACCTTCAACTTCTTTGCTAAATCTCTCAATTTAGCTTTAGTCAGATTATAAATAACCCAATTATGTCTTCAACTTCCGGAAATCTCTTAACAGCATTCAAAGCCATCTTCAGATTTTGTGCAATAAACCTTACCACAACACATCTGCTTCATGTCCAGAACCAATGTTTGGCCATTGCTTTAACCAGACAAACCTCAGACCCCTCTTAAATCCAGCGAATTAAAAAAAAAATTCAGAGTTCACATTCACTATGATCCCAGCTGATATTACTGGACAAAGTCAAATCCCAGACTAAAACCTGGTTTGATAGAAGATATATTTTGTTTTAGTTTCAACAAAGTAGCCTCTTGCTGAAACATAAGCACACAATAACGCAGTTTATTTTAACAATAAAACAAAGTTTATTACCAAAAGAAATGACAATAAGAGAAATAAATTGAACTATCCACCAATAACAAATATTTTAAGCACACGGTACAAATATAATTCCATTAAATCCAAAATACTCCTTTATAAATTGAAAAAAAGCAGCTTTGGTACACTCACCAAAACACACCTTATATCATGCCCAAGAAATACCACTTGCACACTCATGCCAAAGTCCCTATCTCTAACACCTCACTAGTTTGAAGTCACTTGTAATTTAACTTATATACTGAGACTGCAGTTAGCTTCTTTCTGGATCTGTTACATATCCAAGTGTAAACATGACTTCTTCAGGGGTTTATTGCAAAACTTCTGATCTGGGACAAATACTGATTCTTTACTCCAAGGTAGTCTAGTTCTCACAATATTTTTTCCTTCTTGCAAGTGCTGGTCTATACAACCATCTTCATCCAAGAACCTCACAGGACTGCCCAAAATTCAAAGTAAAAACAAAACTTTCCATCTCTCTCTCTAAGCTATGAAGATTTCTTTTAAGCTTAGTAGGAAACGAAGTCCCAGAAATCTCTAACAATCCTACCCGCCTTGCTGAATTGCAAAACAATTCAAGGTAAAGAAAAATCTATTAGTGGTTCTCAGAAGCCCACTAAATCTAAAAGCTAGGTGTCAAAACTGTTTTTTTTTATTTCCCATGTCTACAGGAATACTTGCATGTTAATTATTAACTTCAAAGCCCATGTTACTAACAAAAAACAAAAATCCAAAATTACACAAAATTTATAAATTACAACTTACACTCTAATCAACTAATACTCAGTTCACACCCACAGAATCCTACAGCTACCTTGATTCGTTTCTGCCTCACTTCCTGCAAGACCTTTATTCTCATTCTCACTGTTTCTGTCTGAACAGATACAGCAATGCAATCTTTTACACCAGCATTTCCATTGTGTCCTTCTTTTTCCTTTAATTGACGATTCCACCCCCCTCCCAATCACATCCAGTCTACATCATACACCTCCTGTCAGCTCTTCCCCTAACTCGCAGAACCATGATAGGATTTATTTTGTCTTCAGCTTTCACTCCAGAAGCCTCCATACTAAGCAGATTGTCTTCTGCTCCTGAGATAGCAGGAACTGCAGATGCTGGAGAATCTGAGATAACAAGGTGTACAGCTGGATGAACACAGCAGGACAAGCAGGGTCTAGGCCCGAAACGTCAGCCTTCCTGCTCCTCTGATGCTGCTTGGCCTGCTGTGTTCATCCGGCTCTACACCTTGTTATCTCAGTCTTCTGCTCCTTTTGCCCACTCCAATGTGATGTCAACACTGAACACATCTTTCCTGATCTTTCCTTTCTGCATTCCAAAAAAGGGTTTTAAAAAAAACTGCAGATGCTGGAAATCAGAAACAAAAATAAATAAATAAATAAATATTGCTGGAAACAATTGCTCCAGTTTTGAAGGGTCACTGGACCTAAAATGTTAATGCTGCTTTCTTTCTGCAGATGGTACCAGACCTCCTGAACTTTTGCAGCATTTCTGCTTTTGTTTCCAAAAAGGATTGTTCCCTCTGTTATACCCTGGTCCACTCTTCAATCGCACATCTCCCCACCCCGAACATACCTCCACCCCTTCCTCCAACACCTTTCCATGTTACTGCAGAAGGTGCAACAGCTGTCCTTTACCTACTCTCCCATAATCCAAAGCCCTGAACACTCCCTGCAGGTGAAGCAGTGGTTTACATATAGTTTGTCCAATTTATACTGTATTCACTGCTCGCAATGCTGTTTGCTCAACATTGGGCGGGCCAAACACAGACCAGCCGACCCCTTCATGGAACATCCCCATTTAATCCATATGTGACCCTGAGCTTGTGATCATCTGTTAATTTAACACCCTACCTTGCGCTCATGCTGACCTCGCTGTCTTTAGCCTCCTGTAGTGTTCCAATGAAGCCCAACATAAGCTCCAGGTACAGCAGCTCATCTTTCCATTAGGCATTTTACAATCTTCCAGACTCAAAAATGAATTTAAAAATGTTAGATTTTAATTCCTGCCTCCATTGTGTTTTGCCTACTTCAATGGTTTAGTTTGGTCTTGTCTTGTTTCTTTCTCTATTCCTCATGTAGCATTCACATGGTTTGCTCTGTAGCCATTCATGCATCTTCTGGACAAGGATTTGCGAAAGAAATGAAAGCTATTAAAACTCCATGAAATCTTACGTCCTTTAATCTCTATAGCCCTCAATCCTATCACAGATGGTCTGTTTTGTTTCTTCTTTCTTCTACAAACTTAAAAACCCATTATATTCTATCCTTCCTCAGTTGCAGTGAAAGGTCATCTTGAATCTTAAGTGTGTTTCTCTCCACAGAAGCTGCCAGATCTACTGAGTATTTCTGGCATTCTTTGTTTTTATTTCATATGCCCAGATTGGCAGTAGTTTGCTTTTGTCAAAAATATATCAGATCAATAAGGAAAGCACCGAATTCCTTACAGCGTGTCTAAAAAAAAAGAGTCAAAATGCAGAAGACACTTGTACAAGTTATATAAAGTCTTTAAGGAGCAGTCTGATGGAAGGGAATAGAACTAAGCAAAAGCTTCAGGAAAGGACAAGGATAAAAGTGCCTTTAAACAGCAAATTATTATCTCAATTACATAATCTCTCTTTCTAGCCACCCTGCCATTCTTTTGATTTGCCTTTAAGTGCCTAACCATAGTGAAAATGCCATGTGGGATCAGATTCACATGTAAATCAGTCCAGATAGGGCAGGCAAGTCCTTATCCTCAAAGGTCTCAGTGAGTCTATTGGTTTTACTCTGCTAGCCCACAAAGTATTTTTTTTTGGCTTGAGTTGCAAGTTCAGTTCATAACCATGAGGCATTCAAAACCTACTTAAACTCTAGCTCATTAAAGATTCTTTCTTCTGTCATCCTCACTTACCCAATCGATAGACTACACTGATGTCAGTCTGCGTCATCTGCTTGAGCATCTCCAAGGAATCTTCTTCAATAAACTTATCCTGTTCCGTAAAATAGTATTTTTCTTCTTCATCAATGAACAGCAGATCATTTGCCCTGTGGACAACCAAATGTTCTGCTAAGTGTGATATTCTGTAACCAGCCTAAAAGGAAGATTAAGAGATTACTGCTGGCTCTCACAGTGAGGACTCCCCTGGCCTCAGCTCATCAGCTTCCAGTAATGCCAGAACTGGAACTGCACACTGGCATAGTGGTATTAATTCCAAGGCCACCTGTCTGTCTTGGCACACTACAGCTCACAGCACAGTGTGTAAGCATGCATTGTGAATTATAAAACTATTAAATATTATTTGAAATCCGTTACATAGATTGCATTGACAGCCATCAGCAGATGTCAGCAGTTTATTTGAGTAGAATGTTGTTATTTACCCACTTCTAACAGCGTACTTGGCAGCAAACAATGGGACAGAATTCTGAAACGTGTGTATAAAGAGGAAACTGCATTAACTTTGACTCTTAACTGTTAGAATTACAAGACAAATACAAAGCTGTGTGTATAATCACATACTTTAAAATAGCAACACGAAGTGTTAAAGGGTAGATGTATGCCTGCAGCTTCCCTGCAATGGTGTGGATGTAGTTGAGCATTATGTGTATTACAATCTGTGGTCCTGTATTACTACATTATTAAATAAGAACAGGGGAAGAGTAGTAAGCCAGTCAGTCCATTGAACCTGCCCAGCTGTTCAATACTGACCAAACACTTCAATGCATTTAACCCACACTATTCCTACAGTCCATTACACCACTGGAAAATAAAAATCTATTAATCTCCAACATAAACATACTCAAAAGGCAGAGCTTGGCACAGACCTCTGTGGTAGATAATCCCAGAAGGTTCAAAACCCTCTGAATAAAAAAAAAAATTCTCATCTTGGACCCAAGTGACATCCCCCTTATTTTTAAATTGTGCCGTGTGGTTCAAGACTCCCTAACCAGGGAAACATCTTACCTGCATCTATCCCTTTAAGCATCTTGTAAGCTTTCAAGAGATTACCTCTCATTCTTCCAAACTCAAGAGAATACAATCCTGGTTTACCTAATCTCTCTTCACCAGATGGTCCTGCCCAGGTCTTTGTTGCATTCACTCTATGGCAGTACTATTTTGCGTTAGATAAAGGGATCAAAAATACACAGTAATCTAGATGCCATCTAACTAAACTGCCATACAATCAAAATTAGAATTAATATTACAGGATTTAAATCTCAAGCAAAAGGTCACAATTTTTTGCAGTTTTGAGATATTCTAAAGTAGGGTGAAACTAATTTAAGTCACCTCATTTTTATTGAGCAACGTCTTCTGTCAGACAACCATGTCATTTCCTTGCTGGTAACTGAGGACATTCATGATGCAAACATAATCCACCTTTGCTGAAGAGATGTTTTAAATGGAACTGACAGAAGCAATTCTGATTCTCCAAGAATAAATTTAAAAATATTGTTATTAAAAATAACTGTTTCGGATTATATTGACCTAGATTTCATAACTGGAAAGAAAGCTGCCAGCAAAGATCCAATAACTGATGTGACCCGGTTATCCCCTCTCTTGATGGGCAATTTAAATCCGGTGTCAAGTCAAGGGGCCGTCTCAGCATACAGCAGGTAAGATATTAGTAGACAGACTGACAATCAATATGAAATATCTACACCAGCAACAAGAATGCTAACTACAAAGTTGAAAGCACTTAAAGCACTATGTGTCAGTTCCCCTCCAAGCCACTCACTATCCTGACTTGAAATATATCACTATTCCTTCACCATCACTGGGTTAAAATCCTGGAATTCCCCTTCTCACTAACAACCTTGTGGGTGCGCCTTCACCAAATGGACTGGAGCAGTTTGAAAAAGGCAGCTCACCACCACCTTTTCAAGGGCAACTAGAAATGGGCTGGCCCAGCCCACCGTTCATGAATGAGAAAAATAATTAGAGCATGTCAAGCTTACATAGGATCTTCCCATTATTAATGGTGGGCTAGGAACATATTGTAGAAAAAAAAAGTGACCAAGAATGTGTGCAGCTGCAAGATATTTCATACTTTATCAGATAGATATTAAGAGACTGGCCTATGATCCAAGTTACTAATTTTTACCTTGTGAAGAGTTCAAACAAAATCAATTGTTTAGGTTTGAAAATAAAACCACACTGTCAGGAGGTGAAGTATGTAAAATTAATTTACTAATTGTGACTCTGAGATAAACCTATCTACATGAATATATGAGAATTATAGAGAAGAAAGCAACAATGACAATGACAACAATTCATAGCAGGAGCAGAAAACTTGCCAATTCTGATGAAAGGTCACCCAGCCTAAAATGTGCTCTTCTTTCAGTCTCTACAAGTAACCAGCAGTTCTGCTTTTAATTCCAATTTCTAGCATTCCAGTATTTTTTGTTAGGATAAAGATTTCTGTCCATTAGTTAATTAGCATTGACACCCCTTATGTCGAGTACAAAGCAACTGCAAAAAAATTTAGTTACATATAGAAAATAAAAGTGACGATGCTGGTAAAATGTACCTGGCAAACTGCCCATTAAATTTTTCTTCCTGAATTCCCTTTTGAAGGCATGTGTCACTGCAGCATAAATTTAAATGTATGTTTCCTTTGTATCCAATCGTTTCAGGATAAGAAGAAGATATTTTCACTGGTAAATTCATTTCAGTACAGTGCCTCAATTTGAACTCCACCTGAGCCTATTGGAGAAACTCAAGATGTTTGACAACTTTAACTGACAATACTATTCAATAATTTAAAATGGACACAACAAAAAATTCCTCTCTCCCACAAACGGGAGTTTGGTTTGTTTAGCCTCTCCTCAGACCACAGAGCTTCACGTTAGAATCCTGGCTGTTCCTTATGAATCTCATCTAACAGCTTCAGGTAGTTCGGAGAGTAGGGCAATCAGAATCACACAAAAATTGGTTTAAATCTGTAGTGTGCAGTGTTAGTAATGAACTTGTTCAAAAATTTCTCCCTCCCTTTACTTGTATACTGGTTGGTTATTCTCAACTGCTTTTTGTCTGATATCTAATTCTCAAAACTTCATCAAATCATGTTGCAAATAATCAGAATTGTTTACTTTCACTTCATCTTTGAAGCTGTTCTTTTTAACCTCATGTATCATTTTGAAAGGAATGCCCAGCCTCCACTTCGTTATTTAAGAGATTGTTCTTCATTTATAAGATGGACAATAAGAGCAGCTGAACTGTAGGATGGATGTAACTTCATTCTGTGACCAGTGTTCACAACTTACCTTTTAAAGCAAGCTACTTACAGTGGCATGAAGTCTTCTGGCTTCATATGATTTATTTTCACAAATCCAATTCTTCTATTTGCTTCATTTCTCCCCAGAAACCACTGCAGACATGTACTGAGGAAGCCAACGATCTCAATTCTGTCACCAATCTGAAAGCTCAGTTCTTCAGGCCCAACACCTTCATACTCAACCTCTGCCACACACGATCCCTGTCCTGGCCAAATAGTTAAAACATATTCACTCACTTTGAGACACTGCCAGCTATATTTAATGCAGCTTTTCTTCAACCATTAGTTTTAAAACTAATGCCCCTTGAGACAAATTATTTTTCACTGTTTGTATCTCTTCCATAATTGATTCATATCAATGAACTGCTGTAAAACGTTAACATCTTACCAAGTGGATGAGGAAATTCTGCTGCCACGTTATTCAGTGTACCAATGCCTTCACTGTGCCTTTTGAAAAACCACCTTAAAAGCAGAGAAGATTCCAGCATGAATAGATTATACAGCTAATATAACGATTAAAATTAGCTAGTTGAGTCTGTATACTCTTCTCAGCTGGCAAAAATATGTTTACATTTATGAAAATCATGAAGGTAAATATACCTTTATTTTCATTTTCCAGAGATTTCCACCTTTCTCTTAATTGATACTACTTTCTGCCCATAGCAATGTATGGGAGAAAAATCATGGGCTGGCAATTGCTTGGTTGTATATGTTCTACATTAAGGCCACACAGAGGAGAAGACATGACTCGGAGGTGAGCTCGCAGATGATGGTTTTGCTCCCGTTGCCCTTCGTCTTTCCAGGTAGTCAAGGTTATGGTTTTGAAGGTACAGGCAAAACAGCCAAGGGGAGATGCTGCAGTGCATCCCATAGATCATATATTCTACTGTCATTGTGCACTGGCAGTTGAGGAAGTGAGTTTTGAAAGTGATGAACAGGCTGATCAAGTGGGCTGTTTTGTTCTGGATGATGTCACATTTCTTAAATGCTGTTGTAGCTTCATTAACCATACAATGGAAGAAAATACCATTACACTTCTGATTTGTGCCTTGCAAATGGTGGACAGGCTTGGAGGAGACAATAACTTTGTGATAATGTCACTTGGCTAGAAATCCAGAGGTCCAAGCTGACCATCTGGGGACATGGCTTCAAACCCTACCATGGTAGTTCTATTAATAAATCTGGAATAAAAAACTAGTCTCAGTAATGTTGACTATAATAACTATAATCAGTTTTTGTTATCTAGTTACGCATTTACTAATGCACTTTTGGAAAGGAAATATGGTAACCTTATTCATTCTAGCCTACACGAACTCCAAGCCCACAATGTGTTTACTTCTTGTCTTCCTAGCCAGGTCATGCAGGCAATTAGGGGTAAGCAACAAGTACTCATACCACATAAAAGAATAATAAAGACCAAGTATAAAAGGAGGAGAATTACTTACTGTAAAATTCCCAGCTTCTCCCTAAAATTCACTACCTTAAAGCAATAGGATCAGAGAAATTCTGGCACCTACTGATGAAAAGGGACAAGAAGCTCCATGTGAGATTTGGGAACAGAAATCTTCTTTCCACTGATCAGAGACTTTCCTGACAATTCAGAACCACTCTTTGCTTTATCAACAACAACAAGGTTATTCCCTCTGGGCTGCTGGTCATTTTCTTCATTTTTCTGAAGACTGAATGGATACTTCACAAAAAACATTCCTAAGGAAAAGAAAAGAATAAATGTGAGCCACCAAACCTTCAGTGCCTTCTACTTCTGACCCTACCAAAGTGTCTGGGATCAAGGAGATGTCATTCCATTTTAATATTGCACCCATGTGATATGACAGACCAATATCCCAACCCGGATGACTGCACTGAGACATTTAGAAATGGCCTGCAAGGGTATTCAGTGGCCCCCTTTGGATGTTCAAGTTATGGATGAGAAAACACCAAATACCTAAAATGGCAGTCCACCAGCCCAAAGGGGTCAAATCCTATCCTGATAATCCTAATGACCTTGTTTGAGGTGACACTTCAGACTTTCAGGCCCTTGACTTGGAATAAGGAATGCATAGCTGAACAGTGACAGGAATAAATCATTAGTTCCAGTGCTACTTGATGCTTCTAACTTAATAATTAGTTTGGGCTCATGTCAGTGCTAGAGATTGAAGCAATTTCCATTTCAGACATCCAATATTTAGTACCTGTAGTAAACACTCTGACATAGCATAATTAAATGAACCACAACATGTTTTTATATCAAGCAACTTCAAAATAGTGAAGTGTCCAATGGTGCTTCTTCACTGGTGCCATATCAAACAAAATGTGACACCAAGCTCCAATAGGAGGTTCTTGGACAAGTGTCGAAAATCTTGGTCAAAGAAGTGGATTTTAAAGTGGCATCTTAAAAAAATAAAAAGGGAAAAGAGCTGGGGAGGTTTAGAAAGGACATTTTAGAGCTTAATGCCTCAAGTCACTGCAGAGATGTTCTGGAGTGAAGGTGTCTGATCACTAACTACCTGTCACAAAGGAAGATAGTTGTGTTTGTTGGAGTTCAGTCATCTCAACAGGAGTTCCTCAGGGTAGTGTCCTAGGCTCAACCATCTTTAGCTGCTTCAAATGACCTTCTGTCCAACACAAAGTCAGAACTGGGGATGTTCATTAAAAATTGTAATATGTTCAGTACCATCCACGACGACTCAGATACTGAAGCAGTCCATGTTCAAAATATAGCAAGACCTGGATAATATTCAGCCTTGAGCTGAAACGTGGCAAGTAAGTTTTTTTTTTAAAACCATACAAATGCCAGGTAATGAATACCTCCAATAAGACACAAATCTTCCTTGACAATCAATGTCATTACTGAATCCCTGACTACCAACATCCTTGTTGTTACCATTGACCAGAAACTGAACTGGACTACCCACATAAATAATGTGGTTACAAGAGAAGGTCAGTAGTTAGGAATCTTGCAGCAATTAAACTCACTTCCTGACACCCTTAAGCATATCTATTATCTACAAGGCACAAGTTAGGAATGTGATGGAATACTCCCGACTTGCCTGGATGAGTGCAGCTTCAACAAACATATAAAGACAGGTGGGTGCAGACAGGCCAAGTACACTGGGGAGGGAGTTTGGTGGTAGATACAGATTGCAGGGGACAGAGGTGAAAAGTATGCCTCAGTGTTGTCAGGCTTTGACTCTGTTAGAATAGCACTCCAGCCCTTATTCCAAACACCTCATGACACTCCATATCCCTTCATGCCATCTCATAATCTCCAAACAACCCACATGTCTGCTCATGACCAACCCTCATCAGCATGCTGGGCTATACACTACAGACTGTATAGAAGCAATAAACACTACTAGCAATAATTAACAGTAGATGTAAAACCAAATATTCCTGAAGAGAGAAAAAAAACCAAACAATTACTCATTCAAAACTTCCAATTGCGTTAAAACAAAACATCTTTCTAACACAGGGCAATAAAAGTGTCAAATCGTTCAGACCCTTTCAAGAGCTGAAACCTCTCAACGTTACACAAATAAACTGAAATTGATAGTACAGATCAGACAAACAGTTGTCAATCATGCACTTGAACACTGAAACTGAGTGTAAATAAACTGAGGAATTAATACACAAAAGTGGGTGAATGGATATGGAAGTGAGATAACCTAGTGCGTGTGTTTCAAAAGGATTCCCTTATGCAGACCATGGCTCACTGAAACACTGGAGGTGCTGAGAACCAGTTTCTAAAATGCTGACCATTCTCCATGCAAGTTATGGAAGTGGCCATGGCTATGGCCATGCCCATCCCCAGAATGAAGCCAACTAGGTCTGGAGTGCCAGGTGTAGACCCAGAACCTGAACAAGCCATGCCCTTAAAAAAGGGCCTGGTGAAAAATCTGAAAACCTAGTACTGGGTTTGGAAAAACAGGGCTGGACTCCCATTTTTAAAAAACAGCTCCTAACTCAGCAAAAGTCCCGGCTAACATCATTCCCATTGTCTCTCTCTTTCTTTAAAATGGTCCTTAAAAGCTAAACTTTTGAACAAGCTCTTAGTCACATGTGACTTGATGTTAGTTGTTTCATAGTGGTCCTGTGTTGTGTTTTAGTGGGGACAATGGTGCTGTGTAAATGCAAGTTGATACTGAAGTTTTGGGAGAGACGTTCTTAGTTGAAATGCAATTCAAATAACAGATCCTCACCTTCCTGCAAAAGAAGCCCTTTGCACATCACTTTGAGAGACTCGTCACTTATCTGCACCTCAATCCTGACATCCTCCTCATCGAGACAATTCAGCCAAAAGCCTTGATCTAATAGTGCATTTTCCATGCAGTGACTAATCAAGCCTAAAAACAGCAACAGGAATAGTAATGGAAAGCAAGGCAGTGATCATCTAGACATCTACCAATCATTACTTTCTGTTCAGTAGTCCCAAAAGATCTCCACAACACAGATTTAAAAATACAGTTTACACTGTTAATGTATTTAGGTTAAAGTACAAATCTTCAAAGACATTTTTTTCCAGACCATTGTACAATGAATGTGGGTACTTTAAAATCAAAGATGAACTATAAGGAAAATCACCTGCACCTGTTATATTAAGACTTACAAACATACAAAATCAGGAGCAGGAAGAGACCATTCAGCCCCCCAAGCACACACTGCCATTTCGTAAGATTATGGTTACCCTGATTGGTAAAATCCACATTCCCTCTTATTCTCAATAGGTCATCACCCCTGGCTTTGTCCAGTGGCTCAGTGGTTAGCACTGTTGCCTCACAGCGCCAGGGACCCAGGTTCAATTCCACTCTTGGGCGACTGTGTGGAGTTTGCACATTCTCTGTCTGTGGGGGTTCCTTTTGGGTACTCCAGTTTCCTCCCACAGTCTAAAGATGTGCAGGCTAGGTGGATTGGCCTTGCTAAATTGTCCGTCGTGTTCAGGGATGTGTAGATTAGGTGGGTTATAGGAGAATGGGTCTGGGTGGGATGCTCCGAGGCTTGGTGTGGACTTGTTGGACAGAAGGGCCTGTTTCCACCCTGTAGGGATGCTATGATCTTAAGAATCTACCTGCCTCCTCTTAAACCTATTCAAGGCCTCCGCTTCCACCTTTTCCCAAGTGAGGTCCAAAGACTCAAACCTTGGATGAAAAAAAAAATGCTTCATCTGTTTTAAATGGGTAGCCCCTGATTTTTAAACAGTGGCCCACTAACTCTACAGCCACCTATAAAACGAGACATCCTCCCCACATGTACCTTGTCATGACCTCTCAAGATCTTGTATGTTTCAATCAAGTCACTTCTTACTTTTCTAAAATCCAGAGGATACAAGTCAAGCATGGTGAACTTTTCCCCTTGAGGCAACTCCCACCCAATTCCAGGTATTAGTCTGGAAAATCTTCTCTGAACTGTCTCCAATGCACTTACTTCCTTAAATCATGTGACAAATATTGCACTTCATACTCCAGTTATTGTCTCACCAGTGCCCTGTATAACAGGAACATAAACTCCCTACATTTGCATTCAATTCTCCTCACAATAACAGACCATTCTGTTAACTTTCCCATTACTTGTTCTTGAATACTAACCTTCAATAATCCATGCAAGACACCTAGATAGCTTCTGCATCTTGGAGCTCTGCAAGCTCACACCATTTAGATAATGCTTTTCTTTACACTGTTACTGCCAAAATGGACAATTTCTTATTTTCCCACATTATACTCCATATGCCACATCTTTTCCCACACTCTTTAATTATTGATTTCATTGTGCCCTGTTCACAACTTACCTTCCTACCTACCTTGGTGTGATCAGCAAATTTGGCAACCATAATTTCCATCCCTTCACCCAAGTCAGTTTACTGTTGTTTACAATTTATATAAATATCTCAGCACTGACCCCTGTGCCACACCACTTATTACATCCTGCCAACCTGAAAAAAAAGACCTACTTATGCATACTCTGGCTAGCTAACAGGAAGCAATCATCTATCCATGCCAATATGCTACACCATGAGTTTTTGTTTTTCCACAATAACCTTTAGAAAAGGTAAACTACATCAGAAGATCAAATGCTACTACCTAGTGAGTAGTATGTTGAAAATTTCCAAATTTCTTCAAATGTTTTAAAAGTAATCACAATCAAGTCTTGGTCACTGTGTATGGACAGTAGCCTGGCTGAAAGTTCCTAAAAAAACAGAAGAAAAATACATAATTAAATAATTACAAATAAATGTGGCATACCAGAATGATAAACTTGCTCTGGAAGAGGGCAACATTCTTAAACTCATCCATTTTTTTCTTCAAAAAGGAAACTTTGAAAAGCAACATAACGAGCAATTGTTATGCAAACATGTCCCATGGAAGGAGGGGCCAATTAATTCAGTTGGATGATTAAAAACAGCAAACACCAGAGAAACTTAGCATTTATGGCAGCATCTGTGGGGAGAGATAGAGTTCATGTCTCAAGTGTGATAGGATTCTCCTTCAGAAATCTGAGCGAAGTACTTGCCATTAGGCAGAATACACATGAATTAATTAACTTCTGATACAAGTTAGGAACATGTTATAAAAAGGGGAAACATGCAAGCTGATAAAGTTTGTGTTTTGGCATCACTGGGAAATTGTGCCTAAAATAGACTCTTTAAATCATGCCTCATTTTCCACAAAACTTTATCTGCATAATTATAAATGTAAAATGTTTCCATTGTCATGACTGCCGGTCAGAACCTCAAAAGTAATACGGGTGTTTTTATCTTGCAATTCCAAAATGTAATTGTTAAAAAAGAGGACTGATACAATAAAATGGCTGTGAACGTAAATTAAGTGCTTGTCTGGAGAGACAGAGACCCACAGAATGTCAGTCTGAAAGATGCAAAGAAAACTTCGAACAGCCATCCTTCAAAGGAGAGGAAAGAGGGGAGTCTAAACGGGCTGGATTGTTATCTTTGTGGACACAATACATCATGAGAGGCAGATGATGCTTTGCTCAATCGAATGCTGTCCTCTGCAGATTATGTCCTAAATTCCAGACACATCTTGTATCTTTCAAAAGGAAAAACACACAAGAACAAAGGTCAAAAAAACAGTTTTAACTCTACTGGAGTGTGCCATGGGCCTGAATGTTCCCATGTTTATGTTAGTGGGATTGAGGTTCTCATGTGTATTGGCCTGGGTTTAGGTGTTACCATGGTGTAAAGATCAAAAGTCAAAGAATAATCCACTAGTCACCTCTGTGTTGCAGGTGAAGGAGAGTCTCACCGAGTGCTGGAAATCAGCTGGCTAGCAAAATGTGTGCACATGCACCCTATGGTCTCACTTTAAAAATAGAATCATAGAATTTCTGCAGTGCAGAAAGAGACCATTTGGCCCATCAAGTCTGCACTGACCAGCTGAACAACTTCCCACCCAGATCCTATCCCTGTAACCCCACATTTACCCTGGCTCATCCACCTGGCCTACACATCTCTGGATGCTACAGGCAATTTAACATGGCCAGTCCACTTAACCTGCACATCTCTGGACTGTAGGAGGAAACTGGAGCACCTGGAGGAAACCCACACAAACAGAGGAAGAACGCGCAAACTGCATGCAGACAGTCACCCAAGGGTGGAATCGAGCCCAGGTCCCTGGAAGCAACAGTGCTAACCACTGGGCCACCATATCACTCTTGTTCACTGTTCCTCATCACTCATCCTAGAAAAATATATCAATTTATATTCATCTGCATTAAACAGCATCCACCAGGAGTCTTCCCAATGTGCCAGTGAAGTCTATTATCATCATCTTTATTGCTTATTATATTTCTGAATTGTACATCTGTGAATTTTCAAATTCTTCCATATATACCCAAATCAAGGCCATACATATATATCTCAGATACTCAAGTGGGTGGTGGTTCCAACATCAAACCCAGGTAATATCATTGCACTGTCTCTCAGTCTGAAAAAACAACTGTTCATCACTAATGAGAGACAACAAGGTGCAGGGCTGGATGAACACAGCAGGCCAAGCAGCATCATAGGAGCAGAGAGGCTCTCTGCTCCTAT
>NC_063332.1:125714590-125734651 GCF_021869965.1 Rhincodon typus | reverse complement strand
CTCTCTGCTCCTATGATGCTGCTTGGCCTGCTGTGTTCATCCAGCCCTGCACCTTGTTGTCTCGGATTCTCCAGCATCTGCAGTTCCTACTATCTCTGTTCATCACTAATCTTTGTTTTTGTCCCTTAGCCATTTCATATCCATAATCACTGTTCTTTTAAATCACACTTTTTTCTTAAACTTTCCCCAATAATTCTATTATTTGATAGATCATAAAAGAGCATTTTTTAATATCCATTTCCACATCATTAACTGCACAATCACAAAAGTAAAATTACAAATGCTGAAAATGTACTTTAAAACAAAATCCTGGAAAGCACTGGTCAAGCAGCATTTCTAGGGAGAAACAAAGTAATGGGCAAAGATTTAAGGGCAGGGGTAGGATCACAAAGAAAGGCTGCAGCATGCCAATGAACAGAAAACCTGTTCTGTAGCCTTAACATACTGTAAGTCATAGAGTCACCGAGTCACAGATTCATTCAGCACAGAACCAGGTCCAACTCGTCCATGCCAACCAGGTTTCCCAAACTAAACTAGTCCCACTTGCTGGTATTTGGCCCATATCCCTCTAAACCTTTCCTATTCATGTACCTGTCCAAAATATCTTTCGAATGTTGTAATTGTATTTGCATCTACCACTTCCTCTGGCAGTTCATTCCACATCCACTATGAAAAAGTTACCCCTCAGGTCCCTTTTAAATCTTTCTCCACTCACCTGAAAATTATGCAGTCTAGTTTTGAACACCCCTACCATAGGGAAAAGGCCTTTGCTATTCACCTTATCTATGCCGTTCATGATTTTACAAACTTCTGTAAGTTCACCCCTAACCTCCTATGCTCCAGTGAAAAAAAATGTTCTAGTCTATCCAGCCTCTCCTTACAACTCAAACTTTCCAGTCCCGGTGACATTCTTTTAAATCTTTTCTGCACCTTTTCCAACTTAAATAACAGACTTCCTATAGCAGGGCAACCAGAACTGTCACAGTACCCCGAAAGCGGCCTCACCAACATCCGGTACAGTGCAACATGACATCCCAATTCCTATACTCATTGCTCTGACCAATAAGGGAAAGCGTACCAAATGTCTTCTTCACCACCCTATCTACCTGTGATGCAAATTTCAAGGAACTATGTACCTGAACTTCCAGGACTTTGTTTGACAACACTGCCCAGAGCCCTACCATTGACCATACAAGTCCTGCCCTTATTCATCTTACCAAAATGCACGACCTCGCATTTATCTAAACTGAACTTCATCCACCACTCCTCAGCCCATTGGCCCAGTTGCTCAGGATCCCATTGCACTCAAATAACCTTCTTCACTGTCCACTATAGGAGAGACTGGGCAAGAAGAAGTCCCAGCCTCTGGAACTGCCACCCAATTTGATTAGTCAGCAACACCAACAGTGTTGGCAGTGACAGAGCTCAGTAGATGGCACTGCTGAGACTGCAGGCTGGCCCACAAAGGGGGCCTGATGAATGCCATAGTGAAGAAGTCAGGAGTATCAGGTGTGGAACATATAACCACCTTACAGCACATGTGAGTGAGAAAGGAGCAGGCTTTTAAAGGATAAACAGATATAAAAACTGGATTCTGTCTGCATTGAGAGCATCCCCAACAAAAGTTCAGCCAAAGATTGTATCCTCCCTTCACATCATGTTAAAAGCAATAAAGCAAAAATAAAAAAAGGTTGCTGAAAGGCACAGCAATAATGAGGTCAGCCAAACTTTTAATAAACTAATTTGACCCTTAATTACTTCTTCCCATTAGGCTGAAAGACTGCTGAATTTGACACCCACCCATGCTCTGTATTGTGGGGTAAGCTTAGGGCTGGGTAGAAAGTAATGTGCTAACCATCCAAACTATTTCACATGTACCCATGCCCGAAAACAAACCTGATGGGCCTTGTAATATCCAGCCCAACATATCTGATTGGGATGACCTTTCATGAGAACCAAAGATACAAATGTCATAGGTTTGAGATGAAAGCAGAGGGAAGAACAAAAGGGATGGCCTGGGATAGAATCAAGGGTAGGAGGGATTAAATGGCGAGAGACATGATGCTGCAAAAGCCACAAACAGCAGCAATGAGTATGTGAAAAATGAAAAGAATGGTTCAGATGAGGTTTGCCTGCAGTGTAGCCATGTAAATGCTACACGGAGGGATAAGGAAAGAAACCAGACGAGATCCAACCAAACCAAAAACACGGTGGGAAAAGAAAATGGAGCCAGAGGTTATGAAATAAAACGTTGAAAATAGTGTTTAGTCTAGAAGGCTATACAGAATGTCCAGTTGAAACAGATGCTGTTGTTAGTCAAGTTTGCATTGATCTTCACTGGAACTAAAGCAGGACACTGATAGAAAAATTAGAACAGAAACAAAAGTACGTAATTAAAATGATAAGCAATAGGTCACGCTTGTGGATTGAATAGAGGTGTTCCACAAAGCAGTCTTTTTTTCCCCCCAAATTAAGCAATCACACAGTCTGTGTTAGTTCTCCACACTGTACAGGAGAGCACATCACAAGTAGTGAAAATAGTGTCTTAAATTGAAAGGAGGACAAGTAAATTGCTGTTTAATTGGGAAGGACTGTTTTTGGCTTTGGATTGAAAGATGGAGAAGATATTTTAACAGAAGTTGCCTTGAAAAAGTGCCATAGGAAAGGATGTGAAAAGGGTGTAGCAGAAGTAATGGTTATTTCAAAATAATGAAATAGGGGAAGATGCGTTTGCTGGTAGCATCTCACTGGTGTTGGTTGTGGATGATGATTGAAGACAGAGGCTGGTAGGGCAGAAGGTGAGAAAGGGAATGTTAACATGATTCTCTGGGTTGGGGGAAAGAGATGAAAGCAGAATTGCTAGGTGGTTGGGGGGAATGTTGGGAGACAATCCTCAATTGAGGAAAATTGAAGACATTATCAGAAGCGTGATTGCAAAAGGACAAACAGAGCAGAAATGGAGAAACAGCACTACGGTGAGGAATGAGTATGTCGCTGGGAAAATGTCAGAGTGATGGTTGCTTAGCTAAAAGTAAATGGAGAAAAGCAATGTTGTATGGTGAATTAGAAACAGAAATTTAGAAAATACAGTGGTTAGACAGCATCCATGGAGAGACAAACAGAAAACATTTCAGGACTGGGAACTTTCAGATTTCCAGCATCCAGAGTAGTTTCTTTTATTTTGATTAATGAGATTGTAATTTACTGCCCCAATGGCAACTGGTAACCCCAAAGTTTAAAGACCCACCTCAAAAACTACAAGAGGTAACAAAGTGATGTTACTTGCAAGTTCAGTCATTCCTAATCCACACTCAAAGGATCACAGTACTCAAGGATCTCTAGGGATTTTAGCACAAGATTTTTGGAGAGCCAGAGTCTGGGAAACCCAGAAAGGGTATTTTGAAAGTTTAGACAGGAGAATCAGAAACATTCCTCTAATTTTACTAATAATGCTGGGCCTGTGCCAATGGCAGAGGCATGCTCAATTATTGCCCATTTGGGACTCCCCAGAAAATTCTGTGTTTCCATAGTGGGAATAGACAACCGAACAGAACACATTTTCCATTCCTGTTCATTTTTACTACACTTGATGTGCAGCAGAGAAGCAAATGTTCTGTACTCTCACTTACACTAAGGAGTGCTATGACCTCTCCACAGTCATTCTCTAGAATGCGCAGCTTTGCTCTCAGCAGGTCCTGCAGCCGAATGTCAGGAAGCCCTGTTGTTTGTCGTTTCATTATCAGTTTCAGTGAAATATCTATCAAGGAAACATAGACAAGGAATTTACAAAAGTTACTGCACTTTATATATGCACAAGAAGTTTGTACTTACATTACCAGTAACTACCATTTTACATTTGTAATTCTTATCTGCATTTATCAATTCCTACTAATTGTTTCCTGTTAGAGCTACACATTGTAATGTGACCTTGTCTTGCCACCAGATTTCTCTAACTGTCAGGAATAGAGATCATCAGTACCCACAACCCTATAAAAGGGATCTTGGTCTTATTTTTTTTTTTAAAAAAAGAAAATATTTTGATTTCCCTTTCTTTTCTTTCGGCATTACACATGGACTTGAACGAAATGGTAGTCTGCAGAAAGGACCTCCCTGCAGTCTTCCTTATGCTGTGCTAGATTCCATCAATAAAGAGATAGAGAGTTTGCTTTTGCCTGAATTTTTCTCTTCCTCGCCCAATCAATGAATTTACTGCTAAAATAAGATCTGTGAAAAAAAATTGGCCAAGCTAAGACCCCAGCAAAATGTTACAATTAAAGGCAGCAAATCCAATCTTTATTTGAAGCTTAGATGAAGCGGTAAGGGATGTGACAAAATCATTTGCAGAAGATTTAAACTGTCACAAGGTTATACGTTTATCATTACTAATGTGTCTCATGACAATCCTTTAACATTGAAAAAACATCATTTTTTTGGCAAAGATGGACATTGGATTGGAGGTAATCATTCATTTTCCAAATCTTACTACTTGGTTGACCCTCATTAGGAATTTTATGAAAAACCACACCATTTCTGAACCACATCCACCCATGCTGAAATGATACTGTAACAAATCCATGAAGGTGGAATGGATACTTCAAGTTAAAACAATTGCTTTACTTCAAATAAGCCAACATTTTTATGCATTAGTACTTTTGAACACGGTGTGAATGTTTTGCTATATATAGCAAGTTCAGCATAGTTTCAATGCGGTTGGTTGCTGTGGAAAAGTGTTCCACAAACTGGGGAGAATGTGACAAGGATGCAGGAAAGAACTTGCAAGAGGGTGTTGTCTGCACCTTTCTCCTCCTACAGTGGTGCAGTTGCAGCTCTATTAAGTCCAATTCCTCATACTCAGGACTCCCCAGCAGTTTCAAGTTTCCACCATTTTCAACATTCAATATAAATGCATTTCTTTCAGTTTGTCACCTTTACCTCTGCACAGGACAAATTTAATTCAAGACATGCTTCTAAGCAAGCCTTAGGGTCTATCCCCACAGACAAAAAAAAAGCAGGCTCTGATCAAAGTAATCAGCTTGAAATACTAACTCCTCCCACCACATGCTACCTTACTTGGTGAGTACATCTGGGTGTTCTGCTTTGTTCAGCTTTTCAGCAGATGCAGCATTTTTCTTTTGGGAAATAAAAGCCGTATCAGTGCATCTCCACTTCCTGAGTCAGCTTCAAAAATTGATTAGACTTCTTCATCCAAGTTCTGCAGCACTGTTGAATATTTGGTCATGGACCCAAATTCTTATATTATCCATTTCTCTAAACATCGCAAGAAAAATGTAACTCCTTTTAAACTTTCTCTCAGCCTTTAAAAAAAAGGTACTTCAATGCTCTCTGCCTGCCTGGATGTATGTAGCTGGAGTACATTCAAGAAACTTGATGTAAGCCAAAGCAAAGGAGTGCATTTGCTCACATGCCATGCACCAGCTGATAGCTCCATTCCGTCTACCACCTCATGCGACAGTGAGTATTGCAGAAATTTCTGAGAATGTTACCAGGATTCAGGAATCTCCATTCTGTGAGGAGACTAGTGAAGTTGAAAGTTCGGACTGTTGACCTTAGAGCAGAGAAGACTAAAGGCAGATTTAACTGATGTTTCCAAGAAGAGATTTGATACTGGATATCGGTTTCCCCTGACAGGTCAGTCACTAACCAGAGGAAAAATATATTTTAGTTTACTCACCATTTGTATGTACCAAGTATATAAATATATAATATTTTAATTTTTTTTAAACTATTATGTATAGTATTTGATAGTTGTTATAACCTTCAATTCAGAATTTCGGCTTATCATGTTCAAACTTCTATTGGATTTCCTATTCTGCCAGCAGGAATGGCTGACATCTTTGTCACAACCTTGGTTTTGGGTTAGCTATATTTGAATCATCATGATTTCACAGTACTGAAGTCAAGTGAAGGTACAATCAGATGAATGGCCATCTTCCCCCTCCTTCACACAACTCCATCCCCAACGTCCCTCACCTCCTTCACCCCATCCTACATCACCATTTACTTCACCCAACTGCATCCTCCCACATCTCCCAATTCTTTACCCACCTGCTCCCCTAGCATCTTCCCCCTCCTTCACCGCCCCATACATATTCCCCCTCCTCTACCTTTCGCCCAGCTTCACCCTGACCCAAAATCTAGCTCCACCTCCACATCTCCCGCCATCCCCATATCTCCCTTTCCCCCACAGCCTCCCCACCAACTCCTTCATTGAGGTGGGCATAGAGGTCGTTAATTAAAAAGCTGAGTTTTTCCAATATAAAGAGAAACAAATGCCTCCCCATTCAAAGAGATTTTTGTAGCAGCAGCAATAGCTTAGCCAGTAATGCCCCAATTCAAGACTTTTTATTTTAAAAACCAGCTTCCTCAATGTGGTACCTGCCACACAGATAGTTTGCAGCAGCTCTTACCCATTATGTGGGAGCAATTATTTAGTGTGGACTAGTTCTGGCAACTGTGGGAAAGCGGCATTTACAATAAAAACTTTTGACCCTATTAAAAGGGAAAGAAGTGACGTGTGATGAGCATAAAAAGGAACTGGTGAGGATTTTTAAGGTGAGAATTCAGGTGCAGTTTTATGGGAGAAATTAGAAACACTTCTCTTGATAATGTATTTACCTGTTCAAGGAGCAATTTAGGGGAGAATTCACTGTACTAATCTCCATACATGAATACTTACATTCTACAGGAAACAGTACAGTGTTATGAAAGTTCAGTGCACAAGGTTTCAGTCTCATAACGGTTCAAATACATTTAAAGGAGTGTACAAAATTGTAACTGCTACGGTATAAGTTGTGGATCATTCTCACCTGTTTCCCAATTTCCCATGGCTGATGAATCACGTGATGGTTTTCCAGGAAGTGAAACAGTTGCCTCACTTTCTTCTAATGGACCGTCTACTGCAATGCATAGATTAGAAAAAAAAAAATCAGGGGTCTGTGCAATCCTTCTAAACAATAGCTTGGAATTTGCAAGCGTTTTCACAGCAAACCACCACCTCTCATCATCATCAGCCCTCTGAATCAGACAGCAAATTGTGACTTTTAATTCAAAGCAAAATGCAATAGTTTGGAGATGGGATCCGACTGACTACAGAATTGCCAGGATTTGAACATTACCTGCTTGATACAGAAGTAGAAATTCAAATTAAAACTTACTGCAAGGTGCACATTTTAATATCTGGACAGAAAGGAGGTGAAAGTTGGTTCTGCCACCAACACAGTCGGTCAGACAAAGAATAGGGGAAGTAGACCTCAAAAATGTATGGCTATGCCAAGAGGAGGAGGAGGAGAAGAAGAATTTGGGGGTTGATGACCAAGCACGTTGATGGGTGAAGATGGAATCCCAATTCAAAGAGCCAAGGCTTATCAGGAGTGAAAGACCAAGGTGTCACCAGTGAATGTGTTGCGACTAGACGTTCATCTGATTCTGCTGACAAAATTGGGTGGAGAGGTGCTGTTTAAAAGGACACAAAGATTCACCCTGTTTGGGCAGGGAGAAAAAATCCTGTTATAAAGTGAGGAGGAGCTTGAGATTTTATACAAAGTCGTTCATTTTTGTAGATGTGCATAAGCACAGTGGAGTTTTCAGTGGTGTTAAGTAGTAAACAAGGAATACCTTTTCAGTTGTTTATTACTTTCTTATTAAGTAATGTTTTGGTCGATTCTAAAGAACTGAAGAGTCATGTCAGACTTGAAACAATTTTCATGAATGTTGCCAGACCTGCTGAGTTTCTGCAGCACTTCCTGTTTTTTCTTTCCCAGATTTCCAACAAAGGGCAGTATTTTGCTTTTATTTTGTTTAGTTGATGTTGCTTTCAGTTTCTGTTTTACAGTAAAAGTCTTAAAACATGAAATCTTGACTTGAATTCTATATATTAGTCATTGAGAAATTTCTCTTATGGTTTTTAAAATGTTACTCTTTCCAAGAGTGGCAACAAAGTTCCACTTGCTATTTAGTACCCCTCCACATGCTTCTCTTTGCCCACTACACAAACTTAGCCAGAATCTGTAAAATCATTTGACGTTTCCTTTTCCACTCTGTTTGAAAATCCACACCAATTTAACCTTTGTTCAATGGAATCTTTGATGCAGATCTGGTAACAGCTACTGCTGATCTGGCCTCAAAAGTGGAAGGGTATTGAATATCACCATTATGATTACTGTCTTAAGTCTTTTCACTATATTTCAGCTTTTATCTTCACCCAGGGAAATGTTGCTAGTTTGACTTTGCTTGATGTAACATTTTTTGAAGAGTTTTTCATTTGCTGCCTATGAAAACTAATATATTTGGCTGCTTAGAGAGCTTGATGAGATCACTGCAGCCAGACACTGAGTTCCTACTGAGCCTCAGTGCCATCAACTGCACATTGAGAGGGCTAATATTCTCATGACAAAGACAGGTGAATTTCTCAACCTCAAAGTTTGCAGTAAAGCCCCCTTGCTTTGCACTGACTGCCAAAATCGGGCTGTTATTGACACCTTATAAATAATATAACTTTTTGTAATTCTAACAAAGTTCCCACATCTGATAACACTGGCCTATAGGAACAGTTTTATTATGTCAGATCTCAGCAGAAAGCATTTTCCTGATACAAGCTGCTGGTGGACATTGACCAAACCTTCAGCTTTCCATTTAAATTAAACACACATCCAAATTCCTGATGTACTCTTGGAGGGTTCCTAGAAGGTGGATTTCAAAAATTGCTTTACCATTTCTCTTTACAGCAACTGGATGTTCTGTATACTTAAATAATATTATCTTTTTATTTCATATTTCTACCATTTTCTGCCATTTCCTTTTGATCTGACAAGTGGATTAGGATTACTTTATAGTAAAGGTGGCATAGTCCCAGAGAATCATAGGCTGCTCTCTCATTAGAAAGAGATGAGCAGTGGTAAGTTTAACCCAATGGTCACCAACCTTCAGGCAAGCGGCATGGTTGAGAAGGCAGGACCTTCAAGATGACCTTAGCCAGCGCAGGAATTGGATCCACACTGTTGGTATTATTCTGCAAAGCAAGTCAGCTGTCCAACTAACTGAGTTAATCAATCTGCACTTTATCATAAATCAATTGCACCCCAACCTGAACCAGTCAGTTATTTTACAAAAAGGTTGAATTGTTTTCACACTAACTATAATCAATTAGAGATGGGCCAAAACTTCTTAATCCTGCTCAGCTCCGAAACTATAGCAGAACAAGATTTGTACGTTATTGGTGGACTTACACCCTGACCTGCTAGTCCACATTGGATAAAGTCATTAACTTAAAGGAGCTGATTAACTGTGTTAAGTTGAGTACACAACTCCACAATGGAAAGTAAGCAAAACAGGTTGTAAAATTTGAAGGCCGACTGAAATTAAGCCCGTTGATCAAAAGACCAAGTTAAACTGTGCAATATCCTTCACATAGGCCTGTTCATGGTCTAGAACACACCTTTGGGCCTAACTTCCAGCAGTGCATTGACCTAGACTCCAGTACCTAGCCTTGACCTGAATAGTTGATGGTCAGGAGACAAAAACTGGGAAATCCATGGTGGATGGATTATTACATATTAAGGGATCCTCGGCATGTTTCAATTCCCAAATGTGCCATCTGGCCATTATCCAACGGCAGGGAACTGATCTTGTTACTTCCCATTCAATTTCTGTCCTGGACAGTCTTACTCTTCCCCTGTACAACAGGAGTCATCTCCAGGCTCTGAGTGAATATGGCCTTATATTTGGGTATTTAGCATTCACCTGAGCCTCCTTGCTTTCCAGTTGTTGAGGCTGCACAGGATTTCACCAAGTTGCGTGAAGAATCAGACCAGTAACCCGAGGACCTCGTGGATGAACGGAAGGATGATTTCCCTGAAACAAAATATTGAGTCTGTAATTTATTGACATTTCACAGAAACAGAAATCAATCATTTAAACAATTTGCATTTTAGTGATTGCTGACCTGAATGTGGTATGTAGTTTTCTGAAAGGCGAATATTAATTTTAATTAATTTAGTTACTTTAATTAATTTTAAGCAAATGTTGTCAAAAAACAAAAACCCCACAAAATGTTCTAGATCTGTGATTGGGTTTAGGGTTTTGAATGAATCAAGTCTCAACTAGAGTTTTTTTCTCCAGACACAAGCTCCTCATTGGGCACTGCAATTACAGAATCAGCACAAAACAAAACTCCAGCAGGGGTTGTAGCTGATGATCAAAAATGACTTCCAGACCAGAAAGTCCCATGCCACAATTTGCAATAAGCCATGGACAGCATTAGCTGTTGGGCCTACTGCATGCTGAGGTGATGTCCAAGAGGCCATGTCTCAGCATCCTCATGCAGACCCATCTTCCTGTAGCACAGTTCGATGCATGAGAGGCGCCTCTGATGATCCAAAAGCTCTTCATGACTCTAAAGAACGTGGTGACTGCCTGGGAAACTTTGAGCAGAGATGTTTACTCAAATCCATAAAAGATTTAGGAGATGTGAACTATTTAGCCCATCAATCCTGCCCCATTTAATGAAAGCATGCTGATCTGATAATCTTCAGCTCCACTTTCCTGCTTTATCCCCAAAACTCCCGATTCCCTTAGTGATTAGAAATCTGTCAGCCTTAAGTATATTTAACAACCCAGCTTCAACAGCCCTCTGTGATTAAGAATTCAAAAGAATCACTAACCTCAGAAAAGATTCCACCTCATCTCATTTTAAATGGGTGACCGTTAATCCGAGATTACAACCTCTGGTCCTATACTCTCCCATTTGGGGAAACAATCTTTCCACATTTACCCCATCAAGCACCTGAAGAATTTTATCTATTTTAATAAGGTCTCTTCTCATTCTTCTAGACTCCACTGAGTACAAGCTCAACCTACTCAACTTCTCTTCAGTAGAAAATCCCTCCACACCCAGAATCAACCTAGTGAACCCTCTTTGGACTGCGGCCAATACCAATATATCTTTCCTTTGATAAGGGGACCAGAACTGTTCACAGTATTCCAGCTGTGGCCTGATGAGTACCTTGTACATCTTCACCAAGGCTTCCCTATTTTTTTTTTTTACCCAATTCGCTTTGAAATAAGAATCAACAATCCATTTTCCTTTCCTATTATGTAAACTAGGGTGCTAGCCTCTCGTAATTCATGCAAATCCCTGTGCTATAGCTTTCTGTAGGCTTCCCCTATTTAAATAATATTCAGCTCTTCTATTCTTCCTGCCAAAGTTTTTGCCCATTCACTTAACCTGTCTATAACCCACTGTCATCCTCATTACTTGCCTTCTCCCTTATTTTACCATCATTTGCAAAATTGGCAATAGTACGCTCACGTTCTTTATTCAAGTTATTAATTTATATTGTAAATAATTACAGTCCCACTGACCGTTGCGGTACCACACTAGTTACTGGTGCCAACCTGAAAATGTCCCCTTTACTCCAATTCTCTATCTTCTATTAGTGCATTAGCATGAAAAGTGGACTGAATAACTAACGCCAACATCATCGCACCATAGGCTCTTATCTTAAGTAGCCTTATGTAGGGTACCTTATCAAGTGGCTTTTGGAAATCTTGATTAGAGACAAAAAAATCTGCAGATGCTGGAATCCAAAAGGTAGATAAACAGGAGGCTGGAAGAACACAGCAGGCCAGGCAACATTTGGAGGAAAGGAACAGTCAACATTTCTGGTATTACCCTTCTTCAGGACTATCCTGAAGAAGAATAATACCCAAAACGTTGACTGCTCCTTTCCTCCAGATACTTTTAGAAATCTACTCATTCAAATTATCTACCTTGCTTGCTACACCTGGAAGAACTGCAATAAATTTGTCAGATGTGATTTCCACTTCATAGCCATGCTGATTCTGCTTAATTATAATTATGTACTTCTAAATGATCTACTATTACATCTTTTATAATTGACATTAGCATTTCCCCAATGGCTAATTGTCCTATAGTTCCCTTCCTTTTCTCTTTCTCCATTTTTGTTTAAGGATGTCAATAGGCAGTTTTCCATGCCCTTGGGACTTTTAAGAATCTAGGGATTTTTGGAATGTTACTCCTTATGCATCCACTACTTTGTAGCTACTCCTTTTAATATCCTAGGATGCAACCCATGAGGTCCTAGTGACTTATTGGCTTGGAGCTCTATTAGTTTCCCCGGTACTTTTTTCTCCTCTAATGACAATTATTCTTTAATTCCTCTTCCCATTTTGTCCGTTGGTTAGTTGGTATTTCCATAAAACTATTTATGTCCTCTATCAGGAGGATAGACAAAATATTTATTCATCTACTTTGCCATTTACTGTTCCATATTATTAATTCTCCAGCCTCATTCTCTAAGGGCCCCATGTTCACTTTGGCCTCTCTCTTCCTTTTTATACATTTAACAGGAGTTCTTATTGCCCATTTTTATATGGCTTGCCAGTGTACCCTCAGTTTATTTTCTCCCCCTTCAATTTGGTTTTGGTCATCTCTTGTAGGCTTTTAAAAATTTCTTAAAACTCTGGTTTACCACTAATCTTTGCCACATGACTTTTTTCCCCTTAACTATCCTTAACTTCCCTGGGTTAACCATAGTTGATTTATCCCCTTCCTAGGATGCTTCTTCCTCACTGTAATATATCTTTGTTATGAGCCATGGTCTGTTTTCTTAAATGCCTGCCATTGTTTCTCAACTGTCTCTTCTGTTAAACTCCTCTCACAGTCCACCCTCTGCCCTCTGCCCAAAGTAGTTATCCTTACTTAAAGTTTAACACAGTTGCTGCCAACCAAAAAGTTTTCAGTTTGAGAAGGAGAAATTAAGTTCTACCATGTTACTACCACTACACCCTAAAGGATCTGTTACTCTGATCATTAAATCTGCCTCACTACACATTACCAAATGCAAAATGTACCAAGAGACAAGCAAGATTGAAGAACTTATAGAAAAAATGTAAAAGTGGATAATTAGTATTGGAGAAATTTATGGGATTAAAATTCAACATGCAATGGACTACACGCTAAAAGGTTAACAGGGGCTGTTACATTGAGTATGTAACAACATAAAGAAATTAGAGCTGGAGTAGGCAATTCAACCACTCACATTTGTCCCATCATTCAACAAGATCATGGCTGATCTGTCCCAAGCCTCAATTCCTCTTTCATGCTAACTCTTCATAGCCCTTATCTCAAGTCCTCTATAAATACCCTCATTTAGCTTCCAAAACTATCTGCAGTAAAGAATTCGATACATTTGCTACCCTCTGAGAAAAGAAAGTCATTTGCAGCTCACTTTTAAATAAGTGCAACTATAACCCCTAGCTCAGCCCACGAGTTGAAACTTCATCTCAACATCAGTCCTGTCAAGATTCCTCAAAATTTTTAATCTTCTTTCCATAAGATCATCCCTTATTTTTCCAATCCCCTATGAATAAATCCCAAACCTATTTAACCTATTTGATAAGTCAACCCCTTCACCCCAGGAATCAGCATAGTGAATCTCTTTTCAACTACTTCCAATGCCAGTATATACTTTAGGTATAGGAACAAAACTGTACACAAACCTTGCTCAGTTATAACAAGACACCCCTACTTTTAAACTCCAACCCCCTAGCAATGAAGGCCAAAATTTCCATTTCATTCTTAACTCACTGCACCTGCATGCTAACGTTTTGTGTTTCAAATACAAGAACACCCAAATCCCTGTGCTACGTTTTGGGGGTCTTGCTCCATTTAAATACTAGTCTGCTTTTTGATTCTTCCTACCAAAGTGTATGACCTCACACCTACCAGCATTAAACTCCATCTGTCAAATTTGAAACTATTTAACTCAAATTATTTATATCCCTTTGCAGATTTACAACATCCCCATCAGAACATGCATGGCCACCTATTTTTGTATCATTGGCAAGTTTGGAATAATTACACACTACTCATCGAGATATTCAATATTGATGAGTAAATAATTGAGGCCCTAGGACTGATCCTTGTGGCACTCCACTAGTAACATCTTTCCAACCTGAAAAAGACCCATCAATCCAGATTCTGTCTTCTATGTGTTAAGCAATCCTCAACCCATAATCGATACATTTCCTCTAATACTTTGGAGGTCCTATCTTGCACAATAACCTTTCTGTGGCACCTTAATTGAAATACAAACTCTAAATACACTACAATTAATGATTCCCCTTTATCATCTCTGCTTGTTATAGCCTCAAAAAAAAAAGGAACTGTAGCAAATTTGTCAAACATTATTTCCCTTTCACAAAACCATTTTAACTCTGGTTAAAGTAATCGATGCTGAATAATTAAAACCAGTGCAGTGCATTCTCCAGATTCTTGAATCTAACCCCTACAGAAAGGAAGGACAGAAAATTGGGGAAGGACAGAGAAGAGGGAAATTGTTAGGATCTATTATTTAAGATGTGGTAACAGAGCTGATTACCTAAATGTATAACAGTTTGCAATCAGTATGGAGATATGAATGGTGTTACAATCAGAGTCAGTTTTCACTATCAATATTCACCTTCTAGCATTTGACTTCAATACTGAGATTTTCATGAACTAATAATAACTTTATTAAAAAGTACATTGCTGACCTAACATCATTTGACAAGCCCAGGCAATGCATTAACAGCAACCTCTGAGTAGAAAAGAGGATTAAAGCAACATGAACTAATAACAGCAAAAAAATTAGATGCTCTCTCTCTCTCAAATCACAGACACCAGTGCTGGTGAAAATCATTAACCGAGGACTTGAAATCTGCAAACTTTGCCACTGCTAAAGAAATGGGACAATAACTAAAACAGCTCAACACAGATCTTTTCATTTTTGCAACTAAACGATGCTTAAGTTTTGTAAAACACATTTGCCTTTATTTTCCTGTAACACTACACTACCCGCTTCACTTCTTTAAGTTGATTACATGTGTGCTTGAAGTTATGTTTTAGTATTTTTTTCCATCATAGTTAACAATAAAATTCTAGCCTTTTCCAAAGAGGTTTGGAATTGCCTCTCCTTCATTGTTGGTCTTAATGACCCAAGTTTAATTGAAGTGTGACATTTTTCTTTTTAAGCACAAAGCACAAAGCTGAAAAAAAAAGTTGCAACTGACTGTGAGGGTTTAAATCAACAAGAAAAAAGGAGCCAGGACCTCCCCTTACCTGGTTTTAAAAGGACAGGAATTCATGTTTTACAGATCTGTGAAGAGTTTTTAAAACAGGTTTAGAGAAAGAAATGGGGGAAACCAGTAAATGTAGTGCATTTGGATTTTCAAAAACATTTAAATGACGTGCTGCACAAGAGGTTATTAGAGCCTGTGGGATTGGAGACAACAATAAAAAGCATTTAATCGAGGATGGATTAACACAAAATAGGAATAGATAAGTCATTCTCATTTCTGCAAGCTGTAGCTGGAGAGGTGCTGCAAGGATCAGTGCAGGTATTTGCAATTCAAATCAATCATCTAAATGAGGAGAACCAAGGGTAACATTTGCTGATAACAAAGTTAGGGGCGCAGAGGACACAAATGAGCTATGAAAGGGTTAAAATGAGTGGGATAGAACACGGCAAGAGAAATAATAGGTAGAAATGTGAAGTAATTCACTTCAGTCGGAAAAGGTAATTTTATTTTAAAATGGAGAGATTATGGGAAAAGTTGATGTTCATGCACAGGAATCACAGAAAATTATCATGCAGGTACAGCAAAAAAATTAGGAAGGTCAATGGTTTGATCACCAATATAGCAAATGGACTGGAGCACAAGTGCAAGAGACACTAAATCTTAGGGTTCCTACACTTGAAGTACAATGTATAGTCCTATTTTCCTTATTGAAGGAGGATCTAATTGCCTTACAGAAATAACAAGAATTTAGTAGAGTGATTCCTAAAGTGACAGGATTGTCCTATGAGATTGAATAGACTGGGCCTATATTCCCATGCATTTAGAAGAATGAATGAGACAGTCTGATAGAAACAGATCAAGAACAGCTTTTGCCCTGCTGTTACCAGGCATTTGAACAGATCTCTCAAACATTAATCCCTCTCTTTGCACCTTCTCTGCCACTGTATTCTGCACACTGTACCATACAAAGTGCATCAGGGTAGCAGAACAATCTGCCTGTACAGCATGCAAAACACTTCACTGCATTTCGGTACACGTGACAACAATAAATCAAATTCAAACTCGAAGTTAATAGCCTTGACAAGGTGTATACTGGAAGGATATTCTCCCTGTTTGAGGAGAATAGAACTAGAGGTTGTAATCTGTGTTTAAAGGGTGCAACATTTTGGACTGGGATTATGAGAACGTGTTCATTCAACAGGGTTATGAATCTTTGACTTGTTTTGCCTCAGATGGCATTAGATACTCAATTGTTATTTTTACTCAAAAATCAAAATAGCTATCTTTTTTGTTTCTAAAGGTTTGAGTGATTGAAATTAGTAAACGAGGGTAAAGCTCAGCGATGATCTTACTGAATGGATGAAAAGACTCAAAGGACAAAATAGCCTACTTCAGCTCATATTCCCCACATTCAGATAGTCATGTTAGGAATTTTCAGCTCCATTCTGTAATTATAATTCTACTTATGACAGTTTTAATGGAAAATAATTACTGCATGGTTTTAGAAAAATCACATTAAAGCTATCAATTATTTATTTTAATAATAAAATTCTAATGATGAGGTTGATCAGGTGCGCTAAACATTAGATTAGCTGCCCTCGACAAAGGACTTCCATGAATACTAGCACAGTAGCTGCAGGAATGTCAACCATCAAGTTTTCCTTTAGAACTTTAGCCATTTACTATAACCATGAGGAGACCAACAACGTCATAAAGGCACCAATTCAAAAACAAAGTAAGTTGTGTTTTGGCAGTGCAAACAAAAAAATAAAAACTGTTTTCATTCCTTGGCAAACTTAATCACATTAACATGAAAAACAAGTATAGTACACAATTTATAAACAAAAATAAATGTGGTCAGTTTATAGTTTTCCATTAATGCATTTGCCTATTGTATGTCTCACTCTAGAAAGTCGTGATTTCAAGGCCCTGGGACTCCAACTTCTAAAATATCAAATATTCTGGGCATTTTTAAAAAAAATTAGAATTGACGAAACACAAATGTTTACTTCTTCACTCTAATCTGCCAAGCCACTCTACTAAAAAGGCAAAGTTCAAATTTTGCATTAATTCAGCCTCCAACAATTAGAACAATGTTTTCAGATTTTGCTGACTATGGGCAGAGGATACACCTTCCTTCTGAAGACGCTGACCACTTCAGCTTCTTATCCTGACGGATACTGATGATTAACTTGAACATGGAGTTATGAATTCCTTCTACAGAACAAATATTTCCTGTTTACTAAGCAAATTCAAACTTCTTTCATCAAAACTTGCATCACCCTTTTCACTTTAACCCATTCACCAACTACTAATATTCTGGATGCACTTTGCTCAATTGGTCATTGCTAGAAGAGAAAAAGGGAGTTGGAAAGTGAATGGGAGAAAACAAAAATGAATGAATGGTAGAAACGGTGGGTAGAGCAAGGGGAAAAGAAACATTAGAAGGTTTCAATAGTGCCTTTTACCTTCAGAAGTGTAAATTTAGGTCCAACTGATTCAGAATAATTGCCAACAAAATAAACAAACAGTTTGTGCCAATCTGTTTATAAGTCTTCTCCTATACATTGGCAAAAAATCTTCAATGCAAGAACTTCCCAGATACAGAGACTGTCAAGATTACACAACTAGAAAATTACACACATACTGTACTTTTTTCTAATGGCAGGCAAGTTTTTGTATAATATTGCTTACATTTTAGAAAATTGAACTCATTATCAGTGAACTTTTAAAATTCCTAAAATATTACCCATCTCCTCTATTGCTCCATGACTGTAATGTTGAGGTACTAGTGTTGGACTAGAGTGGACAAGGTCAGAAAAATCACACGACACCACTGATCAGTTGTGTGACCTTTTCATCTTTTACTTATAAATTTGGTGTTCAGTATGCTTCTTTCTCACATCACTTGACGAAGGGGCTACACTCTGAAAGCTAATGTTTTCAAATAAACCTGTTGGACTATAACCTGGCTTCATAATTGGGAAGTGCAGATATTCTGGCAGCAGAAACAGAGTCATTTCCTCACTAAAGCAAAAGTACATTTCATCTAGAATGCATACATAGTTGTTAGCAAAAATGATTCTGCCAGTTGAACAGGAATCATTGCACTAAAAAGGGCAGCATCAATCTCCGGCATTATTGTGATATTCTAAGTAACAATGGCAACGTTGGGCAAATCCCAAATCAGTGATTTCATCTTTTGGTCAGCTATATTTGAGCTCCCTTTGTGCGGAAAGTAGTTATGTTCATTTTGATGCACTATTAGTTAGTTTGCATCAGGATGACATAGATATTAATTTGGCACTCAGTGCCATTTGCTGAGGGAGTGAAATCCACACCCAAATTTTTCTGTTTCAGATTACTGACCATTTAGCTCTGCTCATATATGCGGATGCCTGCCAAAGGCATCACCAAATGCAGTTGTGATGCCCATACATTCAACTAGCTTGGTCACCATTATCTAGAATCACATAGGAAGAACAGTTACTTGTGAAAGGTAAAGATAAAACTTTTAAAAACACTTCTGGAAATGGTAGGTGTTGAAAACAAACAAACATGCCCATTAGCAACTGTAGACAGAAGAAAAGAGGTTTTTCTGCTTTGAGTGCAGTTTCTTCATCGAGACTGCCCTGACAAGGTCCAATAAAAGCTCTACATCTAAAACATTAACATGCCTTTCTACCTTACGGATGGGTTAGATCTTGACAACTTACTGGAGTGCAAATATTATTTCTTAATATGAAGTCAAAACAGTCAGGACAGGCCAGAGAGGAAAGTGTGTGAAATAGATAGATGAAATAAATTACATTACTAATCAGCAAGCTGTTTCCATCACATAGATCTGAGCGAAAAGCCTGTTTCTGCTTTAATCCCTATTCAATGTCCTATAAAATCATTGATATAGCCAAGCTGGCACTCTGATTTGTCTCCTAACAATGAAGAAGAACAAGCACCAAAAAAGTATGGATCTTGTGTGTCGTTATATACAAACAGACACTGCAGCCTGTGAAAAATTCCTGCTATATATATTACAGGGAAAAATATTTGTTGACATAGCACCCCTTCACAAATCTCCAATGCAGACTGCTACCTGTACAGACCACATTTTATTGATATTAAGAGAAATAATGAGGTGTTTTTGCATGCTGTACCGTCCTCTAGCTCTCTGGGGAGATATTCCATTCACATATCAGGAGAACTGCCCCAGTGATAATAACGCTCCCACTTATTGAATAATACAAAGCTAGTGCGAGCCCAACTCCAGATTTCTTTGAGCGTTTTTGCCTGATCTCCCTACAAATTAAGCTTAACAAGAAGCAAATAGGAGCACTAATTATTGTAATCCTTAAAACAAAAAAAATTAGAAAAAAAAGGGAATCAGAGATAGTAGGAACTGCAGATGCTGGAGAATCCAAGACAACAAGGTGCAGGGCTGGATGAACACAGCAGGCCAAGCAGCATCAGAGGAGCAGAGAGGCTGACGTTTCGGGCCTAGACCCTTCATCAGAAAAGGGGGAGGGGAAGGGGGTTTTGAAATAAATAGGGAGCGAGTGGGAGGCGGATAGAAGAGGGATAGAGGAGAGGAAACAAACAGGTCGAAGAGGCGGGGATGGAGCCAGTAAAGGTGAGTGTAGGTAGGGAGTTAGGAAGGGGATAGGTCAGTCCAGGGAGGACGGACAGGTCAAGGGGGCGGGATGAGGTTGGTCAGTAGGAGATGGAGGTGCGGCTTGAGGTGGGAGGAGGGGATAGGTGGGAGGAAGAACAGGTTAGGGAGGCAGGGACGAGCTGGACTGGTTTTGGGATGCGGTAGGGGGAGGGGAGATTTTGAAACTTGTGAAATCCACATTGATACCATTGGGCTGCAGGGTTCCCAAGCGGAATATGAGTTGCTGTTCCTGCAACCTTCGGGTGGCATCGTTGTGGCACTGCAGGAGGCCCAGGATGGACATGTCGTCTGAG
>NC_063332.1:125645946-125704590 GCF_021869965.1 Rhincodon typus | reverse complement strand
CCCCGCCTCTTCGACCTGTCTGGTTCCTCTCCACCTATCCTCTCCTCTATCCATCTTCTATCCACCTCCCCCTCTCTCCCCATTTCTGATGAAGGGTCTAGGCCCGAAACGTCAGCCTTTCTGCTCCTATGATGCTGCTTAGCCTGCTGTGTTCGTCCAGCTCTGCACCTTGTTGTCTCGGATTCACCAGCATCTGCAGTTCCTACTATCTCTGAATTTCACTGTTTGTTTATTTTTCTTAGACTGAACTCCAGTGTCCAGAGATGCTTGTAATTTCACAGCACAGGCACTCAGCTGAGAGAGTTCACTGCTCCTTTTTTCAACCTTCCATGTGGACTCCTGCTGTCTTCTCCCATTTTAAACTACTGTTGTCTTGACCTTTTCTCCAAAAATTCCAAAACAAAGCAAGAGCTTGTAAAACAGTAATTACTGCTTCAACAAATTGAGGAAATAAATTCCAGCACTGAAAAAAAAAGGAGCAGCTCTTGCAGCCATGATTGTCTCCTGTCCGCCATCTTGGCTTCTTTCTCTCCCCTACCCCATGAAGATAATTTTCAAGAATACTACTTTAAAGGGAAATACCGCATTTATACTGCATAACAGGACAGTGCTGATTGGTTAGCAAGTGGACTGTGATTGGTAGAGGTGTTGCTGTGGAGAATGTACCAATTAATGATGATTGACAGTTAATGGTCAGGCTTTAAATTTTGTTGGAGCTGTCCATGGATGAAGGTAACATGGCTTGTGGTTTATAGTGGATATGGAAATTGCCAAAGAGAATAGATAGCGGAGGAAATAGTTTACATTGTCAGAATCATAGCCTTCATATTCATGGCAATCAGATAAGGAAATAAAGTGCTTCCTAGAAATCACACAATAGGGTAGCAAGCTAATATAAAGTTCCCTATTTAAAATGGAACAGAAAGGGAAAGTTCAACCCACCTTAATTAAGATCCTTTTGGTAATTATAATTACACATATGTGTACACACATATTCATACAATAAGAGTAGTTTCAATTTGCAGTGGTTTTAATGTACTAAACATCACAACTCTAATTGGACTTCTGTAAACAATTAGCCTTGGACACAGAAACTGGTTCTGATAAGAAACGCCCTGGAAAAATGAATGGACTTCTCAAATTTCAATTCTAAAGTTCATCTTGCTTTTTGTATTATCTTTGCAGCTGTAACTTGGCATTCCTTGCTCTGTCAATCACCTTATGATCTTTGTGTCTTTGTATGTTATGATTGGCTGTACTGCACACAAAACAAAGCTTTTCACGGTACTTAGGTACGTGTGACAATAATAAATCAGATCAAATCAAAACCTTGAGACCCATTTACCAGCTAGTTCAAAGTTTGTAAGAGAGAAAAGAGAAAAGAGTCCGATCCCACAATAATCGAGACTTCTTAAGTAAGCCTATATGGATATGTTCAAATTATAAATGCAATTTGCAAACTAGCATTGGGGAATTAACTAAATTCCTATGGACAGGTAACCTTAGACAGTAGTGAGAATTCCCCACCACCCCCACACCATGCCTGTGAGGAGGGAGGATTGAATAGAATCAGTGTTAGAAGTTGATGGATAGCAGGGAGGCCCGCTAGCACAGGGATTGAATGACAAATATAGTGTAAACACCAAGGACCAGATGACATATAACAAATGGTATAAACAGATAATCTCATGGAAGAATAATGAGAAAGAGATTGCATTGAAAAGGGGTAAAAGCAATTGCAAAACATTAAATAGCCATTAAAATAAATAATCACAGTTTCACAAGGTACACCCACTCAGCACAATGCAGCTGGCAAATGTCTGGGAGGAGCATACAGTAAAAGGGGATGATGTCAATGTTGCACATAATCATTATAATACAAACTGTATAAAGTACTGTACCTGATTGACAGAGTCAGAGCATCTTGGAGTCTGTCTCCAGAGACATCTCCCACATGGCATTAGCAAGTGGTTCCATATAAAGATCAATTTGCGCTGCTGAATGCAGGATTAAAGACTCCACTTTAAAATCTCTCTCCAACAAATTTGAAAGCAGGCATACTAACTCTGATTGGTCAGAACATTGCCGTCAAAAATGAGCAAGCAAATGTCTGTCATCTATTTTGTTGAATCAAAACAGGTGCAGTGTTGAGGTGGGATGACCAAATAATTCACTCGACACCCAGGAGCTCACTTCCAGTAACAAGCAGTTTATTAACATTTCACTGGTGGGAAGAAACCCTCTGAAAATCCAGAGAGCTCTTCACCAAACAAAGGAAAACATACATTTTTATGCATTTGTTTCATCTGCATTTAACATTTGCAAACTAATCATATTATTAATTCAAAAAGGCAGCTCACCATCACCTTCTCAAGGGCAACTTGGGATGGCAAGAAATGCTGGCCAGCCAGTGACACCCACACCCCACAAATGAATAGAAAAAAAATTACATACCTTTCCAATTAAGCTAATCATATGATTGCATGGCTAGAGATAGGCAGGTTTGTAGTCAACCCCAGTCCCCCATGGTCTCTTTATGTCCCTTCTTGGGGCTTTTCACAAGGACACTGTGTTCAAGTGCATTTTGTCCCAGACATTTGCCAGCTACACCATATTAAGTGCTAATTAATCAGATACTTAACTACCACTTAAGGACCTTTTAAATTGTATGTTAACCTCATTACAGAAATACAAGAGAACATTGATTTTTACTAATTGTTAAGATATCAATTTTAACAAAGTTATGTGTTTACACCTAATATTAGAATCCTTTAGCTAACGATTTAAGAGTAGTTTCTTTCTCACTGTGTTTACTAGACACCCCTGGCTTTATTCTTGGGGTGTCTTACAATATATTCATTCAACCCCCATTCCAATGTCTGCTAGTTTCTGTACCTGTGATTCAATTCTCCTTGTAATGATATGGAGGTTGCTTTTACTGTCTGAGACGTGTTTGTTCTCATAATTGTATTTGAATCTTTGCAACTAATGCTTTTAGTTTTTTTTTGTATATAGATGAATCTATAACTACTTCAGAATCTATATCTATGACTAAAACCCACTAACTAGCTAAAACTAAAACCTACTTTTGGTATTGCAACAGATTGATTAAATAATTCAAGGGAGATTCACTAGTTAAATTTAGTGTGAAATGTTCTTATCCATATCTTACACTGTATGTTCTATTTTAGTTCTGTTACCTTGTGTCAACAGAGCTACTATTGTCCTAACTTGTGCAGGCTACATTAAGCAAATATTTTCACAAGCTCGCTAAGACTACTGTCAGCCATGTTCTGCTGCTTTAGCCATGTGCAGTTGTTGGCCATTTTGTGCTGCTCAATCATGGGCATCTCTAACATGTAGGATATGCACATGTTCTTTCAGCATACAAAGAACAAAGTTTTATGTATTAATATATGTGGTTTCCAGTACAAACAATTGCACACACTGTGATCCCAATTGACAATTTGCTTGTCAGTGTAATTATTTGCAGACTCAGGATTATCCAGCAAATGTTGTCTAATTGATAATCGCATCTAATTTAGGCCACTATGTTGCAAGTTTTGCATGCCTGGGCTGTTTGGGTGCAGTCAATGCCTTGCTTGTTGCAAACAACTGAAGACATATATGATTTGATACTCTGTGCCAGACTTTGGGACATACGGTCTACATACCTGCCATAATTGCCTTTTTTGGGTCTAAAGGTTCAGCCGAGATATCAACAATACTCAATATTTCAAATACCATTCCACTAATGGTACACCTTTATCAAATTACTAATCTGTAGTACACATTCACAATGACACTATTGCTTTGAAGTCACACAAACCAAGCTCAATCAATCAATCAATAGATCTCTTGGAATGATTTTGAAAGAGTTGACCCAACTCTCTAACCAACTGTGGCAGTAAGTTGTTTACAAAGTCCTTGTTTTGCACACCTTTGCTCTGATTATGTGCCATATAAAGTAACACCTGTTTCTGCCCCCTTTAATTGTTTTTTAATTACATCACTGTCCTTTTCGAAGTTATGGCCAGATGTGTTTTCTCTAGCTTGCCACTCAAGATTATGCTTGCATAAACACAGATAGCTGCCTGGGGTTCTATCTTCAACTCTCTTATCTCCTTCAATGCTGCAGCGAAGAAAGCATATATATGGTCACAGGAACAGTGACCTTACTCTCTGACATAACTTTTAAAATTACTTTGCAAATGTTGACAAAATTCTGTTTCTTGACCAATATTTTCCCATGCTGCCTTCCTATAATTCCGTTCTTCAGTCAGGACACCAATTTCTTCTTTGATTCCCATTCTACTGACATGAAACAAACCCAGTATGCACAGTTTCACCACCAACCAGTTCACATTCATTGATAGGAAAGTAAAAGTATATGGTTACATAATTCAAAGTAATTAATACAATAGAATAGTAAATAATGCATTTTCTTACAGAATTCTTTATATGTTGGCCTTCAGGATTCATTAAGTGCCTCTACACATTAGTGGAGGAATGTGACTGTGTGATTTAAAGTCAGAATTCATAAGACACAGAATTATTATTGGAATTGCTGAGTCTTTGTCAGATTTGTTACAGTCAAAAGAAGATTTTACTCTAGAGAAAACCATAGAGATGGTGAGTGAAGCAGAATTCTGTAAGCAACACAAATCAGTCCTAAGAGGAGAAGATCAACCTTATCACAGGAGATCAGAAGAGTCCATTCAGTTCCTAAGGTGCAAATACATAAAAGATTCATGTGAGAAACTAGCACATTACATAGACATCAGATATTAAAGGTCTTTGTCAGGGCTATGGAGTTAGGAAATGTCCTAGATACAGAGAGTGCTCAACTATTAAAGAAGAATGCTTTATCTAAAATGCATTAAATCACTTTCAGACAATGTGCCAAAGTGTGACACAGCCACAGAAAAGCAAGATGACAAATAGGTACCGAAACATAGATTTTAGTGATGTAGGACAGTCTACAACTGAAGAAAAGTCGAAAATGTTCCCAGAAGAAATAGATGATCCATTTTTGATAGACGATCCTATCCTTTTGGCATGGGAATATTTATGTCAAGGGTTATCTCACAAATTTCAAGTTTAGTACAGAGACAAGCATCACCACAGTTAGAACCATCAGTTTTCTATCTTTTAGCCAATCTATAATCCATGCCAATACATTCCATCCCATGCCATGTGCTTTTAAATTTGCTGACCATCTTCCTGTGGGAGACCTTACCAAAAGCATTCTGAAAATCCAAATATACTATATCCATCAACTCTGCTTTATCAATTCTGTTAGTAGCATCCTCAAAAAGCTCCAATAACTTTATCAAACATGATTTTCCATTTGGAAAGGCATGCTGTGTATAATTTTATCCAATTGTCCGTTTATCACAGCCTCTTTTTAAAACTCACTTGGGTGACTTGGGCATTGTTGACTAAGCCAGCATTTATTGCCTATTCCCAGTTGCCCTGGGAAAGGCATCTGCAGTCATTTCTTTTCTGAGCTAATTACTTGAACCTCTGCCATTTATTTGATGTAGGTATATCCACAGGCCATTAGGGAGACCGTTTCAGGATTTGACACAGAGACGTTGATGGAATTATGATATATTTCCAAGTCAACATAATGAGTGGCTTAGAGGAAAACTTTAAGATAGCAGTCTTCCTATTGCTCCTCTTGTCTTTATAGATGGTAGTAGCCTTGGATTTAGAAAATGCTATCTAAGGAACCTAAGGAATATATCGATTGCTGGGCCAGTAACATCCACATCCCATGAGTGAACTAAAAACCACAAATTAATCACTTACCTTCTCTAACATTTCTTTACTCCCAATTATAAACTCACCAGACTTTGCTTTTGATCGACACACATTTATGAGTCAAACATTTCTTTTTTGCATGCTTGTGGAAGCTTTTACAATCCATTTTTATGTTTGTTGCTAGATGGCTATCATATTACCTTCTTCCTTACGTTATCAGTCCTCCTTTGCTAATCTAAAAAATCTTCCAAATCTCTAATTTATTACTGTATTTTTTCATTCATTCACAGGATGAGGGTGTCGCTGGCTAGGCAGCATTTATTGTCCATCCCTGATTGCCCAGAGGGCAGTTCAGAGTCAACCACATTGCTGTGGGTCTGGAGTCACATGTAGGCCGGACCAGGTAAGGATGGCAGTTCCTTTCCCTAAAGGACATGAGTGAGCCAGATGGGTTTTTCCCAATAATCAGTGGTGGGTTCATGGACATCATTAGACTCTTAATTCCAGATGTTTATTAAATTCAAATTCCACCATCTGCCAAGGCAGGATTCAAACCTGGGTCCCCAGAACATTATCTGGGTCCCTGAGTTAACAGTGCAGCGCTAATACCACTAGGCCATCACCTCCCCTCAAACTGTTACTATCTGGTTTATAAGCCTTTTCTTTAAATTATATGCCTTAACATCCTTTGTTAGCTGTGATAATTCATATTTTTCGACTTTTTGCATCTTGAAAGAAAATACAATTGCTCTAAGCTGTGTAATAATTCTTTAAATATTGTCCATTGCCTCTGTACAATCATGTCTTTTAATGTATTTTCCCAATCCAGCTCATCCAACTTGTGCTGATGTTCGAAGGAGCAAATTACTGCAGATGCTAGAATTCTGTACTGAATACAAAAAATGCTAGAAATCACAGGGGGTCAGGCAGCATCTGCGGAGAGAGAGCAAGCTAATGCTTTGAATCTAGATGACTTTTCATCAGAGCTGACATGAAGTGTGGAGGGGACAGCATTTATGCAGTAGTGGGGAAGTGGAGTGCTGAGGGAGAAAGGGTGTTGATAGTACAGATTAAGTGACTGGAATATGAGAATGACAGAACAATGATGTGTCTAACTGCTAGACTGGAAAGGACAGATAGTCCCACTGAAGTTGGGGGGAAGGTGGAGAGAACATGGTGACAGAGAATGCTATAAGAAAAGGGAAGGAATGGGAGTGGGTTCAAAATCTGAAGGTGCTGAACTCAATATTAAGAAGGTTGTAAAGTGCTTAGTCTGAAGATGAGATGTTGTTGTCCCGGTTTGCGATGTAAGTCACTAGAGCATTGCAGCATACCAAGGACCGACAAGTGGGCATATGAGTAGGATGCTGTGTTAAAATGACCAGCTGCAGAGAAGGTCAGGGTCATGCTTTGTGCATGAACCAGAGGGGTTCTAAAAAGTGGTCACCTAGTCTGTGTTTGGTTTCTCCAGTGTGGAGTAGGCCACATTGGGTGCAGCAAATACAACAGAACAGATTGGAGGAGGTACAGGTGAACTGCTGCTTCACCTGGAAAGCCTATTTAGGCCCTTGGATGGTAAGCAGGGAGGAGGTGAAAGGGCAGGTGTTGCACCTTCTACGGTTGCATGGGAAGGTGCCGTGGGAAGGGGTGTGGTGTTGGTGATTGTACCTGATGCTTTCACAGCTTCTTCAACATAAATTTAATGCCCTTCATTCAGATTTATCTACCTCACTTTCAAACATAATGTAAAATTCTACTATACTGTGGTCACTCATCACTAAAAGCTCTTTTGTAAAATTACTAATTAACCCTTTTTCATTACCTAGTACTGGATCCAACATAGCCTTTCCTCTGGTCGACTCTTCAAAATGTGGTTCTAAAAAGCCATCCCCAAATTTGTCCTCCACAGTTTTAGTGCTCAGTTAGTTGACCCAGTCTATATGCAGATTGAAGTTACCCATGATAACTGTATTGCCCATGATACACATTTCACTCATCTCTTGCTTTATACCATGCCTCAGACTTCCATTACTATTAGGTGGCATTTTGCTCCTTTTTCATGGCTTCTCTGAATGAATTCTGACAATTGCAGCTTCAATATATTATTATTGTTTCCTTAACAATTACTGAATAAATCCTTTAATAAACAAATCCCTTTCTGATTGTAGTTGTACTAAATCTGTTTAGCTATTTGTGGAGCTTTATAAACTGAGTGCCATTCCTTTAACATTTTCTTTCTTGGTGATTTCCACTTCTGTGGCTCTAAACAATTATCATCAATGTCAATTTGAGCTGTAAATATTTTGGTTATGTTATTATCCCAGCTGATGGTACTACTAGATAAATCAGGACCCAGAATGAAACTTGGCTTGATAGCTCGTATGTTGACTTCTGTTTTAGATGGCTAACATGGTGGTTAGTCACTGCAAAAATTCACACAAGACAGCAGATTTTCTTTAATAAGAGATGTTTGTTTGACAAAAGAAGAAATAAAACAACAACCCAAGCTATCTAAATAAAGAAGAGTTAGAAAAAACTCAAAGTACACAGCAAAACAAAATTTTGACCTGTTTCTCTATTATAGAGACATAAGTCCGGAGAAATCACATGCCTATCTCAACTCTTTAGGGTTTCACTTAACTGACTCCTTCTAGCCTTTTCCCCATGGATCACAGAGACAATTTGATAATTTCTTTCCAAGTCTGCTGACATGAACACATCACAAATCTAAGAGCCTCAGCTTCCTCAGTTCCAGAATGTTTCATATTTCTATCCAGTTCTGTTGGCTTGACCGCTGCACAATTTAGACCCCTCCGCTGACGTGACTGGATTTCTGGGAACTGAACTGAAAAACTTCCAAGCAGGAGAGGAACTGAACCTTGCTTCTGAACTCAACTGTGGTGTTCTCTGAACTGTGTTTAAAACTTGCTCAATTTTAGATTCTTCTAAATTGAAAACAAAGCCATTGACTTTAAATGTTTTCCCTGCATGTCGTAACAATATAAACATCTTTCCAATAAAAACGCAGGGGTCTGCAATCACCTGTTTTCTAATCGTTGCTGGATTTAAATCTGTGTTCTGGAAGGACTCGCTGGCCTTGATTATTTTTTAAAAGAAAACTGTTCATAGAAGTAATCAATGCTCATCAGCCCCTCTTTTAAAATCAAAATTCCAAAAGTGTCATTAATATATTTATAAGTTATATACAAGTCAGCATGCTTACCTCTAGCTTTTCTGGCTTGTAAACTATGCCCCTTTAATTAAGTATTTTTCCATTAGAGATATCAATTTTATTCATGGAATCTCTGATGTCTGTTCTTTTTCTAGCTGAAATTCAACTTAGAACGACACATAAAGATCATTGGCAAGTCAATCCAATCTGTAACTGCCTTGGTGTGACCTATGCCCCACCTCCATGGAGTTCCTCACTCATTCTTGCTATTGCATGTTTCTTACCAGGTTTGAAATACTTTTTGTCATTGACTGTAAATTCTGCCTTTCCTGAGGTTCACTTCTGTAGAGTTCTCAAACGTTCAGCTCTTATAGTTGCTGTCTATTTACACAAGGAGCATTCTTAAAGCTCTGTCTGATGAAATTTTCAGACCTCCACTGCATGTAGGAGGCAGCTACATGGAGTTTGTACCACTTGTTATTATGTTTACAATGAATCCTCACCAGTGCTTGTCATGTTGTATGAGTTATCAAGTAGATCTGGTAGAATCTCCTACTGGTAAATGGCCTGCTTGATCTAACATGGAAGAGGGAAAACCATCTGATAGTCTAACAAGATGAGGTTCTTGTCCTAAATAAGAAGTAGTTTGTTGCTTGGTAGAAACTATGGACAAGTTACAATAATATAACATAGATCCAGATAGAAGGGCTTAAACTGCTCTCAGGACACACCCCCTTCAGCATTCACCTTTTTAAACCCCTGCTCCCTCAAACAACAGCAGGTAGGTTTCCTGGCAACTAGGCATCCCATCCTGCTGCTTGGTGCATGCTTCCAGACAGTTAAAGGGCCCTTGTCACATCTGGAAATTGGAGGGTAATTGGAAATCTCAATCAGTCTCTTTTTAGTGACTTTAGCAGTCTTGCTGCCTACTTGGGAGTGTGCCGCCCTGCAAGACTCCAAACCCACCTCTTATAAATGGTCACTGACAGGAACAATGTTTGGAAATGGCCAGACTGGTATTTCTGCATTCTTTCTGTCTTTGTTCCTGACCTCACAGATCATAAATTCAGTATTTTTAGTCTGACTATTCAAAGAACCATCAATTTGTAGTTTACTGCAAGAAATCCAGCTGTCATTTTATATTAAGCCACAGACTTTCTTACTGTGAACACACCTGCATAATGGTTACCATCCTGATTCAGCATGTAGTCTTAATACTTTAAATAAGTAAGAAGGATTCTGTTTTCACAGTTGCATCTCTACAGTTCAATAATCCTGTCATACTCTTCAAAATAAGGTTTGATTAATTTACTCTGTTCACAGGCAGTTTTTATTCTTTTCCTAAGTTGTTTATACTTCTCCAATTCTAAACAGTTTCTCTGCAATCTAGTCATGTACTGAAGAGTTCAAGCAGTAAAACCTTGCTATACGCTTTCATTATGGAAGCCATTATCCCATCAAGAAGTTCACCTTGAGGCAGTAATTACATAGCCAAATGCAGTTTCCCAATAGACTACTTGCAGAAACAGTCTCCCTTGTTCCAGTCAGGTTTACTAAAAAGCATGAAGATTGACATATGTTTCTCGATATCAGGGCGTGTGCATGGAGACTCTGAGGCTCTTAGTTGGTACGATGGCTTTTGAGAAATATGTAATTCAGTTAGGGATGGCAATAAATACCAGCCTAGACAGCAATACCCATGAGTGAATTTAAAAAGTGCATATATTTTGTATCCCCTGATGAAATCAGCAGGGTGCAAGGTTACCATTTTCAAATAGGAGGCCATTCCTGGGTTGCTTCAACATCTTGAGCCTCAGTTCAAGCAAGTGAGAATGATGGAAAGAAGGAATGCGATGAGCTTCCTCCACTTGTCTACACTGTCATCACCAGGTCGGGAGGTGAGGGGCTTTAAAGTCAGTCCTCATCTTTTAACATTGGATACCTATTCTGAAATTTTGACAGACTGTTAAACTTCATACTTTAATGAAAGAGGTAAATATGGTAAGAGTTCATTTTGTTTGTTAAATGATAAATGATACGCTATCATATCAGGGAACTCTGTCTGCATTTCCTGTTCCTGTTTGGAGCTGTTTTCTGAGTTTTCTGCTGACAGGAAGGTTCTAACACCAAACTCTTGAGTTTGACAGGAAAGTTTAAGAAGCCTGTGTGAAAGTTTTCAATTATATATTTCTCAAAATGATAATCATGCCATAATTACAGAAAACAAATTGTTGATATCCTCTGTATGTGTTTATACTTGTGCAGAAAAGCGATGGTGAAGTTACTCAACTAGATAGACATCTTTAATGCTCAAGTATTAAAGTGCAATTAGCTCTGTCCAACAGCCAGTCCACAACATAATTTTACCTCATAACACAGGGAACACAAACTGCTGATAACAAATCCATAACCATGTTACGTCTCTCTTAATCATAAGAGCTGCAAAATGGATTAGGAATTCACACCTATGCAATATCTAGCGGGCAATAAAAGTAAAAAAATACTCGCTATGTGCTTAGACTCACTTAAAGTCAAGACAAATACAGTGTGAATAATAGAATTGTTTCTTAAGAACTAGGATCTAATTGTTTTGTGAATGCACATCCAGGGTGCCATACTTAACTGCCGCACTGCAGAAACTAAGCAACAATGTATCCATCCACTGGCCATAACCAGAGAACTGTAAGAATTACACTTAATGATACTTTAGCCTTTTTAGTCTAAAAGTGTGCTTATTTTGAACTACAGGGGAATAAAAAAACACAATGTCAGCGGGTAACTGTGAACTAAATTGAGAAAAATCAGAGAGACAGAAAGAAAACAGAGTTGCACAGAAATGAAATGGACTCTACTGCAGCAATGAGCACTTAGCTACAGCCCATAATGATTAGAAGGGTGATTCATAGAGGCATTTGAGAAGTTAAAGAAAAGTGCAGATTGACAGACAAAAGCATTCAAAAAGGTATGGCTGAAGATTGAAGGGAAACCCAGCCAAATTTCTTGAAAAATTCAGCACACATCTCCAGCCAAAGTCAAATCATCAGATCCATCGATAGGAATTTCAAAGCTTTTTTTAAAATTCTTTTACAGGATGTGGGTGCCACTGTTAAGGCCAGCATTTGTTGTCCACCCCTTACTGCCCTTGAACTGAGTGACTTGTGACATTATTTCAGAAGGCAGTTAAAAGTCAACCACATTGAACTGGGCCTATAGTCACATATAGACCAGACCAGGTATGGTTGATAGATTTCCTTCCCTAAAGGATTAGAGAACCAGTTGGATATTATTGACAAACAATAGTTGTCACACAGTCATCATTAGACTAGCTTTTTTTCTAAACTCCAGATTTTTATTGAATTCAATTTTCACCATCTGCCATGATGGGATTCAACCCCATGCCTCCGAAACATTAGTCTGGGACTTTGGAGTACTAATCTTAATGTGAGGCAATAGTTAGCATGAGGCATAAGCCAGGTGAGTCTGCCAGCACTTGCTTAACAAAATGTAATTTCAAGCAGAAATGCTGATGGATCAGTTCATTTAGGGTTCTGTACATCCCAATGAACAAAAGATTTGATTAGAAAGGACAAGCTTACAATATTATCCCTGCCAGAGCTATTGAACCTACAAATAGACAGATAAAGACATTGATATACCCAAACTGCTAGCCTTTAGTTAAGTGAAAGGAGAAACAACAGAGTTGTAGTAAAACAACAACAAAGTAATAGACAGAAGGCAGAGGGAAAGGTACACGAAGAGCTACGGTCAACCACATGAGATCACAGTGTTACGACTTCCGGAGTAGTGCACTAGCATTCAAGCTCTGCTATTCCCAAAGATGTTACAAATGTTAAAGATTTTATCAAGTACACAAATTTCCTCAATGTACCTGATTTCCAGACCCAGACTGATAGAAAGCATGGATGAGATTTTTGTGCTGAACAAGAACAATTGATTGTTACAAGTAATTAGACTGTAGCTACAAATAAATAGTTACAAACCATTTCCATATAATACTGCAAATTAAAACTCTAAAGCCCTTATAAACTTCCTCTAACACACATAAACAGACAGGGTTAAATAGCTTATTCACAAAGGTAAAAAAACTGCAGTTCAGTATTCTTTGTTCCTAGGTTTTGTTGTTGAGGTGATCTTTATGACGTTTCTGCTAGCCAGCACACTGCTTTACTGGTCTTTGTCAGGGTATTTCTGTTGGTTGGTAAGAGATGCAAGGTAATCAAAAAACAAAAAACTGCGGATGCCAGAGATCTGAACCAAAAACAGAAAGTGTTGGAGAAAATCAGCAAGTCCAGCAGCATCTGTGGAGAGAAAAACAGAGTTAACATTGTGTGTGTGTGTGTGTGTGTGTGTTTATGGGGCGGATGGGGGTGGGGATAGGGAGTGGCCTTTCATTAGGACTAACAAAGGGTCAACTGAACTCAAAACATTAAATCTACTTTTCTTTCCACAGATGCTGCCAGATCTGCTCAGTTTCTCCAGCATAAGATTCACAAGGTACTGGTTCATTCATAAAATATCTCTGACTTACCAGTTAAAAGTCACAGCATACAACAACTCTTGCAGGAAAGATAAACTGGTTTTCTTCATGTTTACAACAAGTAAGAGTACAGAGAGACCACTTCTGAGCCGGGAAAAACTGAACACCTCTCCCTCTTGCTGCAACTAAGTCTCAGCTCCAAGCTGTTTGGATACCTAGAAACTAATCACACAGTTGTTGCCAGGCAAAAGTTCTCTGCATTCAATAACTAGTCACTAGTCCATGGACCAATCAACCTTTTCTTGCCAATAAATGCTGTATCTGTATGCCTCCTTGGTTCCAAATCATTTGGAACTCAAATTTCAAATACTGCTCATTTGGAATGGTTGTTTATACAATCACAGAAACACTGTAGTGCAGAAAGAAGCCATTTGGCCCATTGAGTCTGCACCAACTCTCCGAGGAGCATCCCATCCAGCCACAGCCCCATGCCCTAGCCCTGTAACCCCCTATTTACCATGCCTAATCCATCTAGCCTACATTTCTCTGAATACTACCAACGATTTAGCCAATCCACCTAACCTGCATAACTTTGGCCTGTGGGAAAAAACCAGAGCACTGGTGGAAACCCATGCAAACACGGGGAGAATGTGAAAATTTCAGTCTTTACACTGTGCCCATAATGGGTGTCATGTTACTTGCTTTCAAAACATACAATAATGGATCTAATCTCTTCTCTCTGACTCACTGAAGATTGCGGTTAGACTGGGTCTCCACCTTGGGGCTCGATCTGTGCTTTACTGGTGAGCAGCACTGAATAAACAGCTCCACCAACCTTTATTGTAACAAGAATGTGAAAAAAATAGCAGTACAATGGGAGAGCTGGGCTGTCATTCTGCACTCCTTCCTCTGTGAATTCTCACTGCCCAATTAACTCTCAACCCTCATGAACTCTCACCTCCACTTCGAGCTCTCAACTCCTGTGAACTCTCACTTTCCCAGGAACTGTCATTTCCTCACCACACCTTCCCACCTCCTGCAGACATTCCAAACCCACTTACATGTTGCTGTCCATGCCTCACCATTGCTGTAGGTCCCACATCACATTGGACCAGAGCAAGCCTCTGACAAATGTTCCAGTAATAGTGGTGCCTCCTTTAACAAGTATTTTTCCATCTGATTTCAGCTATTTGCAACTCTGAGAATAATCCGTATGTGTTTAATTTTTTTTTCCTTGAATAAGTCCCATGGTCTGTGGATACAATAAATGCTTTCTGCCTTTATCACAATTTTAAAAATGATCACCTGTCTGAAAATCTCACTATGTTTTTATTTGAAGACCATAAGAACATAAGATATAAGAGCAGAATTAGGCCATTTGGACCATCGAGCCTGCTCCACCATTCAATTATAGTTGATCTGTTTCTCATACCCATTCTGCTGACTTCTCCCTACAACCTTATTAATCAAGAACCTATCTATCTCTGTATTAAGTACACTCAATGACTTTGCTTCCACAGCCTTCTGTGGCAATGAGTTCCAAAGATTCATCATCCTCTGGCTGGAGAAATTCCTCCTCGTCTCTGTTCTAAAGAGTTGTCCCTTTACTCTGAGGCTCTGCCCTCACGTCCTAATATCTCCTACTAGTGGAAACATCTTCTCCATGTGCACTGTATCCAGGCCCCTCAATATTCGGTAAGTTTCAATGAGATCCCCCCTCAACCTTCTAAAGTCCATTGAGAATAGACCTAGAGTTCTCAACAGCTCCTCGTATGACAAGCCCTTCATCCCCAGGATCATACTTATGAAGATCCTCTGGGCACCCTCCAAGGCCAGCACATCCTTCCTTAGATATGGGGCCCAAAACTGCTCACAATATTCCAAATGTGTTCTGGCCAGACCTTTATGCAGCCTCATCTTGGCTCTTGTATTCTAGCTCCTTCAAAATCAATGCTAACATTGCACTTGCCTTCCTAACTGCCAACTGAACCTGCATGCTAACCTTTAGAGAATCCTGAACTTGGAATCCTAAGACCCTTTGTGCTTCAGACTTCCAAAGCCTTCCTAAGAACATTAGACTCCTTCCAGTGGTGCTGCACTTTCCTCTAGACGGCTGAGACTGCTTTAACCCAGGTGGCAACCTGGGACCAGGCTGGCATTATCTGGTGTTGTGGCCTCTGTTGCCGGTCATGGGGGAAGAGGAAGTCGTGCCTGTGTACCACCCCATCCAGCAGGATCTCCAGGACCCTGCCCACAATGTGGGACAACAATCTGCCCCTGTCTGATATGTCTAAGGCAATTGTCAGGAACTGCGCAGGAGCTCCAGGCTGATAGTGCTTGTCCAGGTGTACAACAGGTTTTTAATTATGGCACCAGAGATGCCGGTCAATTCTGGGATCTCCAGCAAGTGGTGAGTTGCTCCGGGAATGGTGCACAATAAGATGGGGCAAAAATAGGGTGTGATTCTCGCTATGAGGGTTCAAATGGCAATTAAAGTAATGAGTTTGGTAAGATACGGTTAGAAAACTCACTCAGCCTTGCAGCAGAAATCACTCTGACAAGCTCAATGCGACTCCACTTATCTTAAAAAAAAGTAAGATACTGCCCGATGTTACAGAGACCACAAGGCGGAGCCAGGTGAAAATCTCACTCCTTCAAGACCCTCAGCTGACCTCCCAAAGAGTCCATATGACATCATTATAGTGGAGACAGTCACAGAAACAAACACTTTGGTCCAACTCGTCCATGCCCATCAGGTTTCCCAAATTAAACTAGTTCCATTAACCTGCATTTGGCCCATATCCCTCTAAACCTTTTCTATTCACGTAACTGTTGAAATATATTTTAAATGTTATGACTGTACCTGCATCTACTACTTTCTCTGGCAGTTCATTTCACATACGAACTACTCTCTGTGTGAAAAAATTGCCCCTCAGATCCCTTTTAAATCTTTCCCCTCTCATCTTAAAATATGCCCCCTAGTTTTGAATTCCCTCACCCTAAGAAAAATACCTGGCTATTCACCTTATCTATGCCCTTCATGATTTTATAAACCTCCTTTAGGTAGCCCCTCAACCTCCTATGCTCCAGTGAAAAAAGCCCCAGCCTATCCAGTTGTGAATTTTGCAAGCATGGACCGGTTAAGTATAACAAGCAGTTCGCTTGTCACAAACAGGCAAAGGTGCATGCCTTGATAATGGTTAAGGATGTCCTTAGTGTTAGCCTTTTCAGATCATAGGAATGAATAATTGTGCACAACAAAATGTTGGAAAGTGAGTAAAGGGTAGGTCAAAAGGCCAAGCCCCCAAATTTATGAGAAACTATATTTTTCACCACAAGAAAATATATTGCCAGTCAAAAGTTTTTAAATCCATCATTAAATATTATTTTGTGTTTCTTTCCCCATTTGAAGTATTGAAAGTAGTTATTGCTTCAGTCATGATAAACTCATATCCCATTGCATTCCCATTGTAATTATTTCTTCTTGAATTGTGTACTTAAGGTTTTAGTTTTTACACAAACAAACAGAATTGCAGAATGTGATCGCAAAAATGAATGGATGAGGTGAAATCCAGTGAATAAAAAAAATCTTTTTAGTCACCCTGAATCAATGGTTATGCTTTATTCAATGTCTGTCAGCTATTTTTGCAAGTGAGTCAGCTTTTTGAAGCTGTTCATCAGCATGTGGGTTTTTTAGGTTAGCATATACGTTAATTATACATTGACAGAACAATATGCTACCATGTCCTACCCACACAGTAGATGGCATCATAGCTTCATAGTTGAAATAGTTGACAGTTCTTAGGGAGTTTTAATATATCACATGCCCTAATGTAGACATATATTAAATATGAAACAAAAGATTAAGGTGGCCCAAAAGGGGCAACTTACAGGGATATAAATGTTCATTTTCTCATACTTTATTCAATGCACAGGACAGGTTGTTTTTTCTCGTGCAATTAAAATATGCTATCAGACTAAGCAAAATAGTTTATGCTGTTGTTTAAACTTATTTTGAGTGTCATTGTTTTATTGTCTTTCTGAGATTTGGCATATTGTTATGATCAGGTGAGGAGGGGAAGAATAGCTTCCCCTCTTTCTCCACTGCTCATTTAATGACAAAATGCCTTTTTTTTAAGAATGTGCTTGCCAATTCAATGGGTATGTAACTGTGTATGTGCTTTGACTAGAAAAGGCACAACAGGCAGGTGTTCTTGAGGTGTTTTTTGGAAAGAAGGGAAGAAAGATTATTTATTGTACCGACCCAGTACAATACAGTCTAACTAAAATAATTAAAATATTTCAACAATCACATGTACATACACTTGAGATTTGTGCCAGCACACCCAAATACACACACACACGCACACGCAAATACACAAACGCAAACCCCAATAACCTACAGTGTGAGAGAATAGCTTAAATGAATTTTGAAGCCCAGTAATTATTAAAATTAAATGATTTGTCATTTGTTAGTATAGTACTTAAGCATTCTAAAACAAAAGAAACAACCTATTTAGACGAAGCTTTTCATCTTGCACTCATCAGGACAATTTGCAATAAATACCAAAGTAAAGGGAAAACAACGTTTATAGTATATGGGAGGAAAGCATTGATTAGCTAGTGGGCTCTGCTTGCTAGAGACATTGACCAGAGAAATGAACTACAGAATAGCTGTCACCTATATTGTTGAGTTCAAACAGAGGCTATGGGTGCACATGTTCCTTCTGCCTGCAAAGAACAATGGTCTGTGTAGCCATATATGTAACTTCCAATCCACATAAATGTGCCATTTTGCAAGCTGGATTGACAATCCAAGTTTGGTTGTCTATGTAAGTCTTTGTATGCTCAGGATTATTTAGCAAATTTTGTCGAATCTCGGAATCACTTTCAATGTTAGACACTGTGTTGTGAGTTCTGTGAGCATGGATTGGTTAAGCATAACAAGTAGTTCACTTGTCACAAACAGGCAAAGGTGCATGCCATTTGATACAACTCGCCAATCTTTTTGAGTTGTATGACCTATACACCTAGCATCAAACTAGCAGATTCATATATTATATCACTCATTTGTATGAAAAGCAGAATATCTTTTTGGCTTTATGGCAGTATCTTGGTTGTGGCAGAAAATCATGTTCTCAAATACAAGAACAGTTGCCTGTCTTGTCACAGTATTCTTTCTCTCCAACTGACCAGTGACCTAAATATGATTGTGGCTGGTGTATTACAGGAGGATTCTTTTGAGTAAATTAGGCCATGACGTTGGTCATGAGGCCAGAGACTATTGTATTTAATGCACAAACCACAACCAGGCAATTGTTTGAATGTCCCCTGATTGGGTTTTGAGATGATCCCATTCACATTCCTTCAAATTAATTGTCTTTGCTAGAGTTTTCTAGATGGGTTGGCTCCATTTAATGACTATAATTTATTCTATACAGTGGCACAAATATTCAGCCAGTTTAGAAACTGAAGTTCCAAGTCTCTGGAAAGTAACTTTTATCTTTTAAAATCCAAGTCAGTGGCTTCCAGCAAGTAAATTAATAAACTAATCTTTTGTACAGCATTACTTTATAGCAAAATTGATAGCAACTGTGTAGGTTTACAGTACCATTGCTAAACTAAAATTGGAAGTATTGCTGAAGCCTAACTCCAAAAGGAACAGATAATGTTTTTCAATCCTTCATATAAAAATTGATAATTTTATGTACTATTGCACAAAAAAACCAGATACAGTTTAAAAAGTTCAGCTAAAGCAGTATTCAAGGGTATGGGAAGTGAAATCAATCAATGGGGAAGAGGACAAGGGAGAAAGGAAGGGAACTGGAGGAAACGGGTAAACTGTAAGGCTGGGAAGGAGTGAAAGAGAAAGGAGACAAAAGGAAAGAGGAAAAGGAGAACTGTAAAGGAGAAAGGGAGCATTAAAGATAGGTGGGGAGTAGTTAAACAATGGAAGGGGTGGTAAAAGAGAATAGGAAAACAGGGAACAAGGGAGGAGATATCTGAGTGAGAAGGAAAGGAAATGAGGAATAGTGCAAAGCAGGGCAAGGTAAAAGGGAGAGGAAAGGGTGAGATCAAAAAAGTTCTGAGGAATGTGAATTGAGATTAACTAGTTAGAGGGAGTGGAAGTGCATACTGGTCAATTGAGATGGGCACATGGTGAGGTTGTTATTGGAAAGGAGACATACTTGGGGAAGGGTGTTACTATAACAGTCAAGTTGAAGAAGGGAGTGGTTAGTCTGTGAGGGGCAGTTACAACCAGTGAAATGGGGTGTTGGGGGAGGATGATACAAAGTCAACAGATGTGTTATAATTGGAAATGTACAGAGTGGGAAACGATCAAAATATTATCTATTGGGTGAAAAATACAAAGCCCCGTGAACACAGAGGATCAATGAATGATATCTTATTTGGGAAATAGAGGTAGGGACCCAAATCTTGCAAAATGTGGTTCGATGTTATGATGGAAACTTCCTCAATTAGGGAAGGGAGGACAGAGAGAGTGGTAATCAAGGAGCACATTATTTCTCTTCAGTGAAGAAGTATGAAAGGCCAAAAACCCTGTTCAGTTTGTTGCAGGGTTGTGGGAGAGGTTGGTGAAAGAACATTTGAAGGACAAAATCTTGCCAAATGGAGTCATCTTCTTCACACCAGATTCATGTCTGTTCCATTAGAAATTCAGTTACATTAGACATATCCCGACTTATATTAGATTGGACAGATAACCTTACACGCACATTGTGGTGTAACACCTTTCTCAAAACAGAATAGATTTTTATGTTTAAACATTAAACATCCAAAAATATATTTAGGGGTCTGTATATAGATCACTAAATGTGTACGCGCAAAAAATAAACAAACAAGCAAATGGAACACCAACCGTCAATACAAAAGTGCTGGAATATAAAGGCAAAGAAATGTGCTACAGCTTCATGATGCCCTGGTTAGACTTGCAACACTGTGTACATTAAAGGAGCCAACGTCTTGATACGGAGATACCGACAATTTAAGAGTGCTGTGAAGAGTTACTGGAATATTACCAGGGCTGCAAGGGTTACTTTATGAAAAAATATCAATGTATGAACTGTGCACCATGTGCTGTCTGACCAGTTTTATGTTTTTGTATATCCAGAAGTGTTGTTACACATAACTGAACATTTTCTCCCCCATTACCAAATCACCTGTGATTTTTTTTCCATCTATTAATCACCAGCAGTAAATCACCCATGTTTCCAATTGAATGATTTACATGCAAAACCCATTAAGGGCAATGCAAACCATCAAAGTTGAGAGAAAGGGAAAGGGGGAGGGGCTAAATGAAAATGGAGTTGGAAGGGGGTGTACAGTGTTACCTGCATTAGCCAGTGATTTTCATAAGATGGCTTGGCAATGAGGCCCTAGCCTCAAAATAGACCACATTTCCTGGCAGTGCTTTCAAAAGGCAGGTTGACTGACTTCAGATAATTAAGTCTATGTCGCTGCTATCTTGCTACTCTACATTATCAATAATTTAATAACAGGCAGAAAATACTTCCCAAACCTATGTGAATACCTGGGTACTTTGCTGTTACTGATTTGCTTTAAAAATGAAATTCGAAAAACTTTGAAGTCCATATTTTAACATGACTTAAATCTGTTACCTTCACAGATTTCTTCACCAAATGCATTCAGGCTCACTGATGTGACAATAACCAGCTACCCCTATGGCTATCCCACCTGTTGCATCTGCTCAGGATAAGAATCTATGTTGGTAGCAAAGACATATTCTACATGGCTAATTGAAAATTTACATTTTATGATTTCTAATATGTAAAGTAGACACTCTCAGGTTTTTCAAATTGATTAAAACTGATAAGTTCTCCACATATCTGTTCTGAGGCAGTAGTTACTTCACAAATATCCATATACATAAAGGGATATAGATGAACCCAAATTCCAAGTTTTTGGATTTAATTTGAATTTGACTATAAAATCATGTTTCAAAAGTCAGAAAATGCTCAAATGCAGTTCGTGCACAATTATGAGCAGATTTGAATATTGTCACGAATTATTTGCAGAACAGTAATTGGGTGTGAGATCCCAACAATTCCCAATTATATTTGTGGGAAACAAAACATTACTCAGAAAGTACCTGAGTAGGTAAAAAATTAAATTTGGTTAGAAATAAGGGGTCATTCTCTAGCATGTTCATCTCTGAATGTATGTATTCTTGATCCTTAATTTATATTCATTAGGTAACACATTGTTGTTATTTAATTATATCCAAATAGTATAAACTGCTGATCCTGTCTAGGTGATATGGCAGATTGAGTAATTCATACAATAGATGCCGCATAAGACATCCTACAATGGCCTTAATGGCTCTCTCCCTGTGGCCCTGGAAATTGCTTCCCTTTAGATATTTAACTCTGTCTAAAGCCTGAATTGAATCCACCTCCAGCACAATTTCCAGCAGAGCATTCCAGACTCTAACCACTCCCTTAGAAAAACATTTCTCCTCATGTCACTGTTACTCTTTGTTTTGCCAATCACCATAAATCTGTATCCTCCAGTTCTTGGCAATTGTTTCAGCCTACTCTACCCAGTTCCCTCCATGGATTTGAACAACTTTACTACATCATTTAATCTTGTTTTTTCAAGGAAAATAGGACTAGCTTATTCAACTTATGTAATTGAAGTTCCACATCCATTGAAGCATCCTCATGAACCATTTCTTCACCTTTTTAAATGTCCCTACATTCTTCTTTTGTGGTGTCCGGAACTGGACACAGTACCCCAGACTTTTTTAGATTCTCTACAACGTGGAAGCAGGCCATTTAGCCCATCAAGTCCACACTGAGTCTCCGAATAGCATCCCAAACAGACACACCCTTCTACCCTATCTCTGTAACTCTGCATTTCCCATGGCAAACCCACTTTGCCTGCACGTCCCTGGACACTATGGGCAATTTAGCATGGCCAATCCACCTAGCCTGCACATCTTTCGACTGTGGGAGGAAACCGGAGCACCCGGGGGAAACCCACACAGACACGGAGAGAATGTGTAAACTCCACACGGTCTTTCGCCCGAGGCTGGAATTGAACCTGGCGCTGTGCTAACCACTCAGTGCCCATGTGAGCAACTCAGTGTTTTGTACGGGATAATCGTAACATTTCCTTGCTTTTGTATTCCTTGTTGCTATCTATAAAACCAGGATGCAGCTATTTGCTGCTTTCTTAAACTGCGCTGCCACCTTCAAAGATTTGTGCACACATGTTCCCAGACACCACCACTCCTGCACCCCTTTAGAATTATATGCTTTATTTTAAATTGACCTGAACATTCAAAGGAGCAGTAATCACCACTGAATTGCTGTTCAGCTCCCTACTTTTCATAGTAACTGAAATGCAGAGTCTATGTGAAATCAGAGTCCATTTTCGATTGTTGGTGGAAGGACAAGCCAAGCCCCTTTTTATGACCCTAGTGGCTGTATTCTGATATGTATCTAAACAGCTTTTCAATGTTGTCCCAAACGAGAGAGAGAGACACACAGAGTGAGACAGGTAAACTGAATTACTTTTGCCTTTTGTCTCTTTTGCTAATAACAAATGTGATCTGTAAATTTTCTTATATTTTCTTCTCCCTTTCAAAAATAGGCAATGGTGTGGTTCCCCATATCCCCATATTCAACTTCAAAAAGACTCGCAGCAAATTCTTTGTGGTTATAGAAATGCATAACTGTATTCAAAACCCAGAGGAACAGTTCACAGTACAATTCACAAAATACACATACCCAAGCATGAAAAGAGGAAGGAAAGAAGAGAAGTTACAAGTGATGAAGATCAAAGATGTTGAAATTAGTTCACATAAATTAGAGAGTCCAATAGATCAGTGTTGAGTAGAGGTTATCTGTGGGCTGTGTGTAGTAGTCACTTTTTCAGGAGTACAGGTGCAGTTGAATTGCTGGTGCAAACACAGCATTTGTAAGCTGGGATTTGGTTCTTTTCACAGGCAAAATTCAGGATTTTCCAGAAATCAGACTGGAGATATTGAGATTAGAGGCAGGCATTAGCTAGGGATAGAGCTATTGCCTCTTCAGGTGTTGTAAGCAGACTAACGAAAGAAGTCAAAACTTTACAATCAAAGATGGTTTAAACAAAGTCAAATTTGATGTCCTGGCCAAGACCTATTTTGTGGCAGATAGCTATGGAGTTATTAACACCACGTCAAACAATGATCTGTTTAGATGGTCTCTTTAGTTCAGAACTGACTGAGTTGGATATTTCGTCCTTCATTTCTTTATGTTGACTTGGTTGAAATGTTCATACAATGTAACATTCTAGGACGATGATGTCTTCTGGTTATTGTGAGTGTGAAGTTTAGAGAAATATGACTGACTGGCATCATGTGGTTAGTGGTTTCCATAATGTCAGCACAGCAGAGTGTCCATTTTAAAGAAAATTTTATGCAAGAGACTTTAAACAAAGCAATTTAGGATCTCTCTCTTTCTGCCCTCTGGGTATTAAACTGTGATAGTGAATGAGAATGGGTGATTTAAGTGGGGAAGGTGGTGGGGTATAAGGTTGTGTGAAAGGGAGTAGTGGTGGAGTCCAGGACATCCCTGCAGGAGTTCCTCAGAATAGTGCCCTGGACTTAATCATTTTCAGCTGCTTGTTAATATCCTTCCCTCCATTGTAAGATCAGAAGTGTGGCTATTTACTAATGATTGTACAATGTTCTGCACCATTCATAACCCCTCAGATACTGAAGCAGCACATGTCCACAGGGAGCAAGACCTGGACAACAGCCAGGCTTAGCTTCACAAGTGCTAAGTAACATTCAAAGCACACAATGCCAGGAAATGATAATTTCAAATAAGAAACTAACCATCGTCCCTTGACATTCAATGGCATTATCATAATTGAATACCCAATCTCAATGTCTTGCCAGTTACAATTGATCAGAAGCTGAACTGGACCAGCCATATAAATACTGTGGCTATGAGAGCAATTCAGAGGATGGGAGTTCCACAGTAAGTATTTCACTGCCGATCTCCCCAATAACTTTCCATCACCTACAAGACACAAGTTAGATGTGTGATGGAATATTTTCCACTTGCCAGATGACAGCAGCTCCAACAACAATCAAGAAGCTCATTGCCATCCAGGACAAAGCAGCCCGCTTTACTGGTGCCCCATCCACCTCCTTCACTGACCCGCAGTCACAGCTGGATGTACCATCTACAGGATGCATTGTAGCAACTCACCAAGGCTCCTTTAACAACACATTCCAAACTCTTGATGTCTACCACTAGGACAGGGGCAACAAATGCATATGACTACCAAACCTGCAACTGTTCCCTCCCCCAAGTCACATATCATCCTGACCATTCCTTCCCTGTTGCTGGGTTAAATTCCTGCAACTACCTTCCTAAGAACAGTGTGGCATATCTACACCCCAATTTCTGTGACAGTTCAAGAGGCAGTACATCATCACCTTTTCAAAGGAAATTAGGGATAAGCTGAAAAGATGTTAACAGAATTTTAAACAAAATAATGGGCTAAAGGATGAAGGTTATGCTTCAGTTAAACAGGACATTGATGAGACCATATCTGGATTATGTCTACAGTGTGGGTTTCCTTTTTTAAGGAGGAATATAAATGCATTTGAAGCAGTTTAAGGATGGTTTACTACATTAATACCTGGAATGTTTTATTAAGTAAAGTTTAACAGGCTAGGCTTGTACCTGCTGGATTTCAGAAAAGTAAAATGTGACTTAATTGGAATATATAAGATCCTGAGGAAGCATGACAGAGTGAATGTGAAGAGGATGCTTCCTCTGAGGGAGAATGGAGAACAACTGGGTAATCATTTAAAAACAAGAGGTTGTCCATTTAAAACAGACATGAGGCATAGTCTTTTCTCTTCAAGGGTTTTAAGTCTTTGGGACTCTCTTCTTGGAAAGACAATGAAGCAGAATGCTGTTTTCTTTAAAGCAGAGGTGAATAAATCTTGGTAAACAAGAGAGTGAAAAGTTATTTAGACAGACAGGTATATGGAATTGAGTTCATAATCAGATCAGCTGTGATCTTAATAAATGGCCCTACTGCTGCTTCTAACTTGTATGTTTGTAACTGAAGTGACCAAGTAGTATTTTTTTTAGGAACACAAACAGAAGTTGCTGGAAAAGCTGAGCAGGTCTGGCAACATCTGTGATGAGAATCAGAGTTAACGCTTCGGATCTGGTGATCCTTCCTCAGAACTGATGGTATTTATGATGATAACTGATGGTAGCAAGGAAAGCATCGGTTTATAGGCAGAAAATAGGGAAGGGGATGGGGTAAGGATTAAATGATATGATAGAGCCCGAAGAGAGAAAAGAGCAGTTGGATAGACAAGGGAGTTGATAATGATCCAGCTGGGATGTTGAATAGATGTTAATAGGGACTGTTAGTGACTAACAATAGTTGTGTGTAATGGCAGGCTGTCATAACAAGGCCTGCTGTGTGGGGTAGGGGCTAGGACATGGGAGAGTTTAGGCCCTAAAGTTATTGAACTCGATATTGAGTCCGGAGGACTGCAGGGTCCCCAAGCGGAAAATGAAATGTTGTTCTTCCAGTTTGCGTTGAGCTTTGCTGGAATGCTGCAGCAAGTCAGAGACAGAGATGTTGGCCAGGAAACAGGGTGGTGTGTTAAAGTAGCAGGCAACAGGTAGCTCAGGGTCTTTTTTGTGATCAGAAAGTAGATGTTCTACCATGCGGTTACCCAGTCTATGCTTCTTTTCCCCAATATAGAGGAGACCACATTGTGAGCAGCGAATGCAGTGGACTAGATTCTGGGAAGTGCAGATGAAGTGTTGCTTCATCTGGAAGGTATGTTTGTGCCCTTGGATACTGGGGAGAGAGGAGGTAAATGGGCAGGTGTTGCACCTTCGCCAGCTGCAAGGGAAGGTGCCGTGGAGCTGTGGTGGGGTTGTGGTTGATGTGGGTAAAAGAAGAGTGGACCAGGGCATCCCTTAGGGAACAGTCCCTGCAGAAGGCGGACAAGGGAGGGGAGGGGAATATGTGCCCATTGATAGTCCTGTTGCCTGATTGTGGTTCCAGCAGCAGGCACCACTCCTAGAGTGCCAATCCTCCAATTGACCAGCAGATCTTGGGGGTGGGTTTTCACCTCTTTAAAGGATAGGAATTCAAATGCAAGTATTTAAGTGCCTGCTGAATGTAAAATCAGTTTGGAACTTGCATAATTTGCCATTAAGTTTTTCCAGTGTTCTGGCCAGTGGATGTGGTCATCAGTTCCCTGTGAAATCTTTGCCTATATATGCACCAAAAGCTTTTGTCATAAAATTGTGCTCTACAATTGTGGTATAATAGTGTGATCTAATGGAAGAATTATCTGTAGCTGTTAAGTTGCATGAAAATTGAAAGAAAATGGATGTCTAATATTGCCACCCCATAAATATACTGGAGGTTCACTAGTGATGCAGAATTCTGCAAATGAAACATGTTACTCTGAATTTTTTTTGCATTGATTTACAGCATTGTTATATAGAAACATAGGAAGAGGAGTCAGCTATTAACTGCCGAGGGGTTGGTTTTGCTGACATTTAATACTACCATTGCTGAAGCAAGTCCAACACTAAACACCCAACGTCCCCCACAATCCTTAACACCATTAATTAACAGAATTCCACTATTCTCAGATTTAAAGGTAACATCTATCATTTACAGAAGAGAATTCCAAATTTCCAGCACCATTTTTGTCCAGAACTTTTCCTGATGTTTAATTCCTGAAAAGTCTGGCTCCAATTATTGGATTTTGTTCTTTCATTCTAGACTCTCAGAGCAATGGAAATAGCTTTTCTCTATCTATTCTGCTTGTTCCCTGTAAAATTTTGAAGAATTTGATCAAGTTACCCTTTAAGTCACCTTAGTTTGTTTCATTGTAATCTCTCCTTATAATTTCACCCTTGGAGTCCAGGTTTCATTCTGGTAAATTGATGCTGCATACCTTCCAAAGTGAATGGAACATTTTGCCATGAGTAAGTTATCATTTTCTGTTTATTTTTTACATTCAAAGTGGATATCCTCACGTTTGTCTACATTGAAATCCATTTGCTACAGTTTTGCCTATTTACCTAATCTATAAATATCTCTTTATAACTTTTTATATCTCTTTGATTCTATCTACATGGTTTACAATGCCAACTATTTTGTTTCATCAGTAAACCTGGGCATATCCCATCATCTAACTTGTTAATAAATATGGTGAATAATTGAGGTCCCAACACAAATCCCGGTGGGCATCACCAGGCACATCCTGTTAATTAGAGTACTTGCCCTTTATCCCTTCTCTGTTTTCTGTCACTCAACCACTTTCCTAACCAGATCAATAATCTTTTATGTGGAAAGGTCTGCATAAATTGAAACCATTCACATCTCACTGACCACTATACTTCAGTCACCTTTGCAAAATAAATTCAGTTGTGCTCTTCAGGTGTAACCCGACCCTTTTCAAATCTTTGCTGTCTCTCTTTGACCGTCTGAATACTCGAGGTGTTCATTCATTCATGCTTTTTGATTGGTAGCTATGGAGGTTGTGTCAAAGTAGCGATGTCATTCGACCAATAATGGGTTCACCAATAATGCAGACATCAGATCTGTCTTCCTGGGAGTCAACCCAAGGAAACAATGGGCCCGGATGGAGTCCCTGGCAGAGCACTCAGATCCAGTGCGGACCAACTGGCGGAGGTATTCACTGACATCTTCAACCTCTCTCTCCTACAAGGTAAGTCCCCATCTGCTTCAAGAAGACCACCATCATCCCCGTGCCTAAGAAAGCATATGCAATGTGCCTTAATGACTATTGACCAGTGACTCTGACCTCAATAATCATGAGGTGCTTCATGAGGCCCACATCAACTCCAGTCTTCCAGCCTGCCTCGATCCCCTATAATGTGCTTACTGATGTAACAGATTCACAGCAGATGCCGTATCCCTAGTCCTGCACTCATCCCTGGAACATCTGGACATCAGACTCCTACTCATTGACTACTGCTCTGCATTCAACACCATCATCCCCTCCATACTGATCTCAAAGCTCTGTGACCTTGGTCTTGGCTCCGCCCTTTGCAACTGGATCCCCAGCTTTCTGACTCATAGGCTGCAATCAGTGAGGATAAGTAACTGCACCTCCTCCACAATAACACTCAACACTTGAGCCACCCCCTCCAAGGATGTGTCCTCAGCCCCCTACTGTATTCTTTATATACCCACGACTGTGTTGCCCAATTCCAAACAAACACCATCTACAAGTTCACAAATGACACCACTGTAACAGGATGGGTATCTAACTATGAGTCAAAATACAGAAGGGAGATAGAGGGCTTGATGACATGGTGCAATGAGCACAACCTCTCTCTCAACGTCTGCAAAACTAAAGAATTGATCATTGACTTGAGAAAGAAAGGAGGAGAACACGACCCCATCTACATCAATGGAACTGAGGTTGAGAGGGGAGAGAGCATCAAGTTTCTTGGAGAGACAATATCTGACAACCTGTCCTGGACTTCCCATGTAGTCCGTCAAGAAGGCACAACAATGCCTCAACTTTTTCTGGTGCATCTGTAGAAATTTGGCATGTCCATAGGACCCTCACCAACTTCTACATATGCACCATTGAAAGCACATTGTCCGGGTGCATAACGGCCTGGTGTGGTAACTGCTCTGCCCAGGACCATGAGAAACTACAGAAGATGGTGTGCACAGCCCTGACCATCATGGAAGCCAACCTTCCATCTGTGGACTCCATTTACAGGGCTCGCTGTTGTGGAAAGGCTGCCACTATCATTGAAGACCCATTGCACCCTGGTAATGATGTCCTATAACCTTTTCCATCAGGCAAAAGATACAGAAGCCGAAACACATACACCAGCAGGTTCAGGAACAGCTTCTTCCCAGCCGTTATTAGACTAATGAATGGACTGTCTAGCCTCAAATAATGCTGATCTTGCTAATGTTGATCTCGCCTAGTGCACACCCTGTGCAATGCAATCTATATGCCTCTGTCTATGGCTTTTTATAACCTCTGATCTGCATATCCTTGCTTTCTATGATGTTCTGTACTGCTCATAAACAAAGCTTTTCACTGTACTTTGGTACATGTGACAATCAATCAATCAATCAAAACCCCACCATGACAGGTAGTGAAATCTGAATTCAGTAAAATCTGGAATTAAAAGCTGACCATGTTTAAACCCATCTAGTCCTTTGGGGAAGAAATCTGCCATCCTTACTTGTCTGGTATACATGTGACTCACCCTGTGTCTGGCCTAGTATTGTTACCCACATCCCATAAATGAATTAAATAAAAAATGTTGGGATAACTGGTCTATAATTCCCTATTTGACTCCCTAACTATTTTTAACTATCAAATTGGCATGCACAATTTTTCAATTTCAAAGAATGGTTCCCAAATCAAAAGAACTTTTGAAATTATAGTTTGGATATCTGCCATGTTATCATCAATTACTTTTAAAACCCTTGGCCAAAAACCATCTGGTCCTCAGCACCATTCCCTCTAATTTTCTTCCCAGCTGCACAGGTCTCCAAGGTCCCTTTCCAATATCCTTTCACTCAAGATGTCTCTCTTCCTGGCACCTGGTAGGCCACAAACAACAATGGCTCTTGATCCTGTTTACAAAGTTTTCCCTAATTATGGATTCCCCTACAATTGTCACCAATGCTTTTACTAACCCATCCCCTTCTTCCCAGCTTTGGAGAGGCTTCTGTTCAAATGTGCAGTGGTGAACAATCTGCTGTCCATCCAACAACCTTTATCCTTACCCAGACAGATTATAAATACATTGTACCAGTTGGATAAGGCCAGTTCCTTTAGATCTTCATTCATGTTCTCAGCTGAACTCACTTTATTCCCTACATTATTGGTCAAACCAACAATGTTGTAATCCTACATCTGGGAGATGCAACAAAGGTTCACAATTAAGTTTTCATAATATCCTTCTCTCTCTCTAAACCTCTTAGTTCACTTATAAAGCTATAAAATAGTTATAAGATGCTAAGCCTTGGGAAGTTGCTGTATAGTCTTTTAACATCATTATTTGTTTTGCATTCATCAATTTAAGCGCAGGGACACAAGCAGATGAAACACAATTACTGCTTTGTGTTTTCATTTTTCTCTCAAATGACTCCACGGCATTTTCCCTAAGTATCTTAATTATATTTTGGCAGCAACAGACCAATGAAATGCCATCTGTGTGCAGAGGGCAACAGGGAAGAGTTACAGCTAAGAGAAGAATTCAGAATCTCCCAGGCAAATTGAAGATGGTGGGCACAGACTTCTGGACATCTGCCAAGATGCCGAAGAATATGAGTTGTGCCAATATTAAATGAAATGGTACCTGCATTAGGGGTGATTGCTGACTTCCTCACTCCTAGCACCGTGCACTGCAAGTAGACTGTCCATTTGTAAGTGGAAAACAGCACTAAATAATTCACTCAGACAATGTATATTGAAAATCACTTGATGTGCAAAGGAAACTCTTGTATGTGGGAATATCTCTGTTGGCGTGTAGAAAAGAAAGAAGTCAGTTTATGATTTCAAGACAGGTTGAATTGAGTAGTGAAAATTTTATAGAATATCTACACTCTTGTGGTAGCATTTTTAAAGCACAGCACATGTTCATTATTCTGAACACTCTCTCTGTTACACAGAATAGAAAATCACATGACCTGTCAAGACATTGACAGACCATTTTAAGTGGTCCAGTGGTCCTCTCAGTTATCCTCTGATAGCTGCAAGAGCCTTGTTCTATTGCTCCTGGCCTTGGTCTTGGATTAGTCAGAATGATATCATCAGTCATGGGAACAGGGTGATGCTTTTACCCTATTAGCATTCTGTTTTTATGGGCTGCCTCCCTGAAGAGATGAAGAAGTACCAAGTGTTAGATGATGAAGACATCATGAGAGCTCCTTGTCTATTGAGTGTTTTAGACAGGTGCAGCCTTGATGGGCCAAAGGGACTTTTTCTGTGCTGTAGACCTCTATGACTCTATATTGGCTGACTACATGAACAATAACAAGTGTGGAATTAAAAACAATCTGCACACACTCAAAGTGAAATCTCTCTTTGTTAAAACTAGCTGTGAGGGTGTGCCCCTTTCACATTCAGTGTGAATATGAGCCATCAATGACATCTTGTCTCTTACCATATACAAGCCAGCAACTCCAGAGAGCTGTATAATAAATATTTATCTGATTTTACATCAAAAATACTGAAAGAAAGATGTACAGAAATATTCAGCCTAAATAAGGATCTATAGATATTTATGAATGGATATTTGTACAATATATTTATACACATAACATGTACGATTATGCATTCCAGTAATATTTAATTTAATAATTGTATAACTATCATTCACCAATGGTATATAAATTCAGTTATGCAATAGTCAATTAATACAAGTCATTAGAATTGTTAGAATACTGCAGGAAAAGAAATATTAAATCAGTGCCAGTAGTACTTATTTTAAAATATTTATAATGATAAGCAACATGTCTCAAAGTATCTTACAGCCAACTAAGAACTTTTGAACAGAAGTCACTGTCATAATGTAGGAAATGTGGCACCAATTTGCACACAACAAACTCCTGCAAACAGAGACGTGATAATGACAAGATTTGTTTGAAAAATGTTCATTGAGGAATAAATAGGGGCCAGGAAACATGGAATAACTTCTCTGCTGCAAAATAATGCTGTGAGATCCTTGTGTATATTTAAGGCTGAGGTAGATAAATTGTTGACCAGTAGAGGAATCAAGGGTTAAGGAGAAAGGACAGGAAAGTGCACGTGAGGAATGTCGGATCAGCCATGAACCTATTGAATTGTGGAGCTGGCTTGAGGGGCCAAAAGTCTATTCCTGTTTTAGTTTTTTATGGTCTTATCTTTTACATTCACCTCAACAGATGGATGGGGCCTACTGACTTTGAGCAGTGCATGATCCTTTACCATAGGTAGTCAATGACAGAAATTTTCTGATAGCTCATAGAGCTTTTTGAGAAACAGCTGTTTAGAAATGAGTTAATTAGTGTAATTCTCGTAAATTTTTCCTTGTGTTTTCATATGCAAGAAATATGGTAAGTTAATTACTGCTCATGTGACAAATAAATAGTAGGAACATTCCTCTTTCAAGGGACCCCCATTTCCAACAGGCCTAGGTTTAGGATCTCAGCTGGAAGATGACATCTCTAACAATGCATTGCAGCTAGAGTGGTGTGATAGTCTTGATTTTTGTGCTCAAATCCTGAAGTGGGATTTTAATCTGTAACCTTGTGACACAGCCCTGAAGTTTTGTAGATGAAAGGATCTCTGCCTGATCCATTTAATGGCTGAGGCCTGATTTTGGAAGTCCCACTTCTAAACAAAGTGCTTGTCATTTTCATTTGGGAGTCTAATGGAGAGATCTATGTTGCACCTTGGTGCTTCACAGAGTCAAATACACATAGTAAAGTGCAGTTACCTTCAGTTAGATCCAATATTGCTGGATGATGTTTGAAACTCGACTGTGGACTTTAGAATTATCATCACAAGATCTAAACTTGACACAGTCCCTTGAAGAGGTACAGTACTCTTGTGCTAGATCCAGAGACACATTTGGGAAAGATAAGATCATGGGTGATAGGGAAGGCAAATGGTATGTTGACTTTTATTTCAAAGAAGATGGACTATAAAAATAGTGAAATCTTGTTAAAATAATACAAGTCACTGGTCAGACCACACCTAGACTGCTAAGAGCAATTCCAAGAAAATATATACTGGTATTGGAGGCAGTTCAAAGGGGGTTCACTAGGCATGTAAGGAGGGACCACATCATGAGGACAGGTTGTGTAGTTTGCGTTTGTATTCATTGGAATTTAGAAGAATGAGCAATGGCCTTATTGAAGTATACAAGATTCTTAGGGGACTTGACAAGGTGGAAACAGAGTGGTTGTTTTCCCTGATGAGAAAGTACCATTCCAAAAGGCACAATCTTAGAATAAGTCACAGTGTTTGGAAAGAGGTAAGGAAGAATTTCTTCTCTTAGGGGGTAATGAATCTAATGAATTCTTTACCGCAAAGCGGTTTTGAAGGAGGTTCATTATGTTTATTCACTGCTGAGATAGACAGATTTTTAATCAGAAAGAGAGTTGAAGGTTGTACAGAAAAGACAATAAAGTAGAGTTGAGGATTATCGGATCAGCCGTGACCTCATTGAGCTCATTCTGCTCCAATGTCTTCTGGTCTTTGGGAGATAAGATGCCATATGGAAGCAAATAAATACCCCTTGGAATTGTTCAAAATGGACTTGAACGTGTGTATGATATGAATATACTCATCGGAACCGTCAAGATGTCATGGGAGCTATTACACTGTGGAGGGAACTGTTGGTAGAACTGAGAAAACTGTTATTGGACTTGTCAAGTCATTAGGAATTTAAGTCCCTGGCTTTAAACTTTCAAAAGCAAACTATTTGCAGTTTTTAAAAGAAGTGCTTCTTATTTGTTACTGTGTGTGGACATAGCCTTGTGGGTTGCATTGCTGATTTCACAATCTATTTTATTACGGTGCCTGGCAGCAAGTAGTTTGTTTAACAGCTCCAACAAGTTATGCAGTCTTTGAAGTATGATTGTAAATATAGATGCTTATTTTTATAAGGGATAATATGGTTGAATTAAACATATTAAATGCAGTGTTTTTTAATCAAAGGAGTTTTTAAATTAAAAAAAAAACATTTATTAGAACTTTACCTTATTATGGGTTCTGGTGTCTGACTATGGTACTGGGTGAGTTGGCATAGAGATTGTAAGGGCAAAAGGTGTTGGATTCAAATCATGGTTGGCATGCTTTAGTGCTAAGTTGATATAAAAGTTATAAAGGCCCATGTGAGTCGTGTTACAGGGCATAGATTAGCATAGAAGGTATGTGGTGCTGTGGGGGTAGATGGGGGCCTGGTGATTATTGGAGACTGTTTCTGGTTTATCTTTTTTAACATATAGGATAAAGTGTCAAATGCCCCCTTTCCTACAACCTGCCTGTGCACCCAGCAGCATCTACAGCTGCTTTCAAACTCTTTCCCTAAGCACTTAGCCTCACTGTCACCCTCTCACCTGGTATGAAAATCCAGTGCTTTTACCCTCAAATTGGGTTTGTGGGATCCTAGAATTTTCCCAACACTGCATTCCTAGCTACCAAAAACTACCAACTCAGCCCTAACTATTACTGTGAGGTAATATGCAAATCGAAGAGTTAACATTCATGCATGAGCTCTCATTCATTGGAACAGTAGTTTGCAGGGTACTAATTTTGAAGATTAGAATTCAGAATTCATACTGACCTCCTTGCCAGATTGTCCCCACTTATGCTTATTAATTAAGATTCAGGTGCTCTAAATTACAAACTTTACTGCTCTGTCACATTGATGCTTGTATTCTGCTCTGAAAACCACAGCTGTATTAATCTGCATAAATATTCACAGAAGCATGAGAAAATATAATTAGAAGCAAACTGAAGGATGATATATAAAGGACTTTTGATACGTCATTAAATGTAAGGGATTTAGAAGAGGGAAAGACTGACATTTTTAGAAATATTGTGACAATGTGCAGGGCTTGTGGTTGAGGCTGAACAATGTCAACACTCAAAATTAAATTGGATTAGTTGATGAAGGAAAATAGTTGAAAAGATTTGGGAACTATTTGCCTGCTTGGTGAGTAAGTGCTGACATTGACTGGTTGAGCCAAATGTTTCAATGATGTAAATTCTATGCAATGTATAGATAATTTTATGAGGCTGCACTATTGGCACGGAATGCTAATGATCAGCAGCTCTCATCAGAAGTTCTGGGTTTGTACTGCAGACATTGCAACCCTAAAAATTACCCCCACTGTGTTTTCTAACTTGAAATCATAGTAGCAGATTGTTTATGTACAAAAACATATAGGAATATATTTTCAGTACTTACATAATAGACATAATTGTAAAACTAGCAAAACATGACAATGTGAAGAACAATAGAAAATGCTAAACATATTCTGAAGGTCCAGTGAACATGGACAAGTGAGAAAGGATTCACAGTTATAACTTGTTTGTTCCCACCACAAATGTTGCCTGACCAGCTGTGAATTTCCAGCATTTTATCACTTTTATTTCAGATTTCTAGCATCCGCACTTTTGTTTCATTTCACAGATATTATGTTATTCAGGTAGCTAAATGTCAATATTACAATTCATTTATTATGTAAACGATTGGAATATCATTCTTGCGAAAATGAAACTAGTATATTCTGAACATAAATCTTTCACTGTTAGTTCACACAGAAATGTGAAATGGTCCCCACAGTTCAATGGAAAATATTGCCTCCAGTTATAAAGTGCTCAATATCTATCAGTACAATGACAAAGTTTTCCATTTCATTTCATAATCTAACACTCCATTTTATTTCCAAAAATATAATCTGTCTTTTGAAGTTTACAGTCACTTTTAGGCTAGGGTAATAAAAAAAAGTTCTGCAGCAAATTCAACTCTTTGAGAACATAAAGTTTTGTGATTTTATGATCTTCTCATTCTCAGGCCAGTATATCACTGTCAATTTACATGAAAGGAATATTTTTCGATGAAAATGTGGCAAATGTTAAATTAGAAATGACCAAGCTCCAGTTGAATCACCTTTTACCCTCCTGGTCGTTCTCATGATTTTATTAAGATGATTTGTTGGCCTTTTGAGGTGTGTGAAATATTTTATAAATACATACTGGCAATAAGTTGCCACCAGCTCCTGCATCAATTTTGAGAATTGGACGAAGTTTGAAGTCTGTAGACATTAACTACCAATTGTTACAAAATAGTTTAACTTTAGATTCAATAAAAGAAAGATACAAAATTACTTTCTCAAGACTGCGTGCTAGCCGTAATCTCAGCATTTCGAGTATTGGTATTTGCTACCATGATGTAAAATGACTTTGGAGTCCCCACTTAAAATCATACACCACCAGATATCCTATCAATTTTCCTTTTTTTACCTACAGATCTGGTATTCTGTCGTTGTGTGTCAGCTGTGGCTTAATTATTAATATTTTCATCTTCAAATTAGGAAGTCCTAGTGTCGAATCACACTCGAGCACAAATTTGAAGACAGACATTCCATGCAGTACTGAAGACGGTCGCAACGTTGGAGATGCTCTTTCAGATGAGACATTAAATTGAGGTCCCATCATCTTCCTCGCGGTGGATTTGAGAGATTCCCTGGCATTATTTAGAAGAGCAGATGCGTCATCTTTTGGTGTCTTGACCAATATTTGTTACTCAAATAACATCACAATTTGTGAGGGTTTGCTGCATGCAATCTGGCTTTCACGTTTCGCACGTTAGAGTGACTTCACTTTAATTGACAAAGATGTTTTGAGACGTCTTGTGGTGACGAAAAGTGTTATACAAATACAAGTCTTTTTTATGTTTCGGTTTAATAGATGGGTGAGGCAGTTTTTTTTTAACTCAAATAAAGGCCACCGGTTCCATTCGGATGGAAAACATCTGGGTGAACAGTCAAAGACAGTGAGAACTGCCGATGCTGGAATCAGAGATAACACAGTGTGGAGCTGGAGGAACACAGCGGGCTAGGCAGCATCAGAGGAGCAGGAAAAACTGATGTTTAGGAACGGGACACTTCTTCAGAAATTTCTGATGCTGCCTGCCCTGCTGTGTTCCTCCAGCTCCACACTGTTATGGGTGAACAGAGTAATTTATTGAAACACTGTTTGTTTTCTGGAAAAGAAAAGAAACATTACAAATACTACACCAGACAGCAAGTTGAGTCTTCATTCAAGTTTGAATTAAAGACACCCATAATTAAGAGTTCAGAATTCTTTTATAGTTGGTTTTTTTTCCCGACTGGTTTGCATGCACCTCACTCACGTAAACGCTTCCTTCATCTCCGGTTGTATTCGCTCCCAAAATCTAGTCTTGCGGTTCTGTCTGTGCAAACCCAGAATTTGCAACAAACACACACAGTCTTCAGGGTTGACTGGGTCGCGCGCCAACGGGGCTCTTGAATTCCGCGCGACTTGTCCCGTCGAGGAGCAGCAGCGGCTGCTGCGCGTGCGCGGACGCGCGCGCCGAGCCTGAGCTCGCGCTGCGGCGGTGTCTGCGGCTCGAGCTCAGGGACTGGCAGAGCCCAGGAGGAGAGCGCGAGGACCAGCACCGCATTACCACTGAGTGACAGCGGCTCACACTCATCCTTCAGCAGCTACTCTTTCCTGCAGGACGACAAGCGCAATCCGGGAGAGACAGTTTATTTTAAAAAAAGAAAAATCGGTTCCAACAGTTTTAATTCGAAACTATTTTCAAACGCTGGCTTCTTTTATTTTAATTTATATATTTATGCGCGTGCTGTTTTTGCGCATTGGGTAACAACAGGTTGTGATCTGCGTGTAACACCCCTATCCGCAGGGTTAAGCAATAAGTAAGTTGTGTCAATTTGGGATCTCAATACATCGAATCGAAATGAGTACTAGTGGTGAGTAGACTTTTGTTTAGGACCATTATTGATGCGATTTTCATTTTACAGATAATACAGCTTTAATTTTAATATCTGTACTGGAATATTTGCGTCTGCAGCAGTAGTACCGTATTTACAAGAATAAATGCTTCTACTGTCTAAATATTACTGCCAAATTCGTACAGTGATTATTTGGCCTTTATTCTTCTGCCAACATTGGCTGGGTTGGTTTGTCTTGGAAAATTCGAATGGAGTTACTACAATTACTGGGATGCACTCGCACGGTGTAGTGAAGCAATCTGGTGTGTTTCAGGTTTGTTGCACTTCAAAAGGAAATGCCTATTTTGTTTGTTCCAGTCCGGCGACGAACCAGTTGCAAATCCAGAGCATCTCATCTAGGATTCTGTGCGGGTCTGCACTACGTTGACTCTTGTTTTGCCCCACCCCGTGGTTTGTTTCAATGTTAAAATGCATTTTAGTAATTCTTGGAGTGTCATTCTAGACCACTGTGGAAGTTTGATTCATTCTAAATATAGATAGGAACATAGCAATACAATGCGCACAGTGACTAGTTTTAGACATTGACACATCTAATATGGGTTTCAGCTTTAACATGTGTCTGCTAAATAAATCTCTCCTTTTCACACGACATTACGAATTAATACTGCTGTTACACGGTGTATTCATTACATGGCATCTTTGCACATCTAAAACCGGATACTTCTTAGGCCGGAGAATGTTAATTCAGAATACAGTATAGATTCTGAGAGATAGAGTTTCTCCATTGAACACAGTTGGTAATCTGGGCACAAATTGTGCTTGAAATGGTACTGTTTTCCTGGGCAAGTTTTAAGTTTCAGTTCACATTTATTTGCATAATCACAAACGTGAAATCTTCCATGAACCAATGCATATATATTTATTGATCCATTTGAGAATGATAATCTGGTGCAATGTTACATATATAGCTGGTTTGAACATAAATGAGTTTTTCAGAAAATTGTGTAAATGAATGACTGTAAACCAAGCTGGTTTTAAATATCTGAAAATTACTTTTAAAAAATTGAAAAAAAGAGTTCTGTGGGTGTACATCAGTTTCTTAGTAAATCGTTTGTATCTTGTACTGAAACTGAATTTAAGAAGCCTCAAATGGGCTCAATTGGCAAAAACTTGCAATGCTTATTAATTTGATCGGTGGTGCGGTTGAATTTATGGGTGGGAACTGGCTTTCAAGATGTTTTTTAAAGCAGTGAAAGATTGTGAAAACTCTGTCGGATGCAAATTGGATTTTTTGAAATATACGTTTTGGATGAATGATGTTGGAAAAATGTAACAATGTGGCAACTCTACCTTTTAAGTTTGGTCGGCCAACAGAGATTGTATATTCAGAGGCTGTAATGCTGAATGATATTGTCACTATCACGATAATGTATTTCATATATATATATCAAAATTAACATACAGATTGATTGGCACCCTGACCTTCAAGCATACTAAAACAACAACTGAGGAAATCTCCAGTATGGTATTTTGATTTGCATGAGGGCGGTATAATGTAAAATATGGCTTATTGTTTTGAAAGTACTAGTTGATTCACTTGTATCTCAAAGAAACTTTTTACTCTTGGCTGTTTCACCATGAGGAAAACATGGACTCAAACTTCCCCTTATCCTGATGTTAGAAATTTATTTCACTCATAACAGAAATCTCTGCATTGTTCAAAAGAACCTGCAGAGCATTCCTTACTTTCACTGTGATCTTTGGTAACTTTTAGTGACAGTAAAATATCAAACCGTCTTGCTGGGGGTTATTTTCTACGGATAGCGAGCTGAGTCCATATTTGTAATATATTTGGGGTTAAAAAAAATCAGAAAATGTACAGAACAGCCTCTTTGCAATCAAAATCAGTATATTTTGTGATTATTTTGAACACTTTTTAAAAATCGGACTTTCAATGAGTTCTGCTTTTAGAATGTGTAGTTATATACTTGTGACAGTATGTTGAGTTTTTTTGCATAATTAATTCATGGGGTATGATCATTGTTTGCTAGTACAGCCATTATTGCTCATCCCTATTTGTCCCGGAGAAAGTCATGCTTTCTTGAACCTCTTTCGGGCATAGACACACCCACAGTGCTGTTAGGAAGGGAGCTTCAGGATTTTGACCCAGCAACACTGAAAGAATTGCATCATAGTTCCACATCAGATGGTATGTGACTTGGAGATGGTGGTGGAATTCCCAAGCTCTGACAAGACTCTAAGGTGTAGGAGCAAAAGTAGGCCATTCGCAGCAATGACTCTGCTTTGCCATTCAATTAGATTGTGGCTGATCTTTATAATCCTTATCTACACTTTCCTGTAATTCCCCACAGTCCTGTATTCCTTTAATGATTACTTAATGACCCAGCCCTCTGTGGTAAAGAATTCCACAGATACATCACCCTTTGAGAGTAGAAATTCCTCCTCATCTCTGTCTTAAATGTGCAACCCTTCCTCTGCAATTATGCTGTCTGGTCCTAGACTATCCTACAAAGGGGAGCAACCTTTCTGTATCTATCTTGTCAGGACCTTTATAAATCTTATATGTTTCAATAAGGGCACCTTGCATTCTTCTAAATTCCAAAGAGTACAGGCTCAACCTCTCCTCATAAAGTAGCCCTTCCATATCTGAAATTGGCTGAATGCATCTTCTCTGAACTACCTCCGATACCAATATATCTTCCCTTTGGTAAGGTGCCCAGAACTGTTTACAGTATTCCACCTGTGGTCTGACTAGAGCCCCGTATAGTTTTAGCAAAACTTCCCCATTTTATACTTCAATCTGTTTAAAATAAAGGCCAACATGCGATTGTCTCAGTATTACCTGCTGGATTTGGATGCTAGTTTTTTTGTGATTCATGGACAAGGGCTGTCAAATCTCCTTGTAATGTAACTTTCTGCAGTCTTTGTTCATTAAATAATATTCAGCTCCGCTATTCCTCCTGCCAAAGTGCATAACCTCATATTTTTCCACATTGTATTCCATCTGCCAAGTTTTGGCCCACTCGCTTAACCTGTCCGTATCCCTCTGCAGACTCTTTGTGTCATCCTCACCAGTTGCCTTCCCATCTGTTTTCCTCAGCTGTAAACTTAGCTACAGCACATGCACTTTCCTCATTAATATCTGTTATAAATAATTGTTGTTCCAATATTGATCCCGGTGGCACTCCACAAGTTATGGTGCTGCCCTTACCCTTTTGATTGGTGGACATTGAGGGTTTGGAAGATGCTGTTGAAGGAGGCTTGGTGAGTTATTGCCTGTATCTAATAGATGGAACACCCCGCTGCTCTATGTGCCAATGCTGAGGGGAATGTATTTTGATGTTGGTAGGCGGGGTTCCAAACAAGCAGACTGCCTTGTCTTTGATGATATTAAGATTCTTGAGTGTTGTTACAGCTGCATTTATCCAGGCAAGTGGAGACTATTTCATTACACTTCTGACTTATCTTGTAGGTGCTGGAGATACAGGAGGTGAATTAGGCAGTGCAGAATTTGTAACCTCTGACTTGCTCTTGTAGACACAATATTTATATGAATGTTCCAATTTAGTTTCTGGCTTTTGGTAACCCCCAGCATGATGGCAGGGATTCAGTAATGGTAATGCTATTGAACATTAAATGGCAATGGTTAGATCCCTCTTGTTGGAAATACCATTGCACTTGCTACTTCTTATTCCAAGCCTAGACCTTGTCCAGATTTTGCTGCATTTTAACGTAGATAACTTCGGTATCATAGTTGTCATGCTTAATGGTGAACATTGTGCAATCATCAGAAAACACCCCCACTTTTGACCTTATGTTGGAAGGAAGATAATCAAGAAAGCAGCCGAAGATGGTTGTACATACTATCCTGAGGAACTCCAGCAGAAATGTCCTCTGATTGAAAAGACTGACATCCAATCAACACAACCATTGATCCATTGCTCTTTTGCTCTGCTTTTTGTGGACAGAACATACCCCTGGGCAAATTTTCCATATTGTCATAACATAACTGGATGAGAATGTTTTAGCTGTACAATAAAATTTAAGATCACCAAGTAAAATGGCAACAGGTGGACATTTTATAATCTCTTTCAAAAAGTAACCAGGTGTAATCAAACATGTTTAGACATTTTTCAGGAACTGTTAACATATTGTAACTGCTAGGAAATAAAAAGATGACTAAACAGTTTCTTGTAGAATTCCTGTGTTTTGCATTGATTACATTTTTGTATAGTATTTTATAGCCTCATACAAAACAAACAGATGAAGGAATCAACGTGCGATTGTTTTATTTTCTTCTTTTGATTTCAGTAAGTTTTATTTAGAGTTTGCTGGCTACAAAATTATGCTTTTGTTCCACAGAACTGAGTGAAAAATTTAAGATGACACTTTGGTCCAGTACTGCACTATTAGAGGTCTAGTCTTTTGAGATATCAAACTGAGAATTCTGCAGGTGAATGTAAAAGAACCTATAGCACTATTTAAAAAAAAAAAAATGGTTTGGAAGATCTCCTTGGTGTCCTGGCCAACATTTGTCCCTCAGCCAATATCACAAAAACAGATTTAACTGGTTGTTGTTTGATTGCTGTTTGCTGGAACTTGCTTCGTGCAAATTAGTCACAAAGTGCTTTGGTACTTCCCGAGGTGGTGCAGGACGCAATTAACTGTCAGGTGTAGCAGCAAAAAAGGAACTTGTAATCAGCACCATAGCCTGAATCGTTCACTTCTATAAAAAAGTTCATTTGCCATGAATCCCTCCAGAAAATTAGCAGCCTGTGGAAGTAGTGGTCTGACTCATGGTGACTAGTCAGACCACAGCTAGAATACTGTGAGCAGGTTGGGGCCCCTTATACAGGCATTTGTGGCAGTCCAGAGAAGGTTCACGAGGTTGATCCCAGGTATGGAGGGACTGTCTTATGAGATTGAGTAGTTTGGGCCTATACTTTTTGGAATATAGAAAAATGAGAAGTGATCTTATTGAAACATTCAAGGATCTAATAGGACTTGAAAGGGTAAATGCAGAAAAGGTTATTTCCCCCTTGTGGGAGAGTATAAGTCCAGACAGGAGATTTGCAGAATAAGGAGTTACCCGTTTAATAGACAGATGAGAACAAATTTCTTTTCTGAGGGTTGTGAATCTGTCGAATTCTTTACCACGGAGGGCTGTTGAGGCTGAGACGGACAGATTTTTAATCAGTAAGGGAATCAAGGGTTGTAGGGAAAAGGCAGGAAAGTCGAGTTGGACATTATCAGATCAGCCATGACCTAATCGAATGGTGGAGTAGACTCAATTGGCTGAATGACCAACCTCTGTTTTCATGTCTTATGGTGTATCAATTTTATTGCACACAGAGTAATGGAGTCTGCATCAGAATTGGACCATTTGACCCAGCTCACCATACAAGAATAAAAGAAATAGGAGCCGGAGTGAGACCCTTGGCTTGTTGAGCCTTCTCTGACATTCAATAATATCATGAATGACTTGTGCAGCCATTTATTCTCTATTTGAGCCTCCCCTGTCCTCCTTGATCAATTATATTAATGTATCATTTTGCTCCTTTCTCCTTTGTGCTTGCCCTTAAATGCTTCTGTACTATTCACGGTTCTTTCTATTATTTGTGTAAAGAAATTTTTCTTGATTTCCATGTTGCATTTATTAGTGACTGCCTTACATTTATGACACATAGTTTTGGTCTCTCCCATCCACTTCTCGATATTAACTGTGATAAACTTCTTTCATGACCTTGGAGACTGATATCAGGTGTCACGTGTTGGGCTGTTACACACGTCAGCATTTCATCTATTCATTTTGAGTGAAAAGAGTCCAGCTTTTTTAGCATTTCCTAGTAAGTGTAGAAATAACAAGGAGGTAACATTATTTTACATAATACAAGAAGTCTAAGGAGAATAGAAAGATAGAAGATGAAGGGTTGTGAGATATAGATTAGATTTCTAAAAGGAACAACATGGGTTAATAAGACTTGCATCATAATATAATTGGTTAGGGGAGATGTTACCTGTTTCCATGGCACATTGCACTTGTTGAATCAGACATGGAACTCTATCATGAAGAAATTAACAGCATCAAGATTGCTTAATTATGTATGTTCTTGCTATTGTGAAAGGGTACCTTTCAGAGATCAGTTTTCATGTATGTTTTGTTTCAGTATAAATTGACAGGGAATTGTAGTACCCGAGTTCCATGTGCTGCGTACTTTGCTAGATGGCTGAAGTGTTAATATCATAGTAAATGTGAATGCAGCTGTTTATGAACGGTGCACTTATTACAACAGGGAAGACACACTCACTAATTGTGAAACTGCCTTGTGGTGAACAAAAATGGGAACAGAACTTAATTTCTTTTTACCTAAAGTGATTTTAATATCAGTTATAAAAAAACACTAAGATAGATCTGAGAATCTTCATAAGGTATTTCCCATATTTATGCTTTCATCTGAAATAACCTAAGAAATAAGAGCAGGATTAGAACCATAAGACCTCAAGCCTGCTCCATTTCATTCAGTAAGATCAAAGCTGATATTTTACCCAGCTACACTTTCTAAATGATATCCCTTTCTCTTAGTTATCAAAGTCCTAACAGGCTCTGAATGCAGAATACCATTGAGGCCATCACTATTTTTCTTTCACTTGTCTGTTTTTTTTGGTTTAGAACTGAGAGTTGAAGTTGAGAATTGAACTTTGAATAGCGGCTTGTTTTATATTAATAAAAGAGAACAAAGACAGATGTTTACTGTGGGAAACTGGCCTGGAAAGATAATGCAAATTATTGCAACGCCAAGGAGACTACCGGCACTTCAGTACCAAGGTGTTGCTACGCTCAGGGACTAACTTCTGAATTGATGTTGAATTCGTCAGTCAAGGGATGACCAGTGTTGGCCAGCCAACCACAGAGAATATTGAAGAAAAAGGGGGAAAGCAAGGACAAATATCTGGTTCTGAGAGGGTTTTGAGCATCAGGCAGTTTTGTGTTTTGAAAGCTTCCGGATGGTGTTTTTGTTTTGCTTTCTCTATGGTTTCATGCTAGTTATCAACTTGTTGGTTTTTCTGAGTGGACAATCCCAGTCTGTAAGGAGTAGGTGCATAATTCTGGAAGTCTGCTGAGGCTGTTTGCAGTGACCGGTGACTTCAGAATTCAAGCAAGATATACAGTCCTAAATGTCTGTAATACAACCCGTCATCCAAGAATTTCATAAAAGCCTGGTATTCATCATTGAAAGGGTAATTGCACTGAAAAATTACAATTCCTTTCTTTTCTTTTCTAATTTATCCCAAAGCTTTGTGTGTTTGCCCATGATGTATGAGAGGGGTATATGATCAATGAAAGTTGAGCTTAGATCGTAGATATTAAATAGATTGCCTTGTTGTTTATCTGTGTTCTGCTTAGGTTACTAGATTAATAAAATAATTTTTGTTTAAGTTATAAACATGGTGTCCAAGATCTGTTATCTGTGAAGTTTGGTTAGGAACAATTGAGCAAATTTGGTAGTTATTGAATGTTTTAATTCCATTGTGTTACAAATCCAGTGATAGTAAGGCTTATTTTCTTTGGCTTGCTATCCCTGTGTTGTAACAAGACTTACAGATTGATCATCCACAGTTCTCTGTGGTAGAGAATTCTGAAGTTTGAGTAATGGTTAACATTCTGTTGGTTTCCTAATTGCTGCCTGCACTTGTGTGCAATTCACATATAAGAACATCCACATCCCTCTGAATACTAATATTTTCAAGTTGCTCACCATTTAAAAATTATTCTGTTCTTGCTACCAAAGTATATAATTTTGCACTCTCTATGTAATATTCCATATCCCATATTTGTGCCCAGTCATTAAGCCTGTCTCAATCCTTTTGAAGTCTCTTTTGTGTCCTCCTCATTATTTACTTCCCAGATATCTTTGAACCCTTAACCAAGTTGGATGCACCGTACTCAGTCCCTTCATCATTTAATTTATTATCCTGTAAATAACTGAGATTTAAGTACTTACTTTGAAGCACTCATTCCACAACATTTTGCCAAACCTACAGTTTACTCTGTCTCTCTTTTCTGACTGTTAACCAATCCTCTATCAATGCTAATATATTATTCCCAATACCATGAGCCTTCACTTTGATGTATCACCTTGTTTTTTTTTGCCACAATCCCATTAAAGGAACATTACTTCAATCATCAGATCTTTATACCTTGACACTATAGTACAGTATAGCATGAGTCAAATAACTCAAGGCTACCCGAGGCCTCCCTGTTCATTGTTAATATTACAACACCCTGGAAAAGTTTCCTTGATCTGCATATATGCCTTCAGAAGTGAAAGTTCCATAGTTTCAAATGGGAATCTTCACTGCAATTTTTTTATGTTTGTTATATGTTTTAATTCTTACAAAACATAGCATACTGTAGATACTGGATATCTCAACCTCTTAGCGTTTTTGTTGTTTTTGGACATATTCTGACGATAGTACAGAGACTTTATAGATAGTACAGGGACCTTAAAGAACATGCTATAACAGATATATGTGGTATACAAGTTAATACCAGTATTGAGAAGATATTACCTTGTGGAATTTCTACCCAAAAGTTTTAAATACCTTGATTTAAACAAACCACCTGCCTAGATATGTCCACCACTACATACTCATTTAATTGCTAGACTTTCCCATTGCGATTCTGTAACTGGTGATATTGAAGTTCATGTGGCAATACAGTGGGTTTGTCGTCTTTCTAGAGAAATGTCCTATCTTTATTCAGTGACAGGGCATGGCTAAAACTGAGATCCTTGTGGAGAATTATGAAAAAAATTCCACACCTGAAGTGTGTTGCAGTTCCAAAGTAATCATGTTGCCACAATGCCTGTTCTTGAATAATCCTTCCAATAATGGTAGCATTGAAGAGTTTGCACAGTGTAATCATGAGGGAGAGGATTCTTTATAATGAATTGAATGTTTAAATTCTAGCCTGTATAGTTTTGAAAATATTAAGAAAGATTCATATCTTCAATCATGCTGTTTAGGTAAAGTATTGTGATACCATTATTAAGACTCTTGTTTGTACAAGTAAAATGTTCTTCATTTGCTTGATGTGAATTTTATCATTGGTTGTCAGTTCAAGATTCTAGTTTGCATTCACTACTGATATCCACAGATGTATATTACATCATTTATGTCCAAGTTGGAGTGAGTTCTGTTGAAGTCCAAAGGCGTTGAGGATCTAGTTTACTGATATTTTGTTTCTTAAGTAGTGACTATTTGTGATTGTTGCAGTTATCCCTCATGCTGATGTGCATGAGTTATTTTAAGCTGTTCCTTTCATCACTCATCTCCCCTATCATTATTTTTATTCAACCTGCTCAAACATGTTAAGACATGCTTCTGAGGCAGGTAGAACTTGAATCCAGACTTCTGGACCAGAGGTAGTGACTTTACCACTGTGGCACAAAGCACTTGTCTCATTTCCTCTCTACTATTTTTAAATAATAATCTATGGACCAAATTAAACCAAAAATAGAATTGACAGCCCTTGAAAGATACTGGAACAAAAGTCCAAATTGCAAAAGCAACTTACACATTTAAAATTAAACACCATTCTGGGGGGTGAAGATGCTTCCTAGCCCACTCATTACGGAAAGCCTGAAGCATACCAGTGGACACCCTTTCCAAAAGATATGCAGATGTAGATAAAACGACAAAAAGATGAGAGCTGTTGGGTGCAGCAGCTCCCTCCATGCACATTGCCTGGAATTGTTAATGGTCATCTTGGCTAAACATGAGGAGGTCCTCCAATCTCTATTTCCTTTTCCGTATTGGACACTTAAAGTTTAGTATGAGGCTAAAGTACAACAAAAAATGTAAGAATAGCTCCTTTTAAAAATAAACAGAAAAGGGGCTGGAGCCTATAGCAATCTATCTAAACATATTCCATGGCTTCCTTAAGGCAGCAAAAATTACAGGCGGCATGAGAGTACCAAAACGTACTTAACCTATGATTGCATTTAATTAACCTGTTTGAACTTGCAATGAGACATGAAATGTGGACATTTTGGACCAGAGGTAGGGACAATACAGCTTCACCATAAGACCCTTGCCTTTAGTTCCTCTATACCAATTTGTAGCATACTTTCCTTTTGAGAGACTGACTTATCCACAATATGCGCCTGAATGCAATCTAATCACTCATCTAGCAAGTATCCGCATTTAATTAATTGGAAATGCAGGTAATATAGTGGTAATTGATAATAGATGAAAGTACCATGGATAATTTGGTGGTGGGAAAATTGCCACTGGGTAGTATGTGATAACACTTCCAGATATATCAAAAAACAGAAAAGAGAAAATAAAAAAGCAAACGTCTCCACTTAGGGAAAATTAGGCACCACGGGGGTAAAATGCCTTATGCTGTTTTGATTTAGTCCTATCCTTCTCTACCTGCCTTTCTTTCACGCACTGCCCCTGATGGGCTTTGCATGTAAATTAGAGGATTGGTAATTAATTCAGAAATATGGGTGATTTAATAATGGAGGATAAAGGAGAGAAAAGCACAATTCATTTAGAGCTTGGAAAGAAGTTCAGTACTGCATAAAAGCATCTCTGGATATTAAAAAATTCCAGCATCCATAGGTTGCTCTTGTGGCACAGTGGTAGTATCCCTACTCCTGAACCAGAAAGCCTCTGCTCCTATGATGCTGCTTGGCCTGCTGTGTTCATCCAGCTCTGCACATTGTTGTCTCTGGTTTCAGGGTTCCCTGCTCCAGGGGTGTGTAATAACATCTCTGAACAGGTTGACTGAATAAAAAAAACAAGCAACCACAGAGTTTTCTTCAAAAATGTGGATCTTACACATTGTTAGATGCTGTAAAGTAACAATCTGCTACAGCTTGTGCCAGTGAGTACAGAAATAGATGGTTAGAGCAGATGAATGCATAAATGAAGAGTGGGTGCAGGAGAGAAGGCTTAAATTGCTGGATCAAGGGGGAAGGTGGGACCTGTACAAATCCAATGAGTTGCAACTGATTCATAATTGGTCCAACATCATTGGGGGTTTGTTTTCTAATGTAGTTGATGGGGTATTTAAACTAATTTGGAAAGGGAATGGGATATAAACGGCAGGGGATGATACACAGACAAATAAACAAGTAAAACAAAGTCGGTCTTAGGCGATAGACAAGTTAAGGCATGAAGGAGCACTGCAAGGTTGAGTAGTAGTCGCTTTAATGTCATGTATCTTGAAAGTAAGTTAGATGCGTTGAAGGTGCTGATTTAGACATGGAGATATAACATCATTGATATCAGAGACATAGTTGAGGCAGGACAGGACAGGAGCCTCAATTTTCAGGTTTATAAAATCTTCAGGTGAATCAGGGAAGGATAAAAGATGAAGGGATATTGCAATATTGATCAAGGACCTAATTATTGCACTAAATTTGAATGATAACTTAGAAGGTTCCTCTGTCGGGCAGATCTGTAGACAAATTCCAGTGAAGTGTAAAAAGACTAGGGTAATAATCGTAGTGAGTTTAAATTTGCTAATATCAACTAGGATGGACAAACTGTGAATGGCTTAAAGAAAGTGGAATTCTTAAAATCTATCCAGGAGAGCTTTTTAAGCCAGCATGTAGAAAGTCTTAAAAGAGATGGTGCAGTGCTGGATCTAATTTTAGGGAGCAAAGCTGGGGCAATGGTCAGAGTTTGATGAGAGAGCATTTCAATGATAGTGACCATAACTTAGTAAGATCTAAGGTGATTGTAGAATAAGAAAAGATAGTCAAGAAATAAAGGTTTTAGATTGGGCAAAGGCAATTTTAACAAAAGACAGGACCTGGCCAAAGTTGACTGGGAGTAGTAACTTGCAGGAAAGTTTGCATCAGAGCAGTGAGATTAGAACATAGAACTGTATAGCACAGGAACGGGCGCCAAACGACGCCAAATGAAACTAATCCCTTCTGCCTGCCATTTGTCCATATCCCTCGAATCCTTGCATATTCATGTGCTTATCTAAAAGTGCCTTAAATGCCCTTATTGTAGCTGCCTCGACCACCACCCCGGCCGTGCATTCCAGACTCCTACCACACTGTGTATAAAAACTTGTCCCTCATGTTTCTTTTGAACTTGTTTGAAGGCAACAGAGCAGCTGGATAAGATAGTTATGACAGCATATGGGACACTTTCCTTTATTAGCCAAGGCATTGAATGCAAGAGCTAAGATGTTAATGGTATCACACTTGAGTTAGGCCACAACTGGAGTATTCTGTGCAGTTCTGGTTAGTGCAGTAAAGGAAGCATGTACCAAAGAAGGTGCAGAGAGATATTCACCAGGATGTTGCCTGTGCTGCACATTATAACTATTAAGAGAGACTAGATAGCTCTGTTGTCTTCCTCGGGCTGACTGAGATAGTGGGGGAACCTGATTGAGGTCTACATAAATTATGAGACAGAGATAGGGTTGATAGCAAGAAATGTTTCCCCCTAGTGGAGGGGCCAATAACCAGAGGGCATAGATGTAAGGTAAGGAGAAGGAGATTAAGAGGAGATTTAAGGAAGGATATTTTCACCAAATGGATGTCTGGTATCTGGAACTGACTGTCAAAAAGGGTGGTAGAAGCAGGAACCATCACAACATTTAAGAATGTTTAGATGAGCACTTGAAATGCCATATTATACAAGACTATGATCCATGTGCTGAAAATTGGGACCAATATGAAGAGATATTTGAAGACCTGCTTAGACACGAGCTGAATGGACTCTTTTGTGTTGTACAACTCTATGACTCTAAGTGACAAAAGGAATTCAACATTGGCTGTGGTTAAAAACAAATTATAATTCTAAATAATTACTTAAGGATTGGAATACAAAGGTCACACCACGTGTTCATATTAAACACATGGTTATATTCCAAAGTACAGTTTCTATTCCTACAAATATGTTACAGATGTGTCAACCAATTTCAGCTAAATTTGGTGGGATTAACAAAGCCAAGTACCTGTGTGGTAATGAAATGTGAATATTTTACTGCTGTGTAAAATGCTTTAAAAATTATACATTTAAAAGTTTTAGGGATATTACTTTGCAAACCTTCAGGATGACACATCGAGTTCTTTGTGTTTCAATATTGTATTGAAACAAATTATTATTTGATCATAACCTAATATAATAAAACAATATGACTTGCTTTTTTGAGCTAGGATCTTGGTAGCTAACTTACAAAGTTAATTAACATTGTTTTGTTCAGATAATTTATGTTTGCAATGTTACAGGATAAGTAGTAACATCTTGTTTGACGTTATTCTATTTTTTACCGTGGTAAAATCAATGTTCTGCTTAAACAAGATTCGCAGCACAGGTGGAGGCCACTTAGCCCTTTGCATCTGTACTGATCATTTAAAAAGAATTGACCGATTAGTTGCAATGCCTTGCTCGTTCCCTATAATCATGCAATATTTTCTGGAAATTCTATTTCCAATTTCAATTACACTCAGTTATATACACTACAGAAACAGACTATTCAGTCCAACTGTGCTTGTGACCATATGAGCCTCCTCCCACTCATCTTTCCTAACTCCATGAGCACATCAAATCCTTTCTCCATTATTTATTTCTCTTGTTTACCTTTCAAATGCATCAGTGTTTTTTTTTACAGCATTGTCATTTGCTAGACTTTGTTTCAGGTGCCTTTTTTAAGTTTGATCTGCAGTTTCCTTATGCTGAATAAAATGTTGAAGAGCAAAGTCATTGCTGATTTTTCTATCAGCTCAGCTCATTGGAACAAATTCCTTCCATTGCTGTTTTGACATATTTTCAGATTAATCACAAATCCAAAATATTTTGTACAGTCTAGCAATTTCGTTTTCTAATTTCCTCACTGATTGAAATTGGAAGCTGTACTGAAAGAGTTCCTTGAAGACTATTAAGAACCATTGGATGATATTTTTCTCCACGTGCAAATATTTTGAAAAATATGAGCTGAAATTTGACGATTTTGATGATGGACTGGGAGGTGGGAGAGGATGGAAAACATGTGCGAAGATATTACCACAATTTTGCCAGTGTTTGAAAAGATGGCCGGGCAAGCTGCCAGTCAAGAACAGAAAGGAAGTACTTGAGCATTTTGCCTGAATCAGACATAGGGGGCTTCCAGCATTTTGGGAGACAAGTACAACAAAATCTGATGATTTTCCAGTGGGCTCATGCCCATTGAGTGGTCCTGAGCAGCAATGGCATTACCTTTCCACTCACAATACCCTCTCCCTCCTTGACTTCTCAAAAAATCTTCAATCTTCTGGTTACTATAGAATGGCAAGTTATAAACACTCAATTTCAACTATCTTCAAAATCCTTTATCTATGACTGGCACTGTTCATCTTGAGATTGATTTGAATGAAACTGAATCAGATTAGGTGAATGACAGGAGATCTGTGCAATTGTGTCCTACCTGTTTATTTGACCATCCAGGATAAATTTCTACTCCACTAACTTCTGTTCAAATAGCAGGATTATCCATTTAAACTGCAATTCCCCATCTCTAATGCTGAATTTCTCTTCGGTATTCTAATGATAGAATGTTTTAGACAGATCACTTTTTTTATGCAGAGCAGAATAGGAACTAAGCCTAGCTGCCAGTAGCAGCAGTGTTAATATTGATTACATGGGGATTAATGTAAAACATTGCTTTTATGCAGATACATGATAGCAGGTAGTAAACAGCAGGACAAGTTTAATCTTTTAGTTATGTAAACAATTGTATTTGGTTCATTTCTCGTTTCAAGAGGATTAAATATGGATAATTTTAGGATTGAACTCAGCCCTAGTCAAGTTTATGCTCTAGTTTAGCTCAGTTGTACGAACTGAAGCAGGTTTCAGATGATAACATCAACAACTTATCTTTTCCATAATTTTACTCTGCCTCATTTCATGTAAACTTGGGATTCAGTGACAAATTGTACTATTGGATGCAATTTACATCTTTCACACTTCTGTGCATCTGTATAGCTAGTGTGATAGTAGAACTGATGACTATGAATTTACAAATATTTTACAAATAATTTACAAAAATTTAAGGAAATGTTGGCGTATGATTAGTAATTAAAAATGTGAGGCAAGTTGCAAAAGACATTTAAACATTAAAAAGCAGTTGTTTCTCAGAGCAAGATTTCTGGAATATATTGCATTGTTTAAACAAAAGTCATATATCTTGGAATATTGACATTTTTCCTTTTTTTGATAGATTTCACAAACATAAAGTTATTTTACATGAAATTTAACCATCTTGTTTTTATTTAAAATGTAGATGTGCAAGAGACTTCATATCTGCTGTTTATTTTATGACACTCCATATACTCATACAGTTAAAACACTTGTAACACCAATCATAAATTTAGGTCTACTGGATATTACTACTGATGTACTCTTTTACACGCCTAATTGAACTATGTAACATCCCCTTGTCTGATAGTATTGGTATAGTGAGGGATATGTCAGCCCGTGAGGTTGTAGCTTTGGTGGAATACAATTCTGCTGTATAAATCCTAATATTTGCCCAGTTTTGAGCTGCCAAATTAGCTCTGAATCCATCCATCCTCTTTAGCACGATGGCAGTGTAGCACAGCACAATGGAACATGGCTTCTGTGAAGATAGAACTTTGTTTCCAAAGGACTGTGCCATATCACTCCTGCCAGTATTTCATGGACAGATAAAACTGCAACAGGCAGGTTGATGCAAATGATATCGACTGGAGTTTTCCCTTGTATTGGTTCTGTCATATCTGCCACAAGCCCTGTGTGATTGCTATGTGTTTCAGGGACCAGTAAGTTAATTAATAGTGGTACCATTGAGCAAGTCTTCGTGCTGGACATTGAACCCAGGATGGTTTTCAATGCCCTATGCTACTCTCAATACTTCTTCCAACTGGTGTTGAACAAGGAGAAGTATTGACTCATGTGGAGGGGTACAGAAGATGGTTATGAACACGTGTTGCCCTGATACAATGAGACTTCATGAGGAAAGAGTCAATGTTGTGGATTCAGAGGATGACTCCTTCCTGTGTACCACAGTTCCACCACTCGCTTTGGATCTGTCTTGCCAGGGGATAGTGATGGAGCAAATGAATGAAAGGCAATATTGTGTGAACATGGCTGTGTCAGATTGGTGCTTAACTACTCTCTGGAGCAGCTGCCACATAAGACTCTAGATGTTACTAAGATGGTCTCTATACTGGTGACTGGGTTGAGTGTGCCTTTCTTGTGACAGATGCCTATGCTGGTGCTGAGTTGTGTGGCTAGTTTTGTTCTTGCAGTAGTTTGATGATGGGTAGCGTGTTTCAGGGCAGTTAAGAATCAAGCATCATTGTTGTATTGTGTTTTGAACTCTTGGGCAGAATTTAAAGTTGAGTGTAGGCAAAGGGTCATACACGGCGATTGAATGATGTAGTGTCGAGTCCCCAAGCATTGAATTATCTTGGCAGCAGGGAGGAAGTAAGATGGTAATTACAATGACATGTGGTGGGTGACAATTTGAAGTGGACAGGCATGTCAGTGCTTGAGATAGAACGTCAGTGAGTTGAAGCTGTCGTTCAGAATCTCATTCAGAGATTCTTCTGGAAGAGGGGAAATGAGAGAAAATTGACGACAGTTGAGGGATGGTCAAGCCAGGAGTATGGTGAAAGGTGTCTGAAGAGAGGTGGAGGGAAAGTATGAGGACAAAATTAGGATGACTCCTACCATTACCAGGGTGAGGACCAATCAACCACAGGTGCATGTTGTTTGGCGAAGTTGACATGTTTGGACATGTCCTTGCCTAGATTCTACCTTTGGTTGAACTCCTGCAGGCAAAATGAGTCTCATCGATCCAGTATCCCTGCAACCTCAGGTGGAGGAGGAATGTGCTGAGGAAATTTCTCCCATTGGATGCAGGGAACCCACAATCACTGTTTTAAAAAAAATATTTTCCAGTGACTCCTTCCAGGGTTCCATGAAGGACATGTGTGGCATCTTACAGGCAGTTATATGTCACTGCATAAAGTGAGAATTCCCAATTTAGGAGAACCAGAGTTTTTATGCTTCAGAACAAATCCACAGAACCAGGTCAATAGTTTTCTGGACTTGGAGCCATCACAGGCCTCCCAAAAATTCAAAGGTTAATTAACATCATGCTTGTGGTGATTAGAACTCATTGGGACCTTCTTTCAACCATTATCAACAGGAAAAGATTTTACTCTATTAATGTACAATAGGCCTGTGACCAAAAGAGATGTGCCCACCAGGTGTATGCTCTGTTCTCATGCAAGCCTCATGATATACATTCTTTACTACTCATAGGTGTCACAGCCAGTTGAGGATCTCGCATACCTTCAGGGGTAGATTCTGTGCTGCCCCCTCAAAATCTGGCTGATACCACTAGTCAGAAACCTTCCTTTAAACTTGTATTTTTCTAAATAGCCTTTCAGGTACATTTTTATATTGTCTACCTCTATCAAGTTACGGTATTATGGTATTTTCTGATGAAGGGTCTAGGCCCGAAACGTCAGCCTTTCTGCTCCTGTGAAGCTGCTTGGCCTGCTGTGTTCATCCAGCCCTGCACCTTGTTGTCATGGTATTATTGAGGGTTGTTTAAGGTAGTTTGCTGCCACCAATGCTCTTTTCTCTTTGCTTTGTCGTGGGCTGACATAGTGAATAGTGGTAGGGGATACAGGGAGGCATGACTGTAAATTTGTGCAGCGCTCTGGTTAGATCCCTTCTAGAGTCCTGAATTCAGATGCGGGCATGGCACATCAGGAACAAGATATTGGCCTGGGAGAGAAGGCAGCACAAATTTGCCAGGTTAAGTAAAATCTAACTGATTTGTTTTAGGTGATCCAAGGGATTGATAGGGTAGGTAGACAAAAACTGTTTCCATTTGTGGGATCGTCCAGGACATGAGCATATAACCTTAAAGTTTAAGCTTCAAATCCAAGACAGGACTGTTCAAGGATGATGCTAGAAAATATTTATTCACATAAACAGTAAGGGAAATGAAAATTCTGACTTCCAAATCTATGGAGTCAATTGAAAATTTCAAATCTGTGATATATTTTTATCAAAGGATATGAAAGGTTAAGGGAAACAAGGTGGCAAATGGAATAAAGATACAGATGAGCCAAATTCTTTTTGAATGAATGAACAGGCTAATGAGGCTGAATGACCAACACTTATTTCTCCTTCTCATAACAGGCAGCGGTCTCATGAATATCCGCTACTCTCTCTTTAATACTTGCATCCTTCATTTGGCATTGAGCCTAAAATGACACTAAGCATTCTCAACTGTGGTTTTGCTGCAATCTCTTATTGATTCACCATTATATCTCATCTTTTAAGGCTTATAGCACTTGCCATAAAAACAGTATTCCATTTGATTTTTAAGACCTTATCTACCCAGGTTTCTGCTTTTGGAGCTTTACCTTGAATAAATACACTTATATTAGTCTATATCATGCTGAGTGAAAATGTCATTGTGCTAAATATTCAGAGCAGGTTTTGTTTTTATGAGCCAAACTGCCATTTTACGAATAGTTATTGAGGGCTGAATATGGGCACTGCATAATTTTAAGTCAGCCTTAGTTCCAGCCTACATATTGTTTTAATTCCTTCTCTAATATAGCTCATTTTTTTTCAAATAATCATCTTTGTTGTATGTGAAGGATGCTTCAATGTGTTATCATGAACTGGTGACTGATGTTTTAGGATCAGTATCTGAAAAATACATTATACAATAGGCTGATTGCAAATAGGTTTTATCAAACAGTTTGGGAATGTTGTAACATTATTTTAAAAGATTTTGAGGATAGATCAAATAATCATAAATGTATCAGTTTGACTTTGGTATTGGGAAAATTACTGGAATCATATCTGAGAAAGCGGATAAACTGTTGCACAGAAAGGGATATCAGGGATAGTCCGCATGGTTTTGTTTCAGAAAATGTTGTGAATAAAGATGACTACAACACTGAAAGATATTTAGTTATCTGGACACTTTCTGTATTAAGAAAGGGCTTTACCAAGAGATTGGAGGAAACTCATGTGGTTTCTTTAAAATGAGATCAACAGTTTAATGTGGGCTGTGATCTACCGGCTGATTACAGAAAAGTCAAGTGACTCAGGATAATAGCCAAGCCAAGCTTTTAGGGAGATAAGAAATGTGGGATTTTTTTTCCCATAATTGCTGGAAAACTTGGCTTTTGAAAGAATCTGAGGCTCCTGTGCTGATCTCTGCCTAGCAACCCTTCTTGGACTTGGTTTAGGTTGTACAAACATGGGAAGTAAAAAAGGCAGAAGATGTCTGAAGCCGCAGTAAGCCTCCAAGAATTTCTCCCCCTTTCTTCTTTGCAGTACTTGGGATCCTGGTTATGTTTCCATATCCCAGCATTTTGACTACCTTGGAAACCCTGAGAAATTGAACTATGATCAACATTCAGAGACTTAGATCCAGTTTAATTTCTGTTTGAGCCAAAGCCATTTTTGGAAGATCTTCCATTGGCTTCCAGCTGTCAGCAATTCAATTTAGTCAACAAGAAATCTAGTGGATTGAGACCATTCATTAAGTTCTGTGTTTAACTTTTCAGACCATTGGCCAATGAAAGTGCTTTTCTTCTGCCCTGTTTGAAATTTTCCCTGAGTCATTGCTGTGCTTTGTGTTGTGAGAGTGTCTGTTTTTGGATGAAAAGGGAATATAGTTCAAATTTCAGATTATAGTTTAGATGTTAAACAGTTTTACTATTTGTTTTGAAGAATGAGGTTTGTTTTATAGTGGACTGGTTAATTTGAATTCATTAAAGAAACCGAGTGAATGTCTGTTTTATTCTGGATAACAATACCAAAAAACAATTTACCATTTTGGTGATTGAACCAAAATATTTGTATTAATGGTGTAGTGGAGTAGTAGAGCTTGATTATCAGTGCATTCCTCCCACCACAGTTGGAGAAGAAGATTGTATCTTACTAACTTAATCATACTTCTTGAGAAAGTAACAAAGAGGATCGATGATCATAGTAGGTGTTATCCCTGTGGATTTTAGTAAGGTTTTTGACAAGGTCACTCATGACAGTTTAATCAGAAAAGTGAGATCCCATGGGATACTGGGGTGAGCTGGATCTAAAACTGACTCAAACCAGAGACAAGGATAATGGTCGATGGATGTTTTTGTGATTCGAAAGTGGTTTCCACTTGCATTCCACAGGTCTTAGCATTGGGACCCTTGGCTGTTTGCTGTTTCTGTTTACATTAGTGATTTGGACTTAAGTGTGAAAGACATGATTGGCAAACTTATTGATGACGTAAGAGTTGGCTATGTAATTGATAGTGAAAAGTGTAACAGTCAGTTCCTTTATGATATCAATAGTTTGGTTTGGTGGGTGGAAAAGTGGTAAATGAAATTTAATTCAGAAAAGTGAGAGGTAATGTACTTGGGGAGGGTATACAAGGCAAGAGAATACACAATAAACGTGATATTGAGAAGGGTAGAAGAAGTGCATAGAATCATAGAGATGTATAACACAGAAACAGACCTCAGATAGCAAGAATGGCAGATGCTGGAGTCGGAGATAACACGGTGTGGAAGTGGAGGAACACAGCAGGCCAGGCAGCATCAGAGGAGCAGGAAACTTGATGTTTCGGGTC
>NC_063332.1:125610194-125645546 GCF_021869965.1 Rhincodon typus | reverse complement strand
CTCTGAAGAAGGGTCCCGACCCGAAATGTCAACTTTCCTGCTCCTCTGATGCTGCCTGGCCTGCTGTGTTCCTCCAGCTCCACGCTGTGTTATCACAGAAACAGACCTATCAGTCCAACTCATCCATGCCGACCAGATATCCTGAAGAAATCTAGTCCCATTCACCAGCATTTGGCCCATATCCCTTTAAATCCTTCTTATTCATATACCCATCCAGATGCCATCTGCACATATTGCTGAAGGTGGTAGGACAGACAGGTACAAAAACAGAAGTTGCTGGAAAAGCTTAGCAGGTCTGGCAGCATTGGTGAAGAAAAATCAGAGTTAACGTTTCGGGTCCGGTGACCCTTCCTTAGAACTGGGGTTCTAGCAGTGCTGAGGAAGGGTCACCGGACCCGAAACATTAACTGTAATTTTTCTTCACAGATGCTGCCAGTCCTGCTGAGCTTTTCCAACACTTTGTGTTTTTGTTCCTGATTTACAGCATTCGCAGTTCTTTTGGTTTTCATTTTGGACAGATCGGTAAGGTGGTAAAGAAAACATATGAATGCTTTCCTTCATTGACGAGGTATAGTGTACAAAAACAGGGATATAATATTGGAACTATATGAAAAGGCTGACACCACAGCTGGTATTGTGTGTACTATTCTGGTCACCACAATACGGGAAAGATGTAATTTCACTGGAGACAGCACAGAGGAGGTGTACGGAAGCTTTGCCAGAGCTTGAAAATTGCAGCTATGATAAAAGATTGGTTTGGGTTGTTTTCCTTAGAACAGAGGAGGCTGCAAATTGACTTAATTGAGAGGTATAAAATTGAGGAGGCTGAATAACATTGACAGGAAGAACTGTTTCCTCTATCAGAGCAGTCAGTTACCAAAGGGACAAAGATTAATGGTGATCAGTTGAAGGATTAGAGGAAACAAGAGGGAAAACTTTTTCATCCAGAGGGTGGTGGATTGCTGGAATTCATTGCCAAGATTGGTGGTTGAGGCAGAAACTGTCAACTCATTTAAAATGCACCTGAAGCACTGTTACCTGCATGGCTACTGGCCAGGTTCTCGAAGGTGGAATAAAAATAAGTTCCTAGTTTCTACTTTTCTCATTTTCGTTGACGCGACACGATGGGCTGAATGCCCTCTTTCAGTGCTCTAACTTTTCTATGGATCTATGGAAATTGTAATATGTACATCTGATTTTTAAATGAATTGCATAACTGTAAGCAGCTCAACCACCAACCTGCATATGTTGAAGGAATTGCTTGAAAAAATACAAGCTGAATGTGTCAAATTTCTTTGGCTATATGCCCATTGTGCTATGTTTTTTTGGAGGATTTATTGTTGCAAGGCCTAGTGACCCTTCTAGCTTACCTTACCAAACTCATCTTATTAACTACCTTCACCAGCCCTATGAAGTCACTCTCGTCTGATTTAAGCTCCTTTTACCAACTGTTGACTGCACACTTTGCCAGTTTGGCACACTTTTGTTCTTGGGAGAACTGATATTGAGGTAAATTAATATGGCAGTTCTTGTGTGCTGTTGGGGAAAATACATAACATAGTCAATATAGGCAGTACCCTTACTTTTACCAACACTTCCAAGGTGCAGGGGTGGTTCGTTGATGAGCAGAATGAAGAATGAGAGAGAGGAGAATATATGGTTAGTGGTGAATTTAGATGAGGAAAAGATAGGAAAAGTTGCAAGGAAGATAAACATCAACATGGGCTGGTTGGACTGAATGGCATGTTTCTAAGCCATAGATATCACGTAATCATTATTTATCCTGACATGAATTTTAGGTGGTTCCTTTATTGAGTCAACTTTGTGGAAGACACTCAGAGCTAATTCTGAGAGCTTAGGCGTTGGATACTAAATTTTTGGCTTGAGTTCCACTGCACGACATTGCCTTGAAATAACCAGTCAGTTTGATCTTTACAACTGAGGTAAAGGATTTCTATTAGAGATGTCTACAACAAGCAGATGATAAATACACAAGATGGTACGGATGAAATTCTAACCCCTACAATCTAATAATAAAAGTGAGATGTGACTTATTTGGGCAGACTTTCTTCTATAGCCTGGTTAATGGGATTTAATGAATTATGTGTAAGCGATTTAATAGCTGCTTCCTGATGGTTCAGTCTTTTGAGGTAACGAGTCACTCAGTCAAAGAAAATCCTGTTTCATTAGTACCTGTGCTGAGTTAACTAATCTTAACCAGGATTTGGAGCCTGACAATGTATTACAGTGACTTTCAGTTAGATATGGAAATAAAATTAGTTTACAGTCCAGTGAATTTTGATGAGTGTGGATTTTAGATAAAGACTGGACTATGTTTGGCTGTGATTTTCTCTATGACTGGATAGCCTGCAATGATCACCAAATATCTCACAAGTGCAAAAATGGCCACCGAGGAATGTACCAAACAGCAGGATTATGGATCATGTCTTAGCAGGGAGCCAATGTTTAAATAGGGGGATGAGGAAAGGGAGAATATTATTTGGGATACAATATCTTGGGGTGGCATGGTGGCTCAGTGGTTAGCACTGCTGCCTTGCAGCACCAGGGACCCAGGTTCAAATCCACCCTCAGGCAACTGTCTGTGTGGAGCTTTCACATTCTCCCCGTGTCTGCATGGGTTTCCTCTGGGTGCTCAGGTTTCCTCCCACAGTCCAAAGATGTGCAGGCTAGGTGGACTAGCCATGCTAAATTGCCCATAGTGTTCAGGGATGTGCAGGTCAGGTGGGTTATGGGGAATGGGTCTGGGTGGGATGCTCTGAGGGTCGGTGTGGACCTGTTGGGCTGAAGGGCCTGTTTCCATACTGTAGGGATTCTATGATCTGGGTATATATCTAGCAGCAAGATACAAACTCTGGAATGATGCTAATCAGCTATTTGAAAAAAAAATGCACTTTGTTAACAATGGTGACTACCAAACTGTAATGTATTTTTTAGAAGGGATTCACCTTGTCTAGATTAATCAATAAATTTTTACATGCACAGCTGTTCGCCACATGAACAAAGCAACATGCACTGCTTCCACAGTTTAATGCGCACTGTTTTCAGCAATGTTAGTGAGACTAAGAAGTGGTGCCAGTTTGAAATGCTGGCTGCAAAACATTATCAGCTTCACAAGTGAGCAAAGTGTATGAGTAGAAGTCTGACTCTTGTTTTTTTTGCCCCTGTTGATGTACAGTGTGTTTCAGAGGGCAGTAGAGAAGGTCTGTCAGGAGACTAATAAAAACTCAGTAAGCAGAAAACTATGCCATCATGTGCTGCAGCCTATAGATTAGTAAATGAGTGGCTGTTTAGATTTGATGGCTTAAATGGATATGCTGCATCAGCTAATGAAGCACTATTCCAATGCTTCTATAGAAACAACTAAGCACCTAAGCTCAATAGGTCTTTAGAGAAATAGATCACTTCCTGTGCCTAGTCCATGCCAGCCAACTGCTGAAAAAAAAGACTCAATTAGTGCATTTTAGTGCGTGTGCATCTCTATCTGGTGTAACAATTAATGGGTAATATTTGAATTTGCTTTAATCTCATTTTCCAAGATTCTCATATAATACTGAATGACTATCGAATCAAGTAGTGAATAGCTTAATTAAAGAAGTAAGATAAAAATGGACCAAGAAAGGCACACCCCGAAAGTGGATTTTAGTGTGTAAAATCATCAAATTTGTCATATGCTTGCAAAAGTCAAGTGAAAATTTTAAGCTTGTATCTGTCAAGGTTGAGTTGGGATTCTCCATAAAAGTTGAGAATGACAGGTTTGTCTGTATTTTGTAATCTTGTTATTTTAATAATTTTCATATTAGATGATGAACAACTATGGGGAAAAGTTTAAGTGCTGTATCAGATAATCATTTATTATTTGCTAATGTAGACACAGCTCATTCACCTGACTCGCAGGTGGAGAGACAGTTGCAAATCTAGTAAGGAACGAAGGTTCTTTCTACTTGTTCCACTGTCTCAGTTTCTGTTTCAAAGCAAAGGAGCATCAGGAGAAATTTTTTGCAATCACAACAGAACGAAGTCTAAAAAATATAAGGAGTATAAATGAGCAAAGTTGATCTTCTGTTCAATTCATCTTTTGGATTGCTGATTTGAAAAGCATAAATTAGTCATAAGCTATTTGACTATAAGATGAACTGCCTTGTTTTCTCCTTAGTGGAGTCTCAAAGATCCATTTGATTATATATCTCAGGCTATAAACTACAAATCAGGTTACTGAGAATAAAAATTACCAGGGATAAATAATACTGAAGTTCTTATTTGAAAGTTACATCAATATCAAGGGATTAATATTCAATGTTGGCATTGGCAGTAAGTGGACAGAAATGGATGACTACCTATTAAAACAGCCAATCTGATATTTCTTTTCACTGATATCATTCTTCAAATCATATTTACATTCATCGTGGATATATTGACACAAACAAAAAGCATTGAGCAGGACTTACCCCTCCCTGGAAGTGATAAGACAGGTATTAGAAAGGTCAAATAATTGGGCAGGTGGGCACTGTAGAGATGCTTGCACCCTTCCCACCACCTCAGCAATTAAGCTGTGGGTGGGAAAATCCATGTGCGACTCTCTGATCTGCCACCAGTTAAAGCTCTTAAGTCATCAATTCATAGTCACTTAAAGCCACCACACATCACTGGCCTGAGTGTAGTGACTGTCTTCTTGCCAGATCTACCAGGTGTGGCAGTGTGGGGAGGCTCCATTTGCCCCAATTCATGGGAAGTTAGGACATGGATGGCAGGCCTGAGTCTCAAGCAATGACCTCTGATTGGCCAGCAGCTTATGATAGGATGGACTTCAGTACTGAAGTCATAAGCATTAACTCATTTTCCTGAACCCACAATTGATTACTCGTCTTTGTTTAAACTATTCATTTTCAATGATAGGGCCAATCCACCACTCTAATTTGCTCATGAAAAGTGCAGTCCAGGACAAATGCGAACGCTACTTCTTGATGGATATTTTATTTGATCTGATAAAATGTGAACGGGCAGTGATGCTGTTATTGAGTGTCTCAGAGAAGAAAATATCTGGTCTTTGAGCAACTAGATTTGGGGTACTATACCGGTAGTAAGTGTTACTTGATAAGGGCAGCACGATGGCTCAGTGGTTAGCACTGCTGCCTCATAGTGCGTGGAGATCTGCGTGGAGTTTGCGGTCTGGAGAAAGATGTAGTGGCTTTTTTTGTCGAGGTTCATCCGAGAAGCTCTTTGACGGAGGACTGTGTCAGTTGCCTGGGACACACACCGAGACAAGCCTCGACAGTGCCTGGACAACCATCAACTCTGTGAAAGATGCTCTTTGGTCTGCTCAAAACTTGTTGACCTTCTAGAGCAAGGAGTTGACCCCGACTGAATGTTGTAGACTGGCACATTGCAAGATCCAGGACTATGTTTTGAGGGGCGCATCAAAGCTTGGGACAGCTGCCTCCAAGGTGCAGTGGGGAAAGACCATTGTCTTTATAAACTTGCACAAATAAAAGATGCCTTTAACAATAACAGAAGTTGCTGGAAAAGCTCAGCAGGTCTGGCAGAATCTGTGAAGAAAAATCAGAGTTAACATTTCGGGTTGAGTGACCCTTTCAGAGAACTGATGGTAGTTAGGAAAATGTCAGTTTATATGCAGAAGATGGGGTGGGGTGAGGGTGTAAGGAGTAAGACAGTAGGTGGGGATAGTGCCCAAGGAGAAAGAAGAAAGGAGTTGATAATGATCTGGCTCGGACGCTGGAATAGTTGTTAATGGGGGCTGTTAGTGACTAACAATAGTTGTGTGTAATGGCAGGCTATGTGATAACAAGGCCTGGTGTGTGGGGTAGGACATGGGAGAGTTTAGGCCCTAAAATCATTGAACTCGATATTGAGTCTGGAGGGCTGCAGGGTCCCCAAGCAGAAAATGAGGTGTTGTTCTTCCAGCTTGTGCTGAGCTTTGCTGGAACACTGCAGCAAGCCAGAGACAGAGATGTTGGCCAGGAAACAGGGTGGAGTGTTAAAGTGGCAGGCAACTAGAAGCTCCGGGTCTTTTTTGCAGGCAGAACGTAGATGTTCTGCGAAGCAGTTACCCGGTCTATGCTTTGTTTCCCCAATGTAGAGGAGACCACATTGTGAGCAGTAAATACAGTAGACTAGATTGTGTGAAGTGCAGGAGTCTTTACTGCGTCTCGCTGGAGGTGGCAGAAATGGCATCTGATGATCTTCTGGATGCAGATGCTGGTGGGATGGTAGGTAAGGACAAGGGGAACCCTATCGCTGTTGCGAGAGGGAAGAGAGGGTGTGAGGGTGGAAATGCAGGAGATCGGTTGGACCTGGTTGAGGGCCCTGTCAACAATGGTGCAAAGGAATCCTCTGTTGAGGAAGAAGGTGGATACTTCAGAGACTCCTTTGTCAAAGTTGGCCTCATCTGAACACATGCGACGGAGACAGTGGAACTGAGAGAATGGAATGGAGTCATTACAGGAAGCAAGGTGCGAGGACAGTGCTTCCCTTCTTGCAACAGCGTTAGGGTTCCCCTTGTCTTTACCTACCATCACACCAGCATCTGCATCCAGAAGATTATCAGATTCCATTTCTGCCACCTATGGTGCATCTGTAAAAGTTGGAGAGAGACCTTATGGACATGCCAAATTTCCTGAGCCGCCTGAGGAAGAAGAGGCGTTATTGTGCCTTCTTGACCACCGCATCCATGTGGGAAGTCCAGGACAGTTTGCAGAATGATTATTGCTCTTGCTTAATTTTCACTGGGTTAAAATCCTGGAACTCCCTTCCTAACAGCATTGTGGATGCCCCTAAGCTGTATGGACTGCAGTGGTTCAAGAAGGCAGCTCACCATCACCTTCTGAAGGGCAATTAGAGATGGGAAATAAATGCCGGCCCAGCCAGCGACATCCATATTCCATGTCCCAAATAAAAATAAGGAAATTATACGAAAGATTTGTAGCAAACTGATCAGACCACCAACAGTGTAACAGACCGAAAATATTGACTTGTGATTGAACAATCACAAAGAAACAGGGGGACCGAACCCTGAGGAAATCAATGAGGAGTGACAGCGAAGCTTTAGTATTACTCTGCAGGATAAAGCTTTTCGAATAAAAAACTTGAGAATTGTCTGATATTAAATGTTATTTGATTCCTGGTGGTTTGTTTCTCTTCCTGTATCTGCTCATCTGGCACACCCTCATTCTTTATGTTTATGTACATTTAGTGCAATCCTTCTACTGTCTCTGGGCTCTCAATCTTTTCAAAAGCCTTGTTTTTGCCATTGACTTTCTCCCACTCCTCATTTTCTTGTGGCTTATATTCCTTTTGTGCATTTCCTTTTCAAAATTTACCAAACATGTACACACGCGTGTGTGTGTGTGTGTGTTCAGACACAGCAGGGGAATGTACAGGACAAGGTTGATGTCGAGTTGGATCTGAAGGTGCAGGTTGGCAGTTGCGTGCAGAAAATCAAGCCCTGCTATTCCCAGAGTCATCACAAAAGTTAAAGGTTTTTAAAAATATGCATATTTCCCCATTTACCTCACTTTCAGATATCAGATTAATATAAAGCACAGATCAAGTTTCTGTATGGAACAAGATTTACGATTTATTGCAAGTTATTTGACTGTACCTACAGATAAATTGTTATATACAAATTAAAGCACTAACCCCTTTATCAACTATCCTTTACACACACACACACACACACACATACACCAACAATCAGATAGTGAAATAGGTAAAAACCGAAAGAACTGTGGATGCTGTAAATCAGAAACAAAAACAAAAATTGCTGGAGAAACTCAGCAGGTCTGACAGCACCTGTGGAGAGAAAACAGTTTTGAATCCTGTGACCCTGCATCAGAACTAGAGCAGCTAGGAAAAGGTGGTATTTAAGATGATGATAGGGGTTGACTGGGAGAAAGGAGTGAGTGGATAGGTGGAGAGAGAAGAAAAAGGGTAGGCAGACAAAAGGATTGTTTATGGTAGGCCAGGAAGAAGAGAGACTAAATAGGGATATTGGGAACTATGAGTAGTTGAAAATGGGTTGAACATACTGAGAGCAACACATTTCATGACAGGACCTGGGGCAGTGGGTGTGGGTAATGGTCAATGAAAGCTTTGTTGCTTTAAAATTGTTAAACTTAAGGTGCCCAAACAGAATATGAGGTGTTGTTCTTCCAGCTTGTGTTGAGCTTCGCTGCAGCATGCAGCAGAAGTGTTGGCAAGGGAACATGGCGAAGTGTTAAAGTTGCAAGCAGCTGGAAACTTGACATTATTTTTATGTACAGAATGTGGGTACTCTGCAAAATGGTCACCCGGTCTGCGTTTTGTCTACCCAATGTAGATGAGACCGCATTCAATTTAATACATTGTGCTGCCTGCTTACAATGCTGTCTCCTCTACAGTGGGGAGACGAAATGCAGACTGGGTGACTGTTTTATGAATTGTGTGCTTTCAAGTTAATCCGAGACTCGCTTCTAAATGTTGTGATCTACCCTCAAATTTTATGTGTGTTCTTCTGCCTTTGAAGTCAGATTTTACTTTCCTAATAGTTTTAATTCTTGTTAAAATTTTATAATAACCTCTAAAATCACACAGTTCTACATTTGTTGCATTTTGCTGAAACATATATCTTTCCAATGAGGAGATTTACAGTTTCTAACAGTATGTAATAGGCTGGGTTTTACAGGGTGTCATGGTCCCTGTTCTTGGCTAAAAGGTCAGTGGGGAGCTGGCTGTCAGAAAGAATGGTTACACTGGTATCATTTATATTCTTTAAATAGGCTGGAGTTGGGATTTCAACCGCGTGATAAGGAATTCCCAAGGGATTAGTGGCCACTTGGTCTATAGGCAGTTTCTAATGGAAGTTGTCACTGGAGCTTGATGTGAGGTGAGGGGTGGGGCAAGGGCAAAAATAGGAGTGATCTCAGGCTGGAGTCTCCTTCCGATAGTACATACGAAGGAGATCCCCTTACATACCCAACACCAGCCCACATAGCTGAAGCTGCCGGACTACCAACCTCTGCCATAAGCACATTAGCAAGGGATGGGATGAGACTGTTGAGTAACCATTAATTGGCCTTTAAGGACTTCTGTTGGCCCATGGAGGTGTTGAACTGGTGACACCTTCACCACTCACCGTATGACTTCATACAAACCAAGTCGGCCAGACGCTTTTACATTAGAGTTAGCATTAGATTTATTGTACTCAAGTACAGGATACATGAGTATCATAGAATCCCTACAGGATGGAAACAGGCCCCTTCAGCCCAACAAGTCCACACCACCCCTCAGAGCATCCTACCCAGACCCATCCCCCGATAACCCACCTAACCTACGCATCCCTGAACACTACGGGCAATTTAGCATGGCCAGTCCACCTAGCCTGAACATCTTTGGACTGTGGGAGGAAACCAGAGAACCCGGAGGAAACCCATGCAGACACGGGGAAGAATGTGTAAACTCCACACAGACAGTCGCCCGAGGCTGGGATTGAACCGGGACCCTGGCGCTTTGAGGCAGCAGTGCTAACCACTGAGCCACTGTGCCACCCTACTGCAAGAAGTGTACAAAATTGCCATTTCTAGTGCCATCTTGGGTACAAAATCTTAGGTATAAATTAGAAAAAATAAACAAATAAAGGTAAAAGTTCAGCATTACAGTCCTAAAGGTCTAAAATAGGGAGTCCACGCTGGGCTTCCTCTCAAGGCTGGGAGTTCACACTGGGGCTCCAGGAGGCCATCTGAGGAATGGAGGTAAGTAGAGAGGAAAGATAAGAAGAAAAAAGAAATAAGTATGTAAAGAGGAAAAAGAAGAAAAGAACTGGACAGAGTGAACAAGTTCCAGCTTAGGAACCCTACTCTGCTGCCATCTTGAGTAGACTATCTGCCTTCAAACAGCCAACCAGGAAGCATAAAATTCAGCCCATAAATAAATAAATTTGAGTGTTTTCTTCCGTCAATTGCTTTCTTAATTTTGTTTTTTAATACTTAAAAACTCTGGCATTTCAGGAGTTGGGCAGTGTTCCAGTTGCAGTGCATCTGTTGCTCAGAGGCTGAATAATAATATGTGAACATGATGTTCTGTGTTCGTTCAGTTGGGCTTAATTTTGTGTAGCTGGTTATAAACAAGGGAAAGAGTTTGTGCAGCTTATTTTTGTTTCCTCTTTTCAAAGAGACTGAAATTCCTCTCGATGAATCAGCATTCTGGGTATTGTATAGGTAATCCAATCTTCTTCATTCCTCAGATCCTGTGGACAGATTATTTCCTGTAGTTTTAGAAAGCGTTTTTTTTGACACAGTCATTCATTATCTAATAGAGTTCTGCTAAAAAGAGTAAAATCAACCTCCAGAATTGAAAATACGTGACATACTATATTGGCTTAATCAGTATGTCATAGTTATATAAAATTCTTAATACTGCTACACTTTACTGTTTAAATGCTGATTTTTTAAAAATATAGTTTGTCCTCAGAATGTCTGTGATTCAGGTAACATCAATTTTATTGCTCATCATTTATTGCCTTGATTATGTATTGTGGACTTCTTTTAATACAACTGATGCCACCTGGGTCATTTCTGAGGGTACTAAGAGTTGGTTCTGGACATGAACTAGACTGAACTGGGGAGGTACTATGTACCTTGGTTCTGCAATCTCTCTCCGTTTAAATAATTTGCTGCATTTTTAATCTTCCTGTTGAAGTGGACATTTGCCCAAATTGTATTCCATCTGACTTCAAAACAGCCTTGGTCCAAGCATGGACAAAAGAGCTGAATGCCAGAAGTGAGGCAGGAGTGACTGTCCTTGACATCAAGCCTACATTCAACTGAGTGTACCATGAAGGTGCTCTTGCAAAACCGGTCTCAATGAGACTTGGAATGAAATCTCCCTGTTTGCTGGAGTCTTGCCCAACACAAAGGAAGATGGTTGTGGTTTTTGTATGTCAATCATCTCAGCCCCAGGATGCTACTGCAGAAATTCCTTGAGGTAGTATCTTATGACAACCACCTTCAGAACTTCATAAATGACCTTCCTTTCATCATAAAGTCAGCAGTGGGGGATGTTTGCTGGTGATTGATCTGTACTCCTCAGATTTTGAAGTGGTCTGTGTCCAAATGCAACAAGACCTGGACAAGATTCAGGCTTAGGCTTGCGGTGGTGTGATGTAAACCCAAGTGACGTAAACATTTAAGTGTACGCAGGGAGGACCAGCCTCGGGGCCAATGACAGCACTCTTAAAAAGTCACAAGTGCTCATTCCTTATATATGCACCTTAAATCACATACACATGCCTTTCTCAGCTTTGAGCTTGTCACCTTACAATCATATGTTAAACAGATGTCCTAGCATCAGTTTACTTAGCTGTGCGGTACATAGATCAGGCATTCTTCTTATCTATCCCAGGTTTCCTATCTCTCACTAGTGTAGCTTGTGCAATTTAGACTGTACCCCTTCAAGCCATACACAATCTCGACTTGGAAATCTATCACTGTTGTTTCTCTGTTGCTGTATCACTCCTTAACAGCACTGCAGGTGTGTCTGCACAACATGGACTGCAATAGTTCAAGAAGGTAGTCCATCATTACCTTCTCAAGGGCATTTGGGACTGGTCAATAAATGCTGGTCATAAGAATCATACAGCACGGAAACTGGCCCTTCAGCCTAACTCGTCCATCCCAACCAGGTTCTCTAAACTGAACTAGTTCCATTTGCCTGCATTTGGTTGATATCCCTCGAAACCTTTTCATATCCATGTACCTATCCAAATGGCTTTTAAATGTTGTAATTGTACCTGCCTTACCACTTCCTTTGGCAGCTTATTCCATACATGCACCATCCTCTGTGGAAAAACAGGTCCCTTTTAAATTTGTTTCCTCTCACCTTAAACCTATGCACTCTGTGCCCTTTGGCCTCCCCAGCCCTGGGGAAAAGACCTTAGCTATTCACTCTATCTATGCCCCTCATGATTTTCTAAGCCTTTATAAGGTCACCCCTCTGCCTTCTCCACTCCAGGGACAATAGTCACAGCCTATCTAGCTTCTGTTTATAGCTTAAACCTTCCAGTCTTGATAACATCCTTATAAATCTTTTTTACACCCTTGCCAGTTTAATAACATCCTTCCTTTGGAAGGGCAATTAGTACTCCAAATGTGGCCATTGTCTAGTACAGCCATAATGTGATGTCCCAACTCCTGAACTTAATGCTCTGACTGATGAAGGCAAGTGTGCCAAATGCCTTCTTCACCACCTATGTACCCATCAAGCAATTTCAAAGAACTATGTATTGCACTGTTAGGTCTCTCTGTTCAACAACACTCCCCATGGCCCCACTGTTAACTGTGCAAGTCCTGCTGATCTCACCAGTAACACTCATTATCCATGAAGTAATTTAAACACTGCCAAGTTTTTGCCCACTGAGCCTACAAATTATTTGTAGCTTCTACCTCTTCCCTTCAACTTATTTTGCTACCTTTTTGTAATCAACCTGTTCAAAGATGTTATTATGCACTTCTGGAGCAGTTGGGACTTGAACCCAAGTCTCTTGACTTAGGGGTAGGGACACTACCACTGCACCACAAGAGTGTGTTCTTATTTTCCTACCTTTCTTGGTGTGATACCTTGCTGCCACATATTTGGCACTTGCATCTAAGTCATTGATGTAGATGCTTCTCATACCCTCTGCGGAGCAGTCAGGAAAGTCACTGAAATACTGAATCAGCTAATTAACTTTGAATTGAACCCTGAATCTGGCTTTAACAGGGTCAATGAGATGAGTAGACTGCAGAGTGTTTCTTCAGTACAGCTGACATGCTAGGAAGCCTCTGTGTGGTAAAACTGAAGAGCCTTGGCATGCAATGCTGATGAGCTGCTTTCCTCAATACCACCACTGAGTGTGCCTTTTATGCTTTGTAAGTGATTTGTGACTTCTTGGAAGCCAGCTCATGTGCCTTTCACTTCTTTCACCTTGATCTGTACTTTCCTCTTCAGCCTTTACTTGGTGCATTGAAGCAGTTTATTTAGTTGCATCTTTAATCTCCATATAAGTAGGACAAATCAAGTTAGCAAAAGTTGACTGGAGAGTGAGTTCTTAGAGTGTCTTTGGAACAGTTTCTTTAAACAATATGTTCCCTGCCCAACTAAGACCAAACTAATTAGAGCTGCTGAAGTGCTATAAGATGGAACTAAACAATAACCATCAGGTAATAGATCCTGTTTGTTAGAGTCATCATGGCATTATATAATTTTGCATTCAGTTTGAAGGTGAGAAATTAAGATCTGAAATTTGGATCTGAAATGAGAGTCTTAAAGGTCGTTACATCGGTAGAAGACAGCAAGTTGGCTAAAGTGGAATGGGAAAGTAGGATCAGGCAAGACTTTTTGGATCAAGACCTACTCCCAGAAGAGCAGAAGGATATATATTGCCAACGGCTGTTGTTGAATGCTACACTTCTCAGTTCTCTGCCTCCTCCTAGAGTTCAGTGCCCTCTTTCCTCTTGTAAACAGAGATTATGCGAGAGCTGTGAGTATAAGAAACAAATTGTGTGGAGGAAAGATGTACAGCATTAGAGGAGGGTGACTGTGAGGTGGCATAAGTGCAAATTGCAACAAGATGAAAGTGAGTGTGTGTTGACTGGTCAGATGGGAATATAAAACAGTTCCTTAAGATGTGCGCAGGAGAAAGCTGGGAAAGTCAGAATGTGGCACTTGACATTGGATACTGCAATATCGTTCACCTTGCTATATAGTTGACCTTGCTATATTCTTCACCTTTTCAGCCCTCCTGATGTCCCTGAACCCCTTTGGACACTGTATCCAGGTTTAAGAGATCATATGCTTACTCCTCACTTCCGTTGACCACTTCTATCCATATTTGCTCAACTTGAGAGACCAATCTCTTTGTCCTATCCTTGTCAAACATACAGTTCCTCAATACCCCACACCCCACAACAAGACCTTTAGATGCCCTTCCTGGAGCATCCTTCACTGGTCTCCTTTCTAGTTCTATGGTTCACTGGGCCGCAGGAATCAAAAGGCAATTGAGCCTTTCCCACCCCGCTGGAGTCCGTGGAGAAAACTACCAGCCAATTCGATTGAACAACATCTCTGTAACCCCATCCACATCAATGGCAGCAGTGGCCAGGACTGGAATTACAAGCAGTCCCCTGGTGTTGTCTTGTACGAGATAAGTAAGGGCGGTCTCATGGCAAGGAAGGCATTTGAAGCCTGGTGGGGAGGAGACAGGAGAGGTGGAGGAGAGGGGTAAGTAGAGGTCTTAATCGAGAGGCAAGAGGGGAGGAAACATCTGCAGGGTCCATAGGCATTGGGAGAGGCACCTAATGTGCAACCTTGAGGGAGATGCTGTTCCATTTTCAACTGAGGCCTAAATGGCATCATCTACCAGTCGTCCTCCAGCTGTTCAATTTGTCCCTCCTTCCTTAAAGTTAAGGCTGAATGGAAAACAGTCATCAGTATTGGTCACAAGAGGGTGAAACTAGACAGGCCATCCAAGGCCTTGCTTGCTATATGTAAAATTGTGAACAGATCAATAAACTGCAACCAAATTTGTGAAATTAGACTTTTTTTTGTAATCCATTCTGTGAATTTCTAATAACTTCCTCCCTTTCCTAATGATTGTAAAGGGCATCTCTTAAATGTCCTTTCGAGAATGAATTTCAGGTTGGTTAGGCTTGTAGTTCCTTGACTCTGATTTGTCCCTTGTTTTGAAAGTAGAAGCCAGATAACGTAGCTTTCTCTCTGATGTAAACTGAATGTTTTGTTTTTCCAAACCATTCACAATTGAAAAAAGATGAATGCACTTAATACTTGCCTACTAGCTGCTCAAGATTTTTTTGGAAGGATGTAGGCATTTACTGCAGATTATGCATGTGTTCAAGAGTGCTTGACTTTACGGAATCCTGAAAGAATTGCTTACTTGTCTCAATTTAAGAAACATATTATTCTTGAATGGACACCTGAAGGATACTGAATGGCAGTGGATAAAAATAAATAGTTTAATCCATGGTGTTCGGTAAATATAGAAAACCATGTGAGCAAAGCTCCAAGGTTATATTAGTCACCTGTTATTTAAGATTGGTTTCCTGTATTTAATCCTCTCCTACTTGTGGAGATATCTTTCATATTTAAAGCATGTGTGTCTTGATCCTCTGATCGTTATGTGGCATCTTTTCTTGTTACTGCCTTTGAATAATGCTGCAAAAGCTAAGATTGTTGGGCTAGGGACATAAAATGATAAAGCATCTGATGTAATATCTATTTTTTTGTAAAAGCTGTTTGTAAAGTATATCATGATTCTTCATGTGAATCTATTTGTTTGCTTTCCTGAGATCTAACTCATCAAACAAATATGACTTTACTTCATGTAAAGAACATAGAATATCTGATGGTGTCCAATTGACTACAAAGATATAAAAATTATTGTGTCTACATCTACGTATTACAGGCTTTGAATCTTTCCATGCTTTTCTCGGGTTCAGCACATTAACACATTGCCTTGCTGATCCTCTCTGTGGCCTGAACTGTCAAACAAAGAATCTTTTCATTGTGTTCTGGCTTATTTGTTTATGTACTCTCCCATGATCTTCTGTGGTGTCAGAAGGTAGTAAAACTACATTTTTGTCAAGATTTATTAAAAACAGGACAAGTGGACAGATGAATAATTTAGTAATCACTATGTAATATTAAACTTGTGTGGAATCCATTTCATGGCTTCAAAGAGATGTGATAATTTTAATAATAGACTGTGGAATACTTTTGTTAACAAAAAACACAAATGGGGGACAAAGCCAATTTAAATATGTGCTCCAAAAAATTGAGAAACCTGCAGTGAGACATATTAAAACAAAAGAAAACCCATAGATGTTTGTGTTTTAATGGCTTTGCTCCTTATCTGCCAGGTGTATTATCCATATCCAATGGCTATTGTATCAAACAGGAACCTGATTTTTAAAATCCATATATTTCATATAAATGGAAACCAAATTACAAAGCTGTGATACATTATAGACAAAGATACTTCATTTTTGTAACACTTGAGTCTGGAAAAGTGAATTTGAAAGTGTTTTAAGGGGATGTATTTTCATAGACAGTTGTGACTTAATTAACTATGAATGTATAATTATGTAAAGAAATACAAAATGACTAGAGGAATAAATCAATTAGAATGTCTAAATATTATAAATCCTGGTCAGCAAATATCACATGACATTTTTAAGATAGATATATTGTTGTATAACTAGGAGGATATAATACACAGGAATATGCTTGGGCTATTCAATCCATTGAGCCTGCTCCATTAGATCATGGCTGACCATCAGTGCTACTTTGTTGCACCATCTCCATATCTTTTGATGTCATTAGTGTCTAACCTGCTCACTGACTGAGCTTACACAGCCCATTGAGGTTGAGAATTCCAAAGATTCACCACCATCCGAATAAAGAAACTCCTCCATGTGGTACTATGTACTGCACTATTTAACAGCTATTACTCATCTCTATGATGTGGTAAGAAATAATTATTTCTTTTCTTGGAATACGCAGTTTAGGTTGCTTTCCAGTGGAAAACTAGGGGAGGGGCTGTATTGCTGGAATTGGCATACTTCAGAGGAGACTTTAGACTGAAACCCCATGTTCCCAGTGGCTCAGATGGATATTAAATATCTTGGGGTGTTATTTAAAAGTTAAGATCTCTTGGTTACATGGGTAATAATCTATAGAGATTTGATAAATTGGTACTTCTGAGTATGCAAATTAGTAATTTGGACGAGGCAACAGGTGTACAATTTTCAGTCTATTTATTTTTAAAGTAAACCTTCAATCCTTTGAAGATCTATGGTGTTAATCGCTGCAGAATGACAAATGTTTACAGGCTATGAGTTCTTAATTATCAACATTGTAAAAGGATTGGAAAAAAAAGTGCAGTAACTATATGTAATTTTGCTGATTGACATTAATTTTCATATTTGTCAATAATTATTAGTGCAGCGTATTTCTTCAGATGCTGATGAACCTGATTTGTATGTTCAGCGTTTTCTATTTTTGTTAGGTTATTATGAATTATTGAAGTGCAGAGCAAAAAATCAAAGGAATATCTTCAGAGGTGTTCGTATTTCTGATCTTATGACACAATAAATGTTTTTCTTAGTTATTTTAATCTTTCTCATTAACTAAGTCAGTCTGAGTTTAGCTCTATCAGAGAGAAGTTTTTTACAAACAGTACACCATTTTGGGCTGAAATGTTTATTCCTTGACTAATCAGTTCATTTTTTGTTTTGTATTTCACATGGTTTTACCATTGGTTACAAAAAAGAAATATCTTCTCCATTTCAGACTGCTGTGCGTGTTTTCAACAATGACTTCTTGTCAACCAGGATCTTTGTGTGAAAGCCGTGTGAAATTTCATATCATCAAGAAATGTGAATGTCTCCAAAGGCTGTCTGTTATCGTTTAAATTGTAGCTATCTGAGATTAAGAAGTCAAAAAGGTTTAATTAGTTGGATCATGATTCAACCTCCATTTTTGAAATTCTGTCAACAGCTGTGAGACAATTTTTTTGCAGTGAATTAGTGGATTAATTTCAGGGTCTGCAAGTAAAGCAAGCCAGGAAAGCACTCAGGATAATGCAGCCTCTCCCTCCATTTGACCTCATCCAAGGAACTAATCCCTACTTCAGAATCTGGTGCCCCAACAGAACATAACTAAATCCAAGAAAAAAAACTTTAATCCTGTTACTCTAAACTATTCCATGTTAATTGCTTTCTTCTGCTCCAGAAATCATTGTGTATCCCCAAATAGGCCACATTATGTGATGTTTTGTTGTAAGTTATGTTCAAAGGCATATTTAAATTCATATGACATATGTCATGATTTCATGCATTTTCTAAATCAAAATAGCCAGAAGCAAAGGGACTTGGAGAGCTTCATCCCCAATTGTAATGGCTGCTGTCGCATGTTATGTCACCATGAAGTTTGTAAACATTGAACAGTGTTTCCTGAGAATTGTTGACAGATGACTATTTAGGCAGAAATGGTAATGTCAGATCGACCTAGATTTTCAACCTTGAGGCAGCTAATGGGAGTTGGGAGAATTTCTGGCTCGGCCCACAATCCTTAATGTATCTGGTTCTGGAGGCACAATTCATATTGGCGAGGGGTGGTGCAAGTTGCAGTCAGTCAGCCGACCCATGAGAAAGTTCTATGAAGGTCAAGGTGGCCTTTTAAAAGGCCTTCCTGTGTGCAGTAGGACTTTGTGTCTCAGTTATTATGACAATGGTAAGGAGGAAATTAGAAATTGGCGATCATTTTCACTGCTGAATGCAGATTACAAAATCCTGTCTAAGGTCATCACTAACTGGGTGGGATCTGTTCTGGGATTGGTGATTCACCCGAGTAAACCTGTGCTGTATCAGGCAGGACAATCTCCGAGAGCCTCGCTGTCCTCAGGGACATGATCGGATCACCTACGTGCAAAACAGGGGAATGGACACCTGCTTCATCAACCTGGACCAGGAAAAAGCCTTTGACAGTATATCGCACACCTACATTGGGACGTGCTGTCCAAAATGGGCTTCGGGGAGGGAATCCGCACCTGGATCTGACTGCTCTACACCATCATCAGTAGTGCAGTCTCAATCAATGGATGGGAATGAGAAAACTTCCCTATCAGATCTGGAGTCAGGCAGGGCAGCCTTGTCTCTGCTGCCTTGTCGTTGTGCTGTATAGAGTCTTTTTGCTGAGTCCATCAGGAAGGATGCGATTTTAAAAAGGGTGACTGTTCCAGGCAGCAGAGTCCTGCAGGTTAAGGCCTCCCTGCACATGGATGATGGTGCTGTTTTCTGCTCTGATCCGGTGTCAGTACGCAGACCGGTGAGCATTTGGGGCCATATTGAACTGGCCTTGGGAGCCGAAGTAAACTGAGGCAAGAGTGAGGCCATGTTTTTTGGGAACTGGGCAGGCCCTTCCTTTATCCACTTCACTGTCAAGTCAGATTATCTGAAGGTGATGGGTATATGGTTTGGAGGGGCCAGGGCATGCGCAAAACTTGGGAGGAGCACATCACCAAGGTGAGGCAGAAATTGAGCCTTTGCGAGCACCACTCCCTCTCTATTGTGTGTAAAAACCTGGTCATCAGGTGTGAGGTACTCTGTTGTTGTACATGGTGCAGGTCTGGCCCATTCCCAGAACCTGCGCTGTTGTAGTCACCCGAGCCATCTTCCACTTCATCGGGAGGTCTAAGGTGGAACGTGTCTGCATGGACAAAGCTCTAGATAAGGTACGGAGGAACGTACCCAATGCCACCTTTGAGTGTGGCTACATCAAGCTGTGCATAGACTCTCGGTATGCAAACATCAAATTTCAGTACGTACTGACGTTCTACCTGTCCCTGGTGTTGTGAAGAATAGATCTGGCCTCAGCTCTGTGGAATGCTCCAAGTGGATGGACTGTTCCCTATTATCTGTCTTTAGTGGGGAAATTTACGAAGAAAGATATCTTTGACCACAAGTCCACCAGAAAGTCGCCAGCATGTTATGTCCTTGAGACAATGCAGGGAAAGGAGAGGGTGGATCCTGTCGGATCCCTGAGCAGTCTGTCGGATCCCTGAGCAGTCTGTCAAAGTCATTTAGTGGAAAGCCTTATTGCCAGAACAATATCAAGACATTGCTTGACTGTTGGTGAGAAGAGCACTGCCTGTCAGATTCCTAATGTACACCAGGTCTCTCTGTGTTAAAGCACGCTACCCTCGAAGGAGCTGCGACAGGGTAGACACTGTCACACATCTCCTGTTGGAATGTGCCTTTGTGAAGGAAGTTATGAGAGAGATGCAGTAGTTCTTGTTGTGGTTCATACCAAGCAGCTCTGTGACGCAGGACTCTGTGCTCTGTGGTCTGTTTCCTGGGCCACACACTGAGAGGAACATTGACTGCACCTGGAGGACCATCAAGTTGGTGAAAGACACTCTTTGGTCTGCCCAAAACTTGTTGGTCTTCCAGAGCAAGGAGTTGACCCCATACAAGTGTTAGAGACTGGCACATTCCAAGGGGAAAATTATGTGCTGAAGGCTACATTAAAGCTTGGGGCAGCTGCCTCCAAAGCACAGTGGGGAAAGACCACCATCTAAGATCTTTCTGGCAAAGTACAATGGGGTCTGTTCAGCTATCAGACCCTCCTGGTGCCTCAAATGTACATAAATATTGTCTTGTAAAAGTAAGAAATACCTTGGGTTTGTTTGTTCTCTATATATAAAGACAGTACAGAATCCAACTGCTCTCGTGACTAAAGATTTTGTATGAATAAAGTATATGTTTGAAATTTTAGAAAATACCATATTAAGGCCCTGTAGCCCTCATTGTTTGCATCCCTTCAGTTGCTCTCACACTGTCCATGCTATGTTCATGCCAGACTATGCCTTCCCCTGCCCTCTACACACTCCATACCTTTTATGTCCTCATGTCAAGCTATTTTTTTTGTCTGCTTACCCAATATAAACAGTATAACTTCATAAGCAGTGAGTCCAAGAGTGACAATATAAATTGTAAAGAAAAGCTTTTTTAAAAACTATCGTTCGTAGTGGAGAAGCTAAATAAGTATTTTGTGTGTGTTTTCATAGGGGGAAACAAAAATTTTCTCTGAGATACTTTGGATCAATTGAACAATAGAATGGAAATAATTTGGTTTTAGTCCAATTGTAATATTGGAAAATTTAATAGGATTGAAAGTTAACAAATCCCTGAGACCTTATGACCTTCATCGTAGAGTGTTAAAAGGGATGGCTACAGCGATGGTAGATGCTTTGCTGGTCATCTTTCATAATTTTCTAGCTGTGACTGCAGTCTGTAATGTTGCACATGTAAACCCCCTATGAAAAGAAGGATAGAGAAAACAACAGCCTATTAGCCTGGTGTCAGTAGTGGAGAAATACTAAAATCTATTACAGGAGATGTAATTATTAGTTATTTAGAAAATAACTTTGATTGAAAAGAGTCAACATGGATTTTTAAAGGTGAACTTTGGGCAGCTCGGTGGTTCAGTGGTTAGCAGTGCTGCCTGACAGCATCAAGGACCTGGATTTGATTCTAGCCTCGGGTGACTGGCTGTATGGAATTTGCATGTTCTCCCTGTGCGCTCATAGGTTTCCACCAAGTACTCTGGTTTCTTCCCACAGGTCAAAGATGTGAGGTTAGGTGGATTGGCCATGTTAAATTGCCCTGTAGTGTCCAGGAATGTGCAGGTTGGGTTGATTAGCCATGGTAAATGTGGGGTTATGGGGATAGGATGGAGGGGCGGGCTGGGTCTGAGATGTTCTTTGGAGGGTCAGTGCAGACGCGATGGGCTGAATAGCCTCTTTCTGCACTGTAGAGATTCTGTGATTCCAAATCACATTTGACCCATCTCCTAGAGTTTTTTTTTAGGATGATAGCAGTAGATAAGGGGGACCCAATGGATATGATTTATTTGGATCTTCAGAAGGTTTTTGATTAAGAAGTCCCAAACAGAAAGTTAGCAAACAAAATTAATGCACACAAGACTTTATGATAATATACTGGCAGTGATTGTGGATTGGTTAACAAGCAGAAAGTAGGAATAACAGGCTCATTCTTAGAATGGCAAGCTGTGACCAGTAGTGTACTGCAAGGATCAGTGATTAGGCCCCAGCTGTTCACAATCTTACACAGAAATGTGCAAAGGCAATTCAATAAAAATCTCAAAACTGCTTTCTTGATGCATTCTCGAGATTCTTCTTCCATTGCAGCACAAAAGGAGGTTTGGGTCGATTTTGAGGTGGGGCTTGGCTATGCAGCGTTCTCACCTCCTTTCCTCCTATCACAAAACTCTGTTGGGATATGGAGCAGGAAAGTAACATACTTGTGCACACTGGCCATTGGGGACTGAACATTTTTCAAAATTTCTAACTTCTCAATACTTCTTGAATGATCTAGACTGCAGTTCTGCTTCATCCACAGATGCCTCATGGAATTTTCTCCCACTGCTGAGATGGGTGAACCATTGCTGACATTTGCGCATTGTGTTCAAATGTTTCTATCCCGAAGGAAAGGATAAGGGACATATGTTTTGAGTGGACTGGGATCTCAGCTGACATACTTATATCCGTGGAGGAAATTTGGGAGCAAATATTTAATGAAATAATGAGAGACATTTTCATCAGTGGTATAAAGGATCAAGCAAATTCCATGAGGGTGAGTGAAATACCCTGTCAGATTCCCAGCATAGCAGTGAAAAAGAAAATGTATCCAAATACTGTTTGAACACTTGCGTAGTATCATCCAGGAAGATATTCATTTCAAGATTTTTTTGGTCTGTCTGCATTTTTCTTAAGTAATCTTTTACTGTCTTCTGCTCATTTGCCATACAAAAGTAAAAGTGGAGGCTCCTTGTGTTTGTTCAGTACTGATCACTTGTAAACACCATCTGTTTTCTGTAGGCTTCATTTCTGATATTTAACAGTAATAAGAGAAAGAAATTGGAAATCTGCAGTATTTTTTTTTAATCTGACCTTTTATTGATGGAAAACTAATTAAATGCTGGAGCTAACTTGGTTGAAATAAAGACTACATCTATTTAAAGTTGTTTTTGTTAATCCATGATTTTTTTCTCCCCAGACAGGTAAGAATAATTGTTGAATTTTGGGTAATTTATATGAAATATATTGTTTATCACTGTTTGCAAGATTCCCCTTTCATTCCTTATTTTAATATCTTTATCAGAATTGTTGGTTTGAGTTATGAGGTGCCAAATTGTCCACTAGCACACCTCACCCTCCCAATATAGAGTTGGAGGGGAACACATAAGGGAAATACTGGCTTCCCCACAGCCATTTGCTACTCCATTAATAAACTGGGGATAGGGTGTCTGCACTATGTGCATTTGAAGGGCTTTGAAGAAATATAGTTCAAGTTACATAGTGGTAGATTGAAAATCCTTTTTCTGTTTCTTTTTGGCTAGAGTGAGTTACAATAAATAGATTTATATTCTGTTAATGATGAAACCTGAGGGAATTGCTTTTCTTGTCCCAAAAGCAGTCAGCCAGGTAAATTGATCAATTTGCTGGTCTCATTGGGATTTTATACATTTATATATTTTGTGGTGGCATGTGGAGTACTGGGGCATGATTACCAGTGTACTGTTCACCATTAATCTATGACAGAGATAGATAGAAATGAAGAGGTTGATGTTGCTGTGGGTAGAATTAGACCTGCATATTTCTCTAGCATTTTGTCAGCCCTTAGCTAGTGTTCCCTTGAACTGCAGGGGTCTCTGTTAGAAATGGTCTAGTTTTAGTTGTTGTCCCTCATTCCTCAATAGTGGCGTTCCCAGGTGGAAACTGTTGGCACTGGTTGGCTTTTCCCAGATGACCAAACAATTATTACTTGCTTTTTTTTCCTTATCCCTATTGAACCCAACTTGTGTCAAAGGGAATTAGAGAACCCACTTTTAATAAATTAAGACCTTGTATATTAGGATGATGATATGAGCAAAATGAAAAACTGAAAAAGACACTGTAGCTGTAAATTTCAAATGTTTATTTAGAAATCACAAGTAAGTTAAATATCACATAAATAAACACTTGCTCTGGAAAATTTACAAACAACCCAATTCAACTTCAGGAGCTGTTTATTGATATGCCTTGTATTTTACCAGAGATGTAGTTTTTTCACCATCCTCACCTCTTTTGGAATTGACCTGGATTATTGATTGTAGGCTGAAATATCTTTCCTTCCCTGCTTTCCTCTCTCCTTTGAATTCTGGGGTCTCTGTCTGTTTCCTGACACTCAGCCAATTCTCCGGGTGAACGATGCTGCTGATTGCAGGCTTCACTCCAGGTCTGTCTCTTCCCAGCACCCCTCATCCCACGGAGTGACAAGTAAGGTAAGAAGGTAAACATGAGTGAATAGGTGAATGTGGAAGAGTGCCCAGTTCAGCAGGCTCATGATGATGATCCTCCAGGCGATTTTCCATTCAGGTTTAATTTTCTGTTTCCTGTGGTCCACAGCCAAACTGGAAGGTCCTTCATTCTGCTTCAGGGCCTTCGCCACCCCCTCTTTCACTCCGTCGATCTTTTCCTGATTGTCCATGTTCAGTAACACCCTCAGAGTAGATTGTTTGCAGGCTGCTTTCCCAATACTGATGCCTCTCTACAAGAAGCTTTTGGTGCCATAATAGGATGGAAAATTGACAGGGCTGGAAGAGAAGGCTACAGCAACACTAGGGTTGGTAGCACAGGTACCTTGCATCAAGATTGCACCAGTATTGCAGATATAGGAAGACCACAGGCATTGTCCTAGCTACAGTGCTCCCTATTTCTTTGTGTATGGCTCAATATGTGGAAATTTTCCTTATATTGTTAGTAATGTCTGTATAATATTTTGTGCAAAGAAACTAGTGACAAATGGAACAATGAACATGTGCACCTCAAATTCATTTTCAGTTTAGAAATGAGGATTTCTATCCAGAGGACAAAAGATCAGGTGCACGTGCTGCCATCTGCACTCCTGGATTTTCTGCTCCCACGGCCGAAACTTCACTCTTTAGCTGCTGCAAGATCTTGGGGATCGCATAAATTTTGTGAATGATCTAATACAGTACCTGGTAAAGTTAGATAACTAGTACATGGCAAGGTGGTGTAAATTCCATGCAGTCTGATTACTGACACAAAACAATGTGACAGTCTGTTGACAAACTTGCATGGGGATCATTCTGTTCATAGGCACATAAGAATTTGGGCATGGTTGTCTTCAACCAATCAGTCCATTGTTTAAATGAATTGCTCCCTGTTAGTTATAACTGGCCACAGCAAAAGTCAGCTGACAAATTTGAGGCCAAATGATTTCTGGATGGATTTCCCAGTTGTTCTCATTGAGTCTGTGATGAAAGGCATATAATTTTGTATACACACGTTTGGAATTTGGATTTCAAAACATTGGTTACTTCTGTGAACTGTTTCCTGCTTTAAAAAAGGTCAGAATGTTCTTGTGGGACAGTGACTGACTAGATTCAGTATTTGTAATAAAGCAGGTGAATGCAGACCTCTGTGGTGTTAATGGAAACATATTTCTACTTTTAGGTTTATGGCAAGTAGGTTAAAAATTTAAGGACATTAGCTTTGTTTCAGTTCAGAAGGATCTTTAATTGAGCAAGTTTAGAAAAAAAGTTCTGTTCACAGGCCACACGAGTTGAGTTCAGAAGTAAGTTTATTTTCTCTCCTAGAAGGGGTTCAGGTCAGCTCAGGTAACCAATTGCCTCATTTGAAGGATTAGTAGCTCCCACACCACGAGAATTTGGTTGAAAACATTGGGAAACAGTCTGAAAGTTTGATTTGCTGTGTGAGTTAAGATCTTACTAACTGTCTTCTATGTTTAGCTTGCTTCCTTCATTCTTTATTTCTTTTATGTAATAAACTTATGTTCTTTGTTGAGATAAATCTTCAGCCTTGTGAATATGTCTGTGACTAACCACTGGGCTGAATTTTCCCAAAAATCAGTTCATTGTCAATTTCAGTGGGTTTTGTGGAGGGTTTCACTTCTTGAGCTCAAGTGAGTTACCTCATGCAGTTCTCTGCTGTTACCTCATTGCATATGTACTGTGCCTCTAAAGCACCACTCTCATGCTGTCACACACTCATCAGCAGTGGACATAATTGCCTCTGTCTGAACCTTTTGGGTTTCCCATGGCTGGTGCTATATTTAAAGCTCAGCTGTGTACCAAACGATATGCTGCCAGCCAGGAATAGCCCTTTCATAATGGGAGGGGGAAACAAAAGATAAAAGCTTCTGAGAGCACGTAAGTAGCATGGATGTCACGTAATAGTAAATAGAATATCACATTTGGAAATGTATTGACACTTTGAATCAGCACATGGAGATAGCAAGAACTGCAGATGCTGGAGTCAGAGTCAACACAGTGTGGAGCTGGAGGAACACAGCAGGTCAGGCAGCATCAGAGGAACAGGAAAGTCGACATCTTGGGTCAAATCATCACCTGTCTGATCAACTGTCATTGTAGCTGCAGCTACTAAAACGACGCTACAGAGACTACCCATCTTTAGTAACACATCTCTTTCCTTAAAGCCTGGCATAGCCTAATATCGTATTGTTTAATGTGGGAGCATCACGTTATTGTAAGCCTTCAGTATTGTTAACATTAATTTTTACTAAACAACAAGAAAAGCAAAGAATGAACAAACAAAAATAGCTGTATTAGTTTCTGGAAAGAGATGGGCTGCTTGCCTTTTGAACAGCAACAAATTTTCAATCAATGAATAATGACTTGTCCCAACTCACATTGGAAGCAGGTGTCAGTCATGTCATAGAATTCCTACAATGCAGATAGAGGCCTTTTGGCCCATCAAGTCAGCACCGACCCTCCTAAGAACATCCTGCCCAGACCCATCCATCCACACTATCCCCATTATCCTACATTTACTGTGGCTTACCCTGCACACTACGGTGTAATTTAGCATGGCTAATCCACCTAATTTGCACATCATTGTTCTGTAGGAGGAGACCAGAGCACCTGGCGGAATTCCCTGCAGACATTGGGAGAAAGTGCAAACTCCACACAATCGCCCGTGGCTGGAATCAAACCTGGGACCCTGGCTGTGAGGCAGCAGCACAAAGCACTGTGTCACCATGCTGCTATGTCCAGTCTGGCTTGTTGTCCCTGATGCTGCATTGCTCTATCATGGTGAAGTTTACGTTCCTCCTTCTCTTCCTGTTTGGAAGACTGCCGCTGTTCTCCTAGCTCTTCAGTGTTTATTAGATCCCTTTTTCTCCTACTCCACTGTGCAGGGCTCAGCGTATAAGGGTTGTCTGGCACACTCTGTCTGGACTGGGTGTATTTTTAAGGTGAGAGGAGAAAGATTTAAAAAAGACATGAGGGGAAATTCTTTTACACAGAGAGTGATTCGTGTGTGGAATGAATTTCCAGAGGATGTGATAGATGCAGGTACAGATACAATGTTTAAAAGACATTTAGATAAGTACATGAATAAGAAGTGTTCGGAGGGATATGGGCCAAGCGTAGGCAGGTGGGACAAGTTTAGTTTGGGATTATGGTGGGCATGGACTAGTTGGACCGAAGGGTCTGTTTCCGTGCTGTATGACTCTATGGATTATACTGCAAGGAGCTCCCAGACTGCTCATAGCATAGGAACATCAGCTTGAGGCCGATCGTCTGCTCCACCATGGTCCTGCTTGAATGGGCAACATTGTATCTATGCTCAGCTACATTCAGGGATTTGCACAGTGAAGCCAGCAGCTGTTGTTGGAAGGGAATAGCCATTGTCTTTCAGCCTTTAAGACATTTTTCGTTTGAAATGAAGCATGAATCTGACAGTTTCCAATGATATAGGAATTATGGCAGCTTCCAGGGTACCTGGCACAGACTTCTAAAATACGACACTGATGATCTTAGATGACTTGTACTTTGACCAAATGGAAACCCTTTCTATTGATGAAGTCAGCTGCCTTTTGATACAGTGCTCTTCACACAATGCATGGGCAGCCTATTGTGCTTTGTACCTGGGGGAGGCCAACTGGCAGAACAGACTACTTTGAGGGCTGTAGCTCAGACCTTGCCTTGATGAAGTAATGTGATCTTGTACAAATTTCATTGGCAACAATCTTGATACATTTGTGTGTTGAAGACAGAGAGGTCCCATGAAGGTCCCCAGTGGATCATTGGAAGAGGCCACTTGCTTAAAAATTTAGCACAGATGCCACCCTGATGGTCACTGTGAGAGGATGGCCACTCGCTTCTTCAGATCCCAAGTCCTGCTCCATCAGGTGACACAGATCTGCATCATCCTCATTTGACAGTGGTACTGTGCCTTGCTCAGCTGGAGGAAATGGCATTGAGGATGATAAACTTGGGGCTTCCTGTACCTCTCCCACATCCTGAGAGGACATTCTGCTATGACTTGATGTGGGATCTTTTTATTAGTCCCTGGAGGATGATGCAAGTCCCAGGCTTGATGATGCATTTGTTCCTCCTCAATTTATCTCTACCTCGTGCGCTGGCCACATTGGCAGTTGCATCTGCTCTGGATAAATTGTTGATGGTTCTAATAAATTTATGTAGGCAATAGGAGAAATAAAACCGCTGTTTAGTGACATGAGCAGCCAGCAGTTACATTCCATATAAATGGTAGTTGAGCATAGTCCTAGATATAGTGGGACATAGAGTTTCTGATTAGGAGGGGAATGGAATGTTTGTACATGGACCTTTGGAACCATGATAGATGCAGCAAAAGCCATGTCACAGATATACAGTACGGTTGGTTCTGCTATAACGCAATAGTTGCATTCCTGTGCCACATTGCGTTATAGAAAATCGCACTATGGAAATAATGGGGCCTATGGGAAAAGCAGTGTTAGGGGCAGACCATCAAAAATTTTCATTCAGAATCGCTCAAAAATCACTCAAAAGCCTAATACAAAGGATAGCACAATTTAAATAAATATTTAATTCGTATCTAATAATGAAATAAAAGTAAACTTAACACCTTACCTTAAAAAAATTTCAAGATGACTTGATGGGGGAGAAGGTTTTGAGGTTACTCTGTTGTTAATGCAGGGGCTGAGGGTCATCATCATCATCATCATCATCATCATCACCACGTTCAGGTGCAGTTGTGATTGCAGGGTTAGGTCAAAAAATAGTTAATCCAGAAGTGGATGGCTGTGGTTCATTGACCTCTGACTCTTGCTTGGGGGTTGGTTTTAAAAAAATCCAGTTTTTGCTGCTTTGCCCTTTTTCTTCTTTCATGAAGAAGCTGTTCATAGAGTGCCAAATAAGAACTTATTCTACAAACTGCAACCCTGCTGTGTTCTGCGTTGTAATTGTTGTCCTGTAAGAGCTACAACTGCTTCTCAATTTACCTCAGGATAGAGGACACAGCAGAAGTGGAAAGCTCTTGTGGCGCTGCATCCTGAACAACATCATCTTCATCTCCAGCTTCCACTTCCCCCTCAGCAATAAGATTTTGTAGATCAGCTGTAAAGAGGTCTTCACAGTGGGACTCAAGCAGCTCTTCAATATCCTCACTCTCCACTTCTTCAAATCCAACTTGCTTTGCAAGATCAACATAATGTTCTTTGATTCTTGGGAGCTCCTCTGACGGATCAAAGGTTTTAAAATCTTGAAAAAAATCTGGGAGAAGCTTCCGCCAAACTACATGCAAGCAGTCCTTACTGACATCACCCCAGGCCTCCACGATAATGTCAATTGCATTCTTGATGTTAAAGCTCTTCAATTTGAAGAACATTTCCTTATCCCCTCAGTGGCTGCAATCAGCCTCTTAAATGTGCACCTTAAATAATAAGCTTTAAAAGCTGCTAATGCACCCTGGCCCATAGGTTGAGGGAGAGGAGTTGTGTTTGGGGGTAGAAATAGCACTTTGGTGTTTTCAGAAATCTCACCAATGGTGGGAGGATGGCTTGGCGCATTATCCAGGATGAGGAGAATCTTGAAATCCGATTTCTTTTCCTGCAATACTTATTAAAAAATCTTCCAAAACGTCAACAATAAGGTCAGAAAAAAATTGCCCCATTAACCAACCTCTTTTGCTTGACCTAAATTGGACACCTAGAGTAGACTTAAGGTAACCTTTCGAGGCTCATGGATTGACAGAGTGGTACGCCACCACAGGCTTAAGCTTTAAGTCTCCACTGGCATTGGCACCCGGCAGCACAGTCATACGATCCTTTGCTACCTTAATGCCTGGAGCATGTGCTTCATTCATAGAAATGTAGGTTCTTGATGGCATTTGCTTCCAGTGTAAACCTGTCTCATTCAAATTGAAAATTTGATCTAAGTTATAGCCTTCTTCGTCAATTAATTTTTTAATAATGGGAGGAAATGCCATTGCAGGCTTCTCATCTGTACTAGCAGCTTCACTACATAACTTTACGTTATGAAAAGCATAGTGGTTCTTAAAACCAACAAACCAACCACTGCTGGCACTAAAGACAGGCACATCTGCAGGATTTTCAGCCTTTTTTGTTAGATCTTCATAAATCGGTAAGTTTTTCTCTTCTATGATGAGAAAGGTGGTCCCAGATCACTTTTTCGTTTGATCTTCTATCCACTCACTTAGAAGCCACTCCATCTCCTCAAGTTCCTCACAGATTTGCTAGCACTCAGACTTGTTCCAGCAATACAGCTTGCTTTAATCTTTTCTGTATTGTCTTTAATGCTGCGTAAGGTAGACTCCTTTATTCCTCTTACACGATCTATATGACGTGTTCTCCTATTATGCTTAAAATGCTTCATAACATTTAGCTTCTTTTTCAATTTTGTAACCTTTCTTCTACTTTCACCACTCTCAATTTTATCACGAGGACGCTTCTTTCTAACATTCTTGTCACTTTGTCCTCGCATTTTTGTGGGTAATACAACAGAATTTGCAAAAAACAATGAAAGTCATGGAGTGCTGTACCTCTCGCAGAAAGCGCTTCATGACAAAGTCTGCGATATGATCACATGATGCCGATGCGGAGATTCCTTCAACACTAACATTGTACGTGCTCAGGACAAAATCTGCAAAACGATCATGTGATGTTGATACATGCTCCTCCGCACATCGATGGAATCACCTTATAGCCAACACGAGTTCACATTTTAGAAATAGCATTTCCCTATTCGTCAGTCGCGTTATAGCCAATTCATGTTGCAGAACATGCGTTATAGCAGAACTGACTAAGTGTGGTAGAATTACTGAAACTTTGTATCTCCCCATCCTCCCCATCATATTGAATCATATAGAATCATAGAATCCCTACATGATCAAAAAAAAAGCACTGTTGCATGAAAGAGTATGTCAGCAAGTTTTTGCTGTTCAATGTGAAAGGAAAGCAGCTCTGTGCCCTTGTCCAATTTGTAGGATTTTGGATTGTCTTTGTGAATTGTGGCACAAAGGTGTCATTGGCCCACCCCAGGTGGTATTTCCTAATATCTGAGTCCTCTGTGAGACACAATTGATGAGAGTTAGCCCTGGATAAATAAAGGTTTTGCAAGGCTGAGTGCCTTCCAGAACACCCAGTGCTCAACATGCCTTGAATGAGATTTTGTGTGGTGTCACTCTCCTGTCCCTGCCACCACCCTATACATGTGTAGGCCCCTTCAATAGCCATGTGCCCATGGTATGCCTTTCTCGCCATCACCGAATTTCTCCTACTGTGAAGAGCCCTGGTTAGTTCCATTGCTACCTCCTTGATGGCTTTGATGGTTATCATCATTGTGACCCCACCTCAGGTCCAGGTCATTTCCTTAGACTTATGCACTCTTTTTCCTGCAAGAATAATTAGGAGAAGAAAGTTGTACACTGCCAACCTGCAAGGAGAAGGTCAGCTCCATCAGTGGATTGAGGTAGAATATTGGGGTTATCAGTCCTCAGTCCTCATAAATGCTATGTTACAAAGGCTGTTTAAGTGTTGTGGCCACAGATTCCTATAAAGCTAAGGAGTAGTATGTTTTTGGGTGCCCTCAGTTGCTGAGCATGTTGTAGGATGTAATGGCCAAGGACTTAGCAACAGCTTGGCAATCTCTCTCATCTTTCCATTTGACAAAAGGTTAGTGAAATACTTTCAGCACAAGACCCACGTATGGTGATACTCTCCAGAGAATCTGAAGCTCTCCACATGGCCTATCCACAAATTTTTGGTGTTCGCCAGTGAGGAATTTTGGCCCTTTGGAATATGACGTTCTTCCTTTGCCCAACCTTGCCATGAACACCTGGAGATCTGTATCTGTGAGTTTTGCAAATGGTGTGCCTGGGCTCATCCGGCTGCTGGCTGACTCTGACATTCTGCCATTAAAGTGTACAAATTACATAAGTCAGTAGCTTCATGAAAAGTACAGCATTAGCTGGACAAGAATTCCTGGACATGAGGGTCCACGGATCTGAGAGTCTCTTACAAGTAATCAGTGCATCGTGTGAAAGTTGGTTGCCTCACTCTTCATATGTGCAGGCCATCATAGAATGGGTCTTGTTATGGCAGGCAAATTGAGAAACAGACCTCCAAAAGGTACACGCTTCCATTGGTAATAGTGCGCAATGTCAGTATTTTCAGATCTGGAAGATGGTTGTGTGGGGTTAATGGGAGTCTCTTAATTTCATGTTTCTGTATGGAATCTAGCCCCTTAAGCTTATGCAGCTGCACATGAAAGAGTGCAGACCCCTTTAGGGAACAAAGACAAGTTAGACCATCTGTATGGTTCTTAGGTTGTTTTACTTAAGAACCTCATGGCTGAATAAGTGTTTCAAAGATTCTGCGCTGGTTTGATAATTTCATGAGGCCTTATTGATGCTGGACTATCTTTTAAAGGGACATCCTGATAAATGAACAACAACGAGAGAAGATGATTAGTACTCACATTCTGAGCTGCAGGCAACACTTTTAAGCAACCTTGATATCCACCAACATTGATGCTAAATAAAAGAAGTGCCAGAGTTGGAACTTCCATCAGGCTATCTCCAGAATTATCCCACGTCAAATTCTAGGGCAGCTTTTGATTTGATTTGATTCATTATTGTCACATGTACCTAAGTACAGTGAAAAGTTTTGTTCTGCATGCAATCCAGGCAGATCATACCATACAAAGTGCATTCGGGTAATAAAACAGAGTAAAGAATACTGTGTTATGGCTGTAGCTGTGCTGTGCTGTCAGACACACCTGTAAATCACTTAAGACCTCAGGGACTAAAAAGTCACATTACCCTACAGACCAGAGACTGAAGCAGGAGCACAATTTCGATTTAGCCCTGACACCTGATTCCTGTGTTGTGCAGGAACACAGTGTCTAGCCTGCTTGGCTCAGTATTATACCTGAAAATGTCTTTCCCACTGAGGAATTCTTTCAATAATGTTTTTTTGAAAAGAAATTACAGGTACAAATATAGATAAACAAGCTTAGAGAAATGTCAAACTCTACTCCAGTATTCTGGAATAAGCTGGAGAGTGGAATCCTATCTGTGGCAAAATTTTTGGAACAGATATTCCTGATTTTCAAAGTAGTTGCACAGCACAGTTCATCATCTGTTTCATTTGCTGGACTCAATTTCCATTGAGCTGGACTGTATGAGTGCCTTAGAATATCTGGAATTGCACACGAGTGTTGATCAAATAAATGAATGTCCAGCCTCAATCTAACCTGCCTCCTAATTTTGCATGTACTGAATACATTTCCTGTGCCCACTACCAGCATTTATTCCAGCCTGTGATTGCTTTGAACTAAAAACGTGCTCATCAGTATGATGCCCTGAAGATGTCTGTATTCATCTAGGAACACGATGGGGGAGCAATTTCTATTTATAATAGTAAGTAACAAGCTGCAATAACAGTCTGTTTGTCTCACAGAACTTCTGCAGTCATATGATCCATAACTGTCATTCTTGAATTGTCTGGAGGAATATCCAATAACAGAGCTTCACTTCTCAGCTGCAGCAAAGCCCATGCTGTCATTTGGTGGGCACTGGAATAGGGGGTCAGATGTCTAGATGGATTGTAGACTCATTAATGGAACTGTACTTGTATGGAGCTGACAGTAACTAAATTGAAGTCAACTGCAGCAATGCCTGAACTAACTGGTAGAATACTGCTTAGTAAATATGTTTTCTACATTGGTACTGCAGTGTTTTTATGAGGAAGAAACAGCTTGCTTTACTGAATAACCTGGTAAGTGTATGTGTTTAATTTGCATTTGCTTTATCCAGTTTGTTTAATTAATACAATAAAGGCTGTATTATCATCAGAATCACTTGTAGTTGTGGTAATTAACACTTTGAATAGGGCTGAACATCTCTGATTCTTGTGTTATATGTTAGATGAGTCATTAATTAAAATTTGCTGTGAGAATGTAACATTTTCAGATGTAATGTCACAAATCACAAGTTATGACCTTGAAAGATATTCTGCTTCAGCCACTGATAAGATACGGTCATGTTCTGTGAGACAATTTTTATCTTTGATAAAGGCAGAATACACACTGCAGGTACTTGAAATCTGAAGCAAGCACAATATTGGGGAAATTCAGCTGTTTGGCAGCATCTGTGGAGAGTGAAACAGTGTTAATGTTTTGCATCTCAAGATTTCTTCTTCAGAATTCTGAAGAACAGTCATAACAGACTCAATGTATTTCTCTGTCCGCAGATGCTGCCATACCTGTGGAACTTCTCCAATATTCTGTGTTTGTTTTGTGTGTAAGTTTTTTTTTCCCTGGCATTAGGCATCATGTTGGGTGGGAGAGCTGTGAGGTGGAGGGCATATGGCCAGAGGGGTAGTAAGTGGGTGGCGAGTGTGATTGGCTATTTGTTGGATACACAATGATATCAGTAGTATCATGCCTGCCGGTAGAGTTGGTGCCAGCTACCAATTCCAGGTTCAAATAGATTTCAGTGCACTGCCCTCCTCTCCCAGGGCAGTGGTAAGTGTTACAGCATATTGTAGCACAGGCACTTTATATGGAATACTGCTTGAAGGACTTACGTTTTTAAGGATTCTGGAAAATAGATTTATTTCATGTTTGTGGACTTGGCTAGAATGGCTTCTATGAGAGGTCATTGAAAGTTCATGGTGAACACTGGATTTTTTTTGACAAGGCTTCTTGTAAATCACATGATTCATGATAACTGGTTGGTTTTCTGTAAATTCCTGCTTGAGCTGTTTTTGAATGGACACTGGCTTGGAGAAGTTCTTGCTTTTTTTAATCTGTCTCATTTGGAAGAAAGCTTGCTAAGAACATGGTGGGTTGGAGGAAAGCCTACTGATAAGTACCCCAGCTGATCTCTCTCATTTCCGAAAGTAAAACTCTTTTGTTGAGTTAAGAGTGAAACCCATTCGCTCTTTTGAAAGAATAATAACATGAATGTCTCTATGTTGAATTTTTTGAGCCAGCTGGGTCTGCAAGATTTCAGAGATAACTGTGTGATAAGTGATGACCATATGTAGCAAAACGTCAGAGCAACAGACTCTGGAAAATTCTGTGTTTTATCCTTCTGCCTTCAAGAATAACCCATAGGCCACAGTGCTTTTTTTCAGAAAGCCAATATCTACAGACGTATTAGTGTTTTAAAAAAAATTCCCAAAGTCTGTGTACATTTGTATCCATGGTTTGGGGATATTTACAGGGATAATCATTTATACTTCTATATGTGAGTCTGTTGACCAGTTAAAAACCGAAAGATCTGTGGATGTTGTAAATCAGGAACAAAAACAAAGTTGCTGGAGAAGCTCAGCAGGTCTGGCAGCATCTGTGAAGGAGTTCTGAGGAAGGGTCACCGGACCCGAAACGTTAACTCTGTTTTTTCCTTCA
>NC_063332.1:125556539-125605194 GCF_021869965.1 Rhincodon typus | reverse complement strand
TTTCTGAAGAAGGGTCTCGACCCAAAATGTCAGCTTTCCTGCTCCTCTGATGCTGCTTGGCCTGCTGTGTTCATCCAGCTCTACACCTTGTTATCTCGAGGAATATAAAATTACGGCTGCAACGAAGGTGCATAAAATGCAAGATCAACATTAGATTTGAAATTTGAGAGGTCCATTCAGAAATCTAAAAACATCAGGGATGAAGCTGTCTTTGAACATGTTGGCATGTGTGTTTAAGCTTTTGTACCTTCTGCTTGATGGAAGAGGTTGGAAGAGATTATATCCAGGGTCTTTGATGCTGGCTGCCTTTCCGAGGTAGTGAGAAGTGTAAGTGGAATCAATGGATGGAAGCTTGGCTTGCATGATGGACTGGGCTGCGTTCACAACTCTCTGTAGTTTCTTATGGTGCTGGGCAGATCAGTTACCTTATCAGATAGAATGCTTTCCATGGTGCATCTCTAAAAGTTGGTCAGAGTCCTTATGGACATGTGAATTTCCTTAGCTCCTAAGGAAGGAGAGGCATTGTTGTGCCTTCTTGACCATTGCATCAACGTGGGTGGTTCAGGACATATTGTTGGTGATTGTCAACCCTAGGAACTTGACACTCTCAACCATCTCCACCACAGCTCCATTGATATAGATAGGGGCGGCCCTCCTCCTTGCTTCCTGAAGTTGATGATTGTTATTGGTGGATTGGCCATGCTAAATTGCCCGTAGTTTTCAGGGATGCGTAGATTAGGTGGATTATAGGGGGATGGGTCTGGGTGGGATGTTCTGAGGGTCAGTGTGGAATAGTTGGGCTGAAGGGCCTGTTTTCCACACTGTAGGGATTCTATGATCTATGATCTATGATCTTTACACCAAGCCACCAAGCATTCTCTCTCTTTAGTTTTGTCCTGCTCTTTGTAGACGGGATATAGCTGGCCGATTTTTGCGCGTTGTAGCTGTGGTGGCAGGGGTTGCGGGTAGTTCTGGATCACATCTTCGCTATTGCTGGAATGTTGTCAGGACCATAATCTTTGCAGTAATCAGTGTCTTGAGTCACTTACTGATATCATGTACAGTGAATTGAATTGGTTGAAGACTGTCATCTGTGATGCTAGGGACCTCAGGAGGAGGCCGAGAAGAATCATCTGCTTGGCGCTTCTAGTTGCAGATGAATGCACGTACTTCACAGTTGCTTTAACCCAGCTGAGGGGCACTCCTGGAATTTTGGATCCAATGCAGTTGCAGATTCTTCAAAGTCAAGGCACAAAAAGTATTCTGTTCAAGATTATCAGTTGTAATCAGTACAACTATATTTTAATGTATTGTGTCTCTCAAAAAATCAAGATTACATGACGAAATCATTGGGATTCACCTTATTATTTTCCCTAATACAAATTTGAGAACCTTAAGTCAATAGTCCTGCTTTAATTTATGCATTCCTGCAAACTAATCCTGTGCTCCTATGCTTCATTATGTAACTGTCTAGATAGTCTACAGTCCTCCTCCACTGCATCACTGTAATTTGCAACCCCAGTTACAATCAGTTCTTTTACCTGGATAGATTTACCCTTTTCCTTACTGAACTACAATTATTCTATACTCTATAGTCTTCTCTTGTTTCCCACTGCTGACTTGACAATATTTAAAGCAGAGCACTAGTGCGTCTACCTCATCAGGGATGACATTTTGCAGGTCTTGCAGACTGATGCTTCACGTTCTTATTCCTAACTAAGATATAGCAAAGTGAAAGGTGTGATAAGCCACTGTTGCCAGTGGTATTGGAGCATGGTGGGTATGTATTCCCTTAATTAATTAAACGTCTTTAAAATACTTAAAGTTGACTTAAATGCAAATAAAAGAATGTAAAATATTTTGTACCAAACTGAGCTGTATGCAATTTTAAACAGTGTTTTGAGTATAAGCCTTTTCTAATTATTAAAGTTATTGATCTGTAAATATACTTGACATGTGGAATACTGATGTTTAACATGCAAGATGTTTAAGTCAGTCAAAAACATTTCTGTGTTTGGTCTCTTAATTTAATATTCTGTTCACAAGGTGAACTCAGAAGTGTTGCCATGAATTCCATCTCTAGCAATCTTCTCATTACTTGCTATCTTTTAAGCTGTATAAGGATGTACAAATCATCTGATTCTGGTTGGAGCATCCATAGGCAATTCTGACCAGCTCAGTACAAATATGATGAGTGAAGTCCCTTTCAAACGAGTCCATCATCTGACTTCAAAAACTGCTCTGGACATCCTGTACAGCAAGATCATTACCTTGTGATTTCAGATGCCAATGCCTCTTTTCCTGCTGAAAGTTGAGCTGAAATTTCAGCCCATACTTGAAAGCAGTGGCTTGGGCTTCAGCTTCAGCTAAGTGTTCTCATCATGTACTTATTGTTTTAACTCACCTTCTGTTGTTTCCTCTTGCATCAGCAGTTCTCATGCAGTTACTTGGAAGAAAATAAAGCTATAGGATAGAGATGACAACCCCATCCTCAAGAACACAGTTCCTATCGCTCAGGCATGAGCAATATTTTCAGCACCTGCGCAAAATGCAATGCGCTGAACTGTACTGGCTTCCTAACTAAAGAGCAACACACAGGAGCAGGGGTAGACATAAAAGACAATAATGAACAAAAAAGAAAATTCTTACAATTGTTAATAATATTTCATTAAAACTTAGAAGTGATATAGGTTGACTCTGATTCAGTGTTATGGTTACATATAAATTAGAGAGATATTAAAACATAGACTCTGAAGCTGTCAGCTTAAGTTAAAGCTTCTAAATAAATTTATTGTGACATGTGCTTCGGAGCTCTGGCTGGAGGATGTACACATTTGTGCAAATGTCAAAATCAGTATTTTCTTCAATGCTACTGAGAGTTTTTTAAAAAAGAAAATAAGAAAAAAAACTTGAGTGTCAATGTTATCAAAAATGCTGTTGAAGAAAGTTGGAGTTAGCTACAAGCAAAACCACTCGCTGAGAGGTGTAATCGTGAACAGATAATTAAGAAGTAGTAAGTCACAGACTGGTATGCTTGATCAACCAGTGTAGGGGTGACTCAGCCCTTTACTGTTAACTGAAGCATTTGAGTTTGGTTCCAGCCTTAACTGGAGTTCACACTAACGTGCTTGGTAGAAACTAATTTGCCAGTTTGCATTGGTCATATAGGACAAAGGAAGGCGTGCTGGCTGATCTAAGAAAGAGTTGCCACAAATATTGCTGAAGTTTGTCATCTGGCAAGGTAAGTCAGGACGAGTAAAACATTAGGAAAATGGACTGAATGCATCTGACATTCAGAATCTGGAGAACTGTCAAAGTAGGTAATTTGGCAGTAGAATTGCTATAAGAATAAAAAAAAAATTCTCAAAGATAAAACAACTTTTGCAGGTAAAATTGTTCAGATAGGCAAAGGAAAATATATGGATGTTTTATACAATTTTGTTGACTGATGGATCCAATGTTAAGTACTGTTAGCATAGGATCATTTGAAGGAAATGAGGGAAAAATTCTAACAAGTAATGAGTAACTCTAACAAGTAATGAGCAACACCAACAAAAATTGTAATGACTGGCTTCAAATTGTGTGTGTGAAGAAATCTTCTGTTTTCCAGTTAACAGGTGCAAATGTATAAGTGGAAGTCAGGGAATTTCTTTCAGTAGTCCTCATCCAATAACATGCAGAACACAATATTTTGCTTGACATAAAACACTCTTGAATGAAATGTGTGAGAGCCCTATTTTTTTCATTCAGGCAGGGTTTTGAGTTCTTAAGAGTGCACTGATGATTGCCATACACATTCTGGCCTGACAGCAAGTAACTTGTTAGAAGTACTTTGATTTTTCTGAGGACCGTTATTGTGGACTTTGATGTTTGATTTTTAGTAACTGATTTTTACTGCATTTATTCCTGAAAGCAGGAATGTATCTGCAACATGTTCCTCCAATTTATCATGGCAAGGTTCTGATTGATGTGATTTAAAGTCTGTTTTTGAGAATTCCTTTGGGTGTAAATAAATATAATCTGTAAGCCATTAGAGATGTGGCTGCAGGATGACAAGGATTGGATCCTGAATATTGAGGGGTGTATGACATTCAAGAAGTCAAGGAAGCTAGGTAAAGGTGTGAGGGTGACATTTGTGTAATTGTTGGAGATGAACTTTGTTCAGTAATCAAGATTTAGAATCTGTTTGCATGAGGATGAGGAATATTAGGGGAAATAAGTCCTAATGGAAGTGGTGTACAAGCCCCCAAACAGTAACACAATGTGGGACAAAGTATGCAATAAGAAATATTTTGTGCTTGTGATAACGATACTGCAAAAATCAAAGTGACTTTAATCTACATATAACCTGGCAGCAGTAGCCTGGATGAGGAGTTCATTGAATGCTTTTGAGATAAAAGCAAATTCTGGAACTGAGCAGAGAGGAGGTTACGTTAGACTTACTATTGTGCAATGTGATCGGATTAATCAGTGACCTTAGTATAAAAGCACTTCTAGATGCTGATCCCATTGTGACGCAGTGACTGCAATATAATTGGATTTATTATCCATCTTGAAAAGGAGTACATTAACTCTGTTTCTCTCTCCACAGATGCTGCCAGACATGCTGAGTTTCTCCAGCACTTCCTGTTATTATTAAAATAAGGGTGTTATGTTTCATTTAGACAGGGTTTCGTCTGACCACATCTTGATTACTATGCACAGCTTTGATCTGCTCATTTAAGGAAAGATAAAAATGCATTGAAGGTGACTCAGAAGAGATTTACCAGATTGATACCTGGAATGAGTATTGTCTTTTGAGGGTAGGTTGGACAGGTTGGGCTTATTTCCACTGGGGTATGTAGGAGTGAGGGGTGACTTGATTGAAGTGTTTTAGATCCTGAATTGTTTTGACAAGGTGGATGGGAAAATAATGGCACTGGGAGCATTGTTTTAACATTAGACATTAACATTTCAAGAAACATTTTCCCAGAGGGTTATTGTGATTTTAGAACTCACTGACTCAGAATATGGTGGAGATGGGTTTGTTAAATATTTTTAAGACAGAGATGGATAGCATCTTGTTAGGTGAGGGGATTTAAGGTCATCGGAACAGACAGGAATGTGGAATTTTTAAGCACAAGCAGATCCGTTATGATTTAATTGAATGGGAGAGCAGGCTTGAAGGGCTGAATTGCTCCTGTTTTGTATATTTGTATGTATGGTCATATGTATTTATTTATAAATTACTTCTAAGCTGTTAATGCCGAAATGAGGGTGTGGAGACAGCTTTAATTATGCCAAAGGTAGATTATCTGCACTTGCTATACTGACTCAGAAGCATCTACCTTAGACCAATGAAGTAAAAACAGAAATGTGGGAAACGCTTGATAGTTCAGGCAGCATCTGTAGAGAGAGAGTAAAACGCACTTTAACGTTTTAAATCAATTATCCTTCATCTCAACAGTCTAATGAAAATTGTCATCATAGAATGCATTTCACCAGGGTAGATGTGATCAACTAATGCAATCATCTGGACTTTGCCCTACTGACAATCTATGGTGATGGTTAAAGCACAACCCTTGCTGATTATCTCAGGAGATATCAGTAAACAATTAATTAGCAACAGCAGAGACAAGGCACTGAAACATTGCTTGCTAGGATAAACAGTATAATCATTTCCTCGGGGAAAATTGACAGAGTATGGTGGATGTGTTACTGGAGTGGTAATCCAGAGGCCTGGCCAAATAATCCAGAGAATAAGACTTCAAATTCTGGAATGACTGCTTTTGTACTTGAATTCAGATAAAAAAATAAACCCGTAAAATTGACACGTTGGAACTGACAAATTGTTATTAAAAGCTTGGTTTGTTCGCACATGGCCTTTAGGGAGGGAATCAAGACTGTATCTGGTATTGGAGTTCTGACTTATATTAAATCCAGTGTTGTATATGATTTGGAAGTGGTTGGTACTGTCAACAAATGTAGAGAAAATGTTTCTAAATTCCCTTAACATAGGCAAACTTGTTTAGATTTTTTTTAATATTCAAATATATCTGTCTTTAAGATTAATTGTCTCTAAACCAAGCTACTGATCAAGTAGAGTTCCTGTTTTGCCCCAGATAGATTGTCCATAGCTCAAAGGTCATGAGGTGACCCTGTTTTGTTTACCAGCCTAATCCTGTCTAATTTGTCATTTGTGAAAAGAAGATGATTTTCTGATGAGAAGCCCACTCTTGATCTAGAGCCTCTCACTTCAAGTTCTACCCACCACTTTTTGTATTTATCTCCTGCTTACAATGGAAGGACAAGATATTGTAAGGGCAAAATCAAGGCCCTTGTGGCATAGAAGATGATACTTTATGAGAATTGGGTACTTTTGGCAGATTTGTCAAATGGTAACTTGGTAAAAAACTGTGACAAAGGTGAAAACAGTGATACGTTGTCTGGCCATCTGTTACAACTGTGAAGCTACCTCAACATCTTGGGCCCTCCTCTCCTGAGACCATGCAAAAGCAGCTGAGGGAACGGGTGTAACTGATTCCTAAGGGTGAATTGAGTTGTGTTATGATGGACAGTCATGATATTACAAATTCTTTTTAAAAAACAAGCTACTTTGGAAGTTACCTTTTATAAACCATGAACTGAGTTTAAATACTGTTTACAAAATGGGTCACTTGACTATCTCATTTTGGATTCAGACTGGAACTACTTCCAAAGAGACAATAGAAGACATTCTCACACATATATGTGGAAGAAAGACAATTAAAAGTACAATGAGCAATTCACAATAAGATCCATCAATGTAATGGCTTCCTTACAAGCACACATATTTATGAATGAAATAGATAAGAATACGGGGAATGACAAGTTTGCAAATGATAGGACGATTAATTGGGTGAGGTGAGAGATCCTAGGTTTCAGAGAGAGATGGATGGATTGTTCAGATGGATAGATCAATGGCTGATTAAATTTAACCCTGATAAATGTGAGGTGATGCACTTTGTAAAAGGAATAAGACAAGGGATTACTCAACGGCAGGACACAAGAATCTCAGAGGAACGGAGACCTTGGGATGGTTGTCGACTGATCCCTGAATGTGGCAGGACAAGTTAATAGGATGGTTAAGAATGCATATGGGACTCTTGCTTTTATCAGTCATGGCATAGATTGTTAAGAGCAGGGAGGTTGGAGCTATACACAACTTTAGTTAGGCCACAGCTGGAATGCTATTTGCAACTCTGGTCACCAGACTATAGGAAAGATGTGATTGCACAGGAGAGGTTGCAGAGGTGATTCATCAGGATGGTGCCAGGGTTGAAGTATTTTAACTATGAAGAGAGGTTGGGTAGGCTAGGCTAGAGCAGAGAAGGCTGAGGAGGTGACCTGATTTAAGGTGGAGATGTTTGAGGAGAATGGACATGGTGGATAGAAAGCAGCTGTTCCCCTCAGTTGAAAGGTAAATAATGAAGGGGCATAGTTTTAAGGTGAAGAGCAGGAGATATAGAGGGTATTTGAAGAATAAGTTTTCACTTAGAGGATGGTGGACATGCACAGCTTGGGAGGGTCGTAGAGGGGGGATACCTAACAATCTTTAAGAAGTACGCAGCTGAGCACTTGAAATGCTGTAACATTCAAGGCTATGGGCCAAATGCTGGAAATGCTGGAAAGTGGAATTATTGTAGATAAGATGGCAAGGAGTCGGTCAGCTGAAGGGTCACGTTTGTGGTATCTGACACTGTGGCTATGACTGGATGACACACACCTTTGACCAATAAAGAGCTGAAGTTGGCCTCCCTGAACACTACTGGTGGTACCAAGACCTCAGACTAAGTGGGGTTACGTTATGTAGAACATGATATAGTATTTTGTTACTGATCACATGATACAGTAGCTATCTTTGCTTGCTTACCAAAAATGTTACAAAAGGTGAGGAAAGCCATGTGAAATCGGATGCATTGTGAGAGATGTACCTTGAAATGCCTTCAGAGAATGACAAGAGGAACAACTCTGGGAGAGAGAGAGACACACACAGAAACAACTAATGATCCCCTCTTATTACTTAGGCAATCGAAAAAGCCTTGCCTGTAAAATCAGAGAACAAACGTTCCTCTTTCTACCTTATGCTATCCACTTGAAAAGCTTTACCATCGCTGAATCCCGCTGTAAACATCCTGGGCATTACCATTGACCAGAAACTGAACTGGGCCAGCCAAATAACTACTGTAGCTATTTGAGCAAGTCAGAAACTGGGTGCCCTAAGGTAGAAAACTCACCTCCTGTTACTCCAAATCCTGTGCACCATCTACAAAACATAAGTCGGGGATGTGTTGGAATACTCTCCACTTGACTTGATGGATGCAGCACTAACTACACTCTGGAAACATAATACCATCCACGACAAAGCATCCCACTTGTTTGGTATAATGAAGTGTCCCTTCTTCAGAAGGGTCCCGACCCGAAACATCAACTTGCCTACTCCACTGATGCTGCCTGGCCTGCTGTGTTCCTCCAGCTCCACACTGTGTTATCTCTGACTCCAGCATCAGCAGTTCTTACTACCACTTGTTCACTGTCTGCAAGCACTGTGTTCAGCAGTGACGTACAGTAGCAGCAGTGTATACCATGTCCAAGATACTTTGCAGTAACTCATCAAGCCTCCCTCAACAGCACCTTCCAAACACATGACCTTTACCATCTAGAAGGTCAACGATAGTAGATGCATGGTAACACCACTACCTGCAACTTCCTGTCCAAACCACATACTATCCTGAATTGGAACTATATCACCATTCCTTCACTTGCTTGGTCAACATATTGGATCTCCCTTTCTAATAGTGTCCCTATGTTACGAAGAACTGAAACAGTCCAAAAAAGCAGTTTACAACTGCTTTCTCAAGGGTGTTTAGGATAGCTAACAAATACTGGCCAAGCCAGTAACAACCACATCCCATGAAAGAATAAGAAAAATGCTTACCTTTGAAATAAACCTCTGGAAATTCAACTTTGAAATGCACCAAAGCTGCTGAGACAATTCTGCAATTCCAAGATTTCTGTTCAGAAAAGTGCAGTACCTCATCTTTGAATTATTTGGCCTGCATTAAACAATAGCAATATCGTTCTTGTCTTCACCTGTATCATGTGTATGCAAAAGAACACTTAGCTTGTCTTGCAAAAATAGATTGCAGTGCTTGTTTTGTGATTGGTGATACTGCATGCCATTGCCTGTCCTACACTGAATTAATTTATCAGACTATATCGTCAAATTGGATGTATACGCTTGAGTGCTTTAAAATTTGTAATAAATATGGAGTTAGCAAGTGGGCTTATTACCCTCCCATTTTATAGTATTGTATCTGTGAGTATCAATTGCCTGATTTGTTTTTCTATTTTTTTCAGTGTCACAGCACATGGCCATGCACAATCCCTTGGGAAAGCTGTCAGGTGCTGCTGTCCTTTGCCATAAGTGTGGAAAACCATGTAAAGGAGAGGCCCTGAGGGTGCAGGACAAATTCTTCCACATCAATTGTTTCACTTGTAAAGGTAATTTTCTTCTTTGATTCAATGTACTTTCATATTGGATATACTTTTAACACTAGTTATTCAGATTATTTGAAAGTTTCTTTCCACCTGAACTAAATTAAAAATGTAGCGTAGTTCATGCTGACCTCTTGAAAGGAAATGGCAAGCAACTGGCTTTGCTAACACCAGCAGACATAGCTGTACTACTTAAAGCACTACTGGATTCTGCCTTCCTGTGCTTAAACTACTCACAATCCAGGATCATTGTGAAATGCAAAAATAACTTGGTCTTATCTCTACTACCTAATGTCCTTTTAAACCCCTCTCCACTTCCCCTTCCACTCCCACTTTGAATAATGTGTGCAAGAAGCTTATGGGCTTCTTTGTCACTTCAGTTGCGATCATCCAATCAGCAGCCTCTGTCACATCCCTCCCTCTTTTTCTGCAATTGCATGGCCAAACATGCCCTAAAGATTATAAAGATTACAATGTCATTGTCATTAAACTCATTGTTCTCTAGTTTCTCTCCTATCAACTCTCATGCTCTCACTGAGCTCACCTTGTCCAAGAGAACCTGCTCCCTTGACTCTATTTGCACTGAAATGCTGATCACCAGCTTTTCCCTCCTGGTGCCTATGTCAGTATTGTTAATAGTTCTGTCTTTATGTGATTTCAACAAACAGTCACTCCTTGACCCAACCCACTTTCCTCTCCAAATCCTTGAGCCTGCTCTCAGTTCCCAAATACGTTTCCTAAAACTGTATTCAAATCTTTGCAAACACATTTCCACTCCTGTCAGAGCACTGAAGCAACTGTTAGCAAAATTACAAATGACATCCTTTTGTATGGTTGGCCACACCATCCTCCTTCAATGTCTGCTCACTGTTGCCCAGCTAGATAGGATGTTAGGAACAAAAACAAAGTTGCTGGAAAATCTCAGTAGGCCTGGCAGCATCTGTGAAGGAAAAAACAGAATTAACGTTTCGGGTCCGGTGACCCTTCCTGTTCTGAGGAAGGATCACCGGATCAGAAACATTAACTCTGTTTTTTCCTTCACAGGCGCTGCCAGACCAACTGAGCTTTTCCAGCAACTTTGTTTTTGTTCCTGATTTACAGCATCCGCGGTACTTTCAGTTTTTATTTATGTAGGATGTTATTTTTATCTATCTAATGCAATCAGGTTATCACTTGCAATTACATTTCTTCTTGATCAACAACAGCTAATTTTGATATTTCTCAAGGATCCATCCTTGAACCCTCACCTTTTCTCACCTATAAACTGCCCTTCATTGGCATCATCCAAAAACATCAAAATTCATCTCTGGGTCATCACCACGCCATATTATTCCTCCACTGTTACTGAATTACCAGACAGTTTATTTGCGCAGAAATTTAGTCCATTTCAATATGCAGAAGACTAAAGCCATGTTTCTTCAGTCCTTGTTGCAAACTTGGTTCTTTAGATTTTGACTTCATTCCTCTCTATAGAAAATGGCTGAGACTAAATCAAATAAAAACCGAAAGATCTGCGGGTGCTGTATATCAGAAACAGAAACAGAAGCAGAAATTGCTGGAAAAGCTCAGCAGGTCCGGCAGCATCTGTGAAGAGAAATCAGAGTTAACGTTTCAGTTTTGAGGAAGGGTCACCAGACCCGAAACATTAATTCTGATTTCTCTTCACTGATGCTGCCGGACCTGCTGAGCTTATCCAGCAATTTCTGTTTCTGTTTCCGAGACTAAAAATCTTAGTGCCTTATTTGACCTCGAGATAAGCTTCAGATCACAGATTGTCTCTGTCAGGATGAACATTCATTTCCATCTTTGTAATATCGCATGACTTTGCCCGTGCTTCAGCTCATCTCTTGCTGAAAACTTCAGCAATGCTTTTGTTACTTCTAGACTTGAATAATGTAATGCATACCTGGCAGATCTCCCATATCCTACCCTCTGTAAACGTGAGATCAACCAAAAATCTATTGCCCAGGTCCTAACTCTCAGAATTATCTTTCATCCCTGTGCTCACTGATTTACTTTGGTGCCCAATTAAGCAATACCTTAAAATTCTCAGCCTTGCTTTCAAATCCCTGCCTTCCTTTTCCTACCTCCATAATCTCAACTAACTCTGCAACCCTTTATGACAATTTTAATCACTCCGCCATTGATGGCTACAACTTCAGTTGCTTAGGCCTAAAGCTCTGGAATTTTCTATGAACTTTTTTGCCTGAACAGATTGATTTCCTCAAGTAATCGTTCAAGTAGGAGAAACCAGCAAAATTGGTGAATGAGACATATAGGTCTGATTCATCTTGTAAACCTCAAAATGGACCTCCATTATGACCGGTACATTCACTTCCAGATATTACAACATTCTTTATTGGTTTTTGCCTCTGGATTAAAACTCTTTGACTATGCTTTCAATAACCTTAGTCATTGGTTAGCTCAGTTGGTTGGAAGGCTAGTCTGCAATGCAAAGTAAAACAGACTATGTGGGTTTAGTGTGAGGCTACCATGATGGACTCTTCTTCTCGACCTCTCCCCTCACCTGAGGAAATGAAGGAACAGAAAAATGAAAGTTCTGGAATAACTCAGCCAGTCTGGCAGCATCTCTGAGGAGAGAAACAGTTCATGTTTCAAGTCTGATATGACTCTTCCTCAGATAAGTCTGTTGTAAGGAAGTCATGTTGGATTTGAAACATGAACTGTTTCCCTTTTCACGGATGCTGCCAGACCTGCTGAGTTTCAGATTTTGTTTCAGATTTCCAAAACCCTTAATGTTTTGCTTTTTTTTTTAACCAAGATAAAGGGATTTGGTAGTGAGAAGAGAGGAAGAGAGCAGGTAGGGAAAGAGTGTTTGAAATATCCGCTTCCAGATATAAGGTTGGGAAACCAGCAGTACTGAAGAACCAGAGGAATGCAGGACACAGGCTGGGCTGAGTGGGATAGAGATTTCCCAAATGGTCCGAACTGATGTAATGTAGAGGTCTTGAAATTTATTTTCCTGAGTGAGCCCACTGGAGCAGGAAGAGAACAGTTTGCAGGGTTTTAGATTATTATTATGTTTATTAAAGGCAGAGATCTGGTGAGGGGTGTTTGAGAAATCAGTTGACTAATTAAAGTTGTTAATTATATTTCTGTTACTTTTGAACAGCTGTGAGGAGACAGCAGGGAGTTAGCTTGTAAAGTATCTTTTGTCTGAAATTATAAAGAGGAGGTATGGCTGCAAATTGCTTCCAGTTGCACATTGACATCCTGCAAAAAGGCTAGTGCCTGTTGTTAACATGTGCCTCACTGTCTTTTTATCAACACAACATTTGTTTGACATGAAAATTAGTTGAGGTGTTACACCTATTTATCTAACTACATAAGTATCAGAAATGTAAATTAAAGCATTAATGTTGTCTCGCTCAGTTATCAGAAATATGTTTTCCATTTTTCACTAGATTCACAATCAAGCTTCACCATGAACTCAAACTGAGGGTGGCATCCTGTGGAGGTGATCTGGGTCTTGGCTGTTGGCTGGACAGCCGAGACCATCACATTACCTCTTTCTGGGAAGACTCACCATGTCAGGTGTAACTCAGACATTTAACAGTGGATGGTAAATGTATAGGAAGAGTTTAGAGGGATATGGGCCAAATGTTGGTAAATGGGACTGTATCAGATTGGGAAGTCTGGTCGACGTGAATGAGTTGGACCGAAGAGTCTGTTTCTGTGCTGTACGGCTCTATGACTCTGTAACTGTTCAACTGTGTGGGCCTTCCTGGAATCATGGCCCCTAAGGACAGAATACCCATCAGTATAGTATTGCCTGCCAATCAGAGGCCAACTTAGAAGGTAGTGGCTGTTACTGGTACAATATTCCAACTGAGGCCTTGGATTGAGGAGGAATCCAAGCAAAGGTGATTGATAGCGGGGAAAGGGTCACAGTAGGGAGGGGAGGTGCATTGCCAAAGAGGAGTGCTGGTAAGGTAGAAAATGCTAGAAACACTGGGCTGGTCTGACAGCATCTCCAGGGAGAGATAACATTAAAGTTTAAGGTCATGACCTTTCATCAGAATTCATCTCAGAAAATTATGTAAATAATGCATAAATACTAAAATGAGTATAATTTGTATATTCTCAATAAATAAGATGAAAGAAAGACACATAGCTTCATAGTAACCAGATATCTGTATAAGTATTTAGGCATCATCTCAACCAGCTAGGAAAACCCCAGCAATACAATTTCTCAGGATGGAATGTCATGTAATGTCCCAGTCAATTGACATTATCTAAATTAATTACACAGTATTATGCAGTGTTTGGAATAATAACAAATGGTGGAGTCCTAGAAAAGACCCACGTGTTGCGAGAGGTGATTTTCAGTAGCTGTATTAAACAATTATCTTTCACCATTTAATCAAGCCAGGTTCCCTTTATGTTACTAAAATTTGTCATGTTTTTCTTTTCCCCTTTTATATTCCGACACTGAATCTCATATAATTGCTCTATTTCCTAAATATTCTCCTACATTTAAAAAAAAACACATATTTGGTCTACTTCAATTTACGTTATTATTGGATTATGATCTATAACTCGTTGGCCTTTATCCGTGAATTTAAGTAATCTTTTATAGGAATGACGTTCATGCATTCAATAGTGTATTATAGTACATTACTAATTTTTTGTCATAGTTGAAACAAAACCATGTTAAAATTTTTAATCAGGATAAAAATTGTCAGATCGGGTTAACTTTGAAATATTAACTCTATTTCTCTCCACAGATGCTGCCTCTCCTGAGTATTTACAGCGGTTTTTGTTTTTTATTTGTGTATTGTTGTTTTTGTTCTGTTGAAATTCTGTTGGTAGTATTTTCCAGCCTAGTGGAAGTGGGTTCTAACAAGAGTAGTCATGTATATCCATTGACCTTGATCTTGATGTTGTGATGCCAGAAAATGATATTATTGGACAAGTCAGATCCTGGACTGAAATCTAGCTTGATAGATCATTTTCTTTATTTCTAATGAGGTAATCTTTCATTAAAACACAGGTATACAATACTGCAGAACTGAATTTAGCAATAAAACAGGTTTGTTATGCAAACAAAAATAAGATAAATAGAATAAACCAGACTATTTACACATAACAAAAGTTGAATTTTGAAAAACACAGCAAGAGTACAGTCTCATTTATTCCAGCACCAACACTCTGCAGTACTCAACCTCCAGAGAGAATTCTTTTCTCTATCACACCTGAAGATTTTAATTAACTGTTTCTTTCAATTTCCAGTCTTGAGCCTCTTCCTTGGTTATTCAGACAACTGAGCTTAGAGGCACTCAACATCAAATAACCCTTTCAAGTTCTAACCTTACATTCTGTTCTGAACTTCCACACTAAAACACACTAGGGCAACCTATTTTCCTTTCAGTTCTAAACTAACTCCTTTCTCAAGGCTAAACTATTCACGGAGCAAGCTTAAACCAGAAATTCTGCTAACTGAAAACTAAACAATGGGTTTTTCATTTGAAAAAATCAATTCCTGATTCTTTTAACTGAAAGCTAGCTAATGCCCTTCATTGATTTCTCTGTCCACTTGTAAAACTCTCTGATACAGGTTAAAAAAATTCTTGGCTCCAGAAATATTGAGAAGTTAATCATTAAAACCCGTTATTCACATAGGCCAAATCCCACTGTTCAAATCCAAATTCTAAAATAAATGACATGAAATTGTACATTTATCACACAAATTACATCGCAGTTCTCAAAGTCATCTTACACTGTTAGGGCTTCTCCATGGAAAGTTCGAAGTTCAGCAGAACTTATTTTGGATCCGGCAGGAAAACAATTAAAAAGGCTGTTAAGTGCCTTTTCTTCTGAATTCCTGTTCCCATACTATGCAGGTTCCATGCAATGCTTGCATCTTGCCAACTTGAAAAAGACTAGAGTACAACAGGAAGTCACTATTGAACAAATCAGATCTAACATCAACAGTACAAAGGGTGAAATTGGCAAGGCTGCGGTCAGCCTAAGTGAAATACTTGTGCTGACAGGAGCACTGCTTTTAGCCTCACTCGCTGTTCTCACTGAGGATATTGTGCAACTTCTGTCAAGTACTTGGGATTCACTAGTCTCACCATATCACCCATGAGACTTCCCTGTAACATGAGAGATACATATCTTGAAGGTATTTGAATCTCTGAGGATGAGATGCCACATTCTGCAACTCAGCAGCGACTGTAACAGACAGCAAATCCAGCAGCTGCTGCAGCTACTTTCTCCACAGCAATATGAAGATGCAGAAAACAGGGGAAATGTACATAGGGTTGCATCTTGATGAAGGAAGTATGTTCAGTACAGGAGAAGTATTAGTTTCCTTCACATCTCTGAATAATAGTGACTACAAAGGTTCATACTTGTACTAGATAGTTAGTCTTCAGCCTCTTGGAAGAAGAAATCTGCCTGTTTCATGTGGTGGGATATGGCAATTGCCTCAAACCTCTACTCATGTATCATGACATAAAAGGTCACATGGGTATGGCAAGTCACTGTGTTGAAGGTATTTATCCAAGTATCCCACTTTTCAGAAAATAAATGAGCATGTGCTATTATTTGCAATTTATTCCACAGCTTGTATGGAATGAGCTGCCAGAGGAAGTGGTGGAGACTGGTACAATTACAATATTTAGCAGACATCTGGATGGGTATATGAATAAGAAGGGTTTAGAGGGATATGGGCCAAATGATGGCAAATGGGACTAGATTTATATAGGAAATCTGGTCAGCACAGATGAGTTGGACCGAAGGGTCTGTTTCCGTGCTGTACATGTCTGTGACCGAATGACTAAATAGTTTCCTTTATCAACTATCTATCAGTCAAGGACAGAATTTTTCTATATAATCTTCTCCAATTTAATTTGGCTAAATGAGATATTGCACAATAGTACAATCTTAAAGTGTTCATTTATTTTTGGTGGCTGTTCATTCTGTGTCTTCTACTTCCTGGAGTGATGTTGCTTCTATGGGAAGTGCTACTGTTGTAATTGTTGCTGTTGATGCCTTTCATATGTTGGGGAATTGTTGATTTCTGGGACCAACGATCATTCAGTTTCTAGTTCAATTGGCAAAATCAGAACTGTCTTAACAGCTGTCTGCTGTGAGGGTATAGCTTCTCCAGTTGCATGTAGATGTCCATGTTTGCAACTATATATCTGGCCATTCACTCTCACTGTGCACAATCAAGATGACAACTTGAATGTCTGTGAAGAAGTTATCAACTGACTTTTTCTCTAACTCTCAGCTCTGTAAAGATTTGGCAGAATTTTTGATATGGAATTTACCTTTCTGTCTTTTCACTTTGATCTTGCCACTCACATTGCTATTCCTCTAACAGCTAACTGAACAAAGTAGGCTGTATGCGTAGGACATTTGTCACTGGTCTAAATTACTTTCTATGGCTTCATTAGGTGTGCTATTCCATTTAAAGATTTCCTTGTACATATCGATGCTGGAACTAGTTGCTTGCTTTGATGATTCTTTCACTGCTACCTGAGCTTTTCCATTTGAATGGGGATAGTCTCTGTGTTTTTCCCTCATTGAGTGCCATTGTCACTAATCACGAGATCAGTAATGGCATGATGACTGAAGGTGTTTCACAATCACACTTTATTAGCTAGCCTAACTACCAGTAGTCTGAATAGTATTTGATTTTGACAAGGTAATCAGTTCGTGTGAGAGTGAAGAAGTCGACTTCACCTTTATCCTTGGTCTGTCTGGGATATCATGAGGTGTGAGTGGCTCCTTAGCTTGACGTTCATTTCAATCATTACAGTGAGCGATGTAGCCATTAATTTCATTTCTCATATTCGGTTAGTGAGCATTTCACTTGCCTTCCTCAGACTAGTGTCAATTCCTTGATAGAACATAGAACAGTACAGCACAGGAATGGGCCCTTTGGCCTACAATGCTGTGCCGAACATGACGCCAAATTAATCACTTCTGCCTGCACTTGGTCAATATCCCTCCATTCCTTACATATTCATGTGCTTATCTAAAAGTTCCTTAAATGCCCCTATTGTATCTGCCTCCATCACCACCCCTTCCAGACTCCTACCACTCTCCGTGTGAAAAAACTTGCCCTTCACATCTCCCTTGAACTTTCCCCTGTCACCTTACATTAGACATGGTATTAGACATTGCAACTCTGGGCAAAAAGATTCTGACTCTCAACCCTATCTATGCATCTCGTAATTTTATCAACTATAATTCTGTAGTTTGTGTGGCTGCACTTCACCACTTCTTTTTATCTTTAGGGATAATGACTGCAGTTCTTTTGTACAAGATGCCATCTGTGTGATCACTTCATCTCTGTGTGTCCATTATACTATGATGGCAGCTGCTATGTCCTTGATGATTTCATTACAACTTCATGGAGCATTTGAAGAGTTGAAGTTTGTTCTGTAGTTTACTCTGAGCAGGATGTTTATCAGTAAGCGTCCGTTTAGCAGTCTGTGGTTTGAAACTTGCAGTCGTTCATGCAATACTATCTGGTACCTAGTGGATTACAAGTCCAAACTTTTCACTTGTTTCAGCTGAGATGAAATGATCTTGCTTAGTGTCCACTATCTGGACGTGCAGGTCTTCTTTCTTCCTGTTGTATTGAACTCACAGCTTGGCTTCCCCTCTTGTGGGATGAGCACTGTTCCATTGCCAAGCTTCAATGTTACCTTTGGCTTCATTTCCTGGTCACCACCTGAAAAAACTTTGCAGAACTCATGATGTTGTATGTAGAACCAGTGTCTATCTAATGTTCACATTCACTTGATGCTCACCTTTTATTGACATATTTGAGATAACAAAGTATTTTTGACCTTGACATGACAACTTGTTCCAAGGTGTAAAATGATTTGTCAGAATCATGTCTGACATGCCCCAGCAATCATGTTTGTCAGTTTGCTTTTCTTCTTTCTAGCAAAGCACTTATGTACAAAGTGGCTGAGCTCCTTGCAATTAAAAGACTCTTCTCCTCACTGATTTCATGTTTCCTTTACCACTTCTCTTATCCCCCACAGTATTTGTATCCTGTCCTTTAGCTTTAGTTTTTTTCTACTTGTCCTTCTGTAAATTGTCTGTCTTTTTCTTCACTGACTTGTGCTTGAAATGCTTTGACTGTCCCATAGCATAGTGAAAAATTTTGTCAGTTCTTGCTATTACTCTTCAGCTGAATATTAGCCATGTCAGATCACAGCACTTTGCAGAAGCTTGAATGAAACTGGGTTTCTCTTTTCTCAGCAGATGTGGTCTCACAGCACAGTGTTCCTAAGACTAGTCTTATCTCTCAGATCATCCTTCAGTTGCCCAAATCTTCAGGTTTCAAGTCAATATCATACTACAGTCATGTACACATCAATACTTTCCCTCTCTTCCTGATCTTAACCTAGGCCTGAAGTTTCACAATGACTGAGAGCCTTTTTGTTGTTTCAAAAATGGCACAACACTGAAATCTGGAATTTCTGCCCCCACACAAAAACTCTGTCATTTTTATAGTGGGGTAAGGGAGGCAGATTCCAAATTGTACATGCATGGTCCACAGATTTAGCTATCCGTAAAAAAAAAAATTAGTGGCTACTTCTGGCCATGTCTGATTTGCCTTACTTTACAATACATGGGTCAAAAGTTGTCACATTCTAAATTTCTTTTCATCTTTCTTGGAGCAAATACTTGAAAATTCAAAGATGTAATGACTTGTTGAATACTTAATGCATGTTTATAACCATGGCGAAAATATTCTTTACTTGCTTTTTCACAACAACCATAGGCCACTCAATCCTGGCTACACATTGCTGGCACCGTGTTCCATTGATGGGTAAAATGGTTGCTGTCTAAAGTTTTATTTATATCACTTGGATATGTCAAGTCACAATGCAAACTCTACCTGGGCGTCATTGGTGGCTAGCCAATACCTGGTATGGTCAAAGTAGCCCTTCAATACCAATCTGCAGCAGTCTCCTGGATGCTGGTGATGTGCTGAAAGCTGCAGAGAGGACTTTACCCAGCATGAGGGAAAAGTGGGGAACACCCAACATTCTTGGAGGAAGAAAAAGAAAGGTTGAATTGTACTGTGGAGCAGGAATATCCCAAAGCATCAATGCATGACCCATGGGTATGAAACCCTCATCCAGACATACTTCAGCTGATTACAGTGTGTGCAACATTGCAGTCATGTCATCCTGATGTCCTGTTGCAGTAGTTACAGCTGTAGCCACTGACACCTCGCAAACAGGTTGTCTTATTGAAAAAGCTGTCCATCTAAGACATTTAGAGGCTTTCGTTGCCTTCCATGGAAGTCTTGTTGCTCCATGGTTTCACTTACCCATGGTCAATGCACAATGAAACATAAATGAATCCATTGCATTCATCAGGTCAAAAACAATCGTGCCTTCATTGAAATAAACCTCATGCATGTGATGTTAACATTAGAAGAGACAACCAAGTGATTCTTTTTGTGCAACTAAGGCTTTTGCTGCATTCTGTCTTTCTCTTACTTGTGATTTCAAGATGGTGGAGGCTCCCGGTCCATCTGCTCCTTCTTGCATGACCGATGGTATCCTTCTTTCTTTTTATTACTTTTATTTTCTTCATTTAGCTTTTGAATCAAATTCACCTTCCTGTGGCTGCAGTGGAGGAGAGACATTGTGGGGAGCTGTTGAGCAGCGGATCTGGTCCAATCCTCGTGACCATGGTAGTCACGGCTTGAACAACTGTTCTGGCATTGGTGGATTGGGGTCGGTTCTTTTCCTTTGGTGTTTCGATGATGCATGCAACAGCGGCAGAATGAATGATCTCTCGAGTGAATGGTACTTCAGTCCTTGGGAGTTAATTTGGAAGGTTAGTTGGTCCTTGGAAGTTGAGAATGGCCCCGATCCTCACAAGTTGGGATAGTCTCCTGGCCCTGGCGGTGGTTGGAATATTGGCAGCAATGAGGCGGTTTTGACAGAGGCAACATTCTAGGTCTGGTCAACAATGGTGGGGGCTACTTCAGCATGCTTCCTTCTTGGTGTTGTGGCCTCAGGGAATATTTTGGCAGCTGCGGAGTAAGGCAACATTCCATAGCTGTTAGGAAATCAAGAAGCCATGCATGGAACCAAGAAATGAAATTTCTCCTAACTTTGATGGGTTCCACACCCCAAGAACATTAGCCATGGACATTTCATGTGACAAAACCCGAGAATGAACAGGCTATCTCCAGCTCTGCTGAAGCCACAGCAAACACACCATGTAATAATAATAATAATTTATTGTTATATCTATTTATGAAACTGCAGTAAAATGTGTAAGTCATCTTACACCAGCGCAGTTTTAATTACATAGATTATAAAAAGAAATAAATCATACAAAGACTGCCCACCTGCCTCTGTGCAGGGGCAGGACATAATGAATCAAGACCAAGACCTCATTTGGCTGACTTTGAGCATATCATTCAGCTATCAAAGTGATTGTGTGACAGTGCTTTGCAAATTCTCCACCGTTGTGTGCAGGCCATTGTCTTATGTCTATACGCAATTATTCACCTGCGATATTCTCTAATAGTTTGTTCACTCTGTATAGGTGATTATATGTTTAGTGCCTGAGAAAAGTGTTTACATCTCCCTTTGATATTCCACAGTTCAATGAAGAGTGCAGGAGGGCATACCAGAAGCAGCACGAGGCATACCTAAAAATAAGGCACCAACCTGGTGAAGGTACCAAACATGACTTCTTGCATGCCAAAAAGCATAAGAAGCGAGTGATAGATAGAGCTAAGTGATCCCACAACCAACTGATCAGATCTAAACTCTGCATTCCTACCACATCCAGTCATGAATGGTGGTGGATAATTAAACTACTCTCTAGGAGGAGAATCCACAAGTATCTTCATCCTCAATGATGGAAGAGCCCAACACATCAGTGCAAAAGATAAGGCTGAAACATTTGCAGCAATCTTCAGCCAAGTGCCAAGTGGATGATCCATCTCAGTCTCCTGCAGTGTGTTCCCAGCATTAGAGATGCCAGTCTTCAGCCAATTCAATTTACTCCAGGTGATATCAAGAAACAGTTGGAAGCAAAAGCTATGGGGCTTGACAACATTCCGGTAATTGTATTGAAGGCTTGTGCTCCAGAACTTGCTACTCCCCTTGCTAAGCTGTTCCAGTACAGTTACAACACTGAAAATTTACCTGACAATGTGGAAAATAGCCCAGGAATGTCATGTACACAAAATACAGGACAAATCCAACGCAGTCAATTATCACCCAATCAGTCTGCTTTCAGTACTCGGTAAAGTGATGGAAGGTGTAATCAACAGTGCTATCAAGCAGTATCTGCTCACTGATGCCCGGTTTGGGTTCCATCAGGGCACTCAGCTCCTGAACTCATTAGAGTCTTTGTTCAAACATGGACAAAAGCACTGAATTCCAGAAGTGAGGGGAGAGTGACAGCCTTAGCATCAAGGCTGCATTTAACCAAGTGTGCCATCTGTGACAGTGCTGCCACTTTAAGAGGTTATTTTGTCCTGGTTTTATTTTTGAAGAGAGGTTGTAAGGCAAAGCTACTGAGCTAGCTAGTTAAGATCACTTGTGTAAACAGCTTGAGAGGCTCTGGGTGTTTTTTTAAACAGCCTGAATGGGTGTGGCCGGCTCTCTCAGATTAGGATTTCTGGGTTTTGGTTTCTCAGTACCATCAGAAGCCATCAGGGTCTCAACAGAGTTGGAAGCTTCAGTAAATGCCTCCTGGCTGCTCCTCTCTCTGTATTTGCTCTTGATGTTTTTTTTCCCTCTTGGATGGGAGAACTGCAAGTGAGAGTCTGCGTCTGAATTTGCCTTTTTTGCCGAGGGGTGTGTTTATGGGTTGTTACGATATTGGAACGGATAATTGGTAATAGTTACAGCATCTATTATTCTGCTAAGTTTCCAATGGAGTAGCTTTTCTAAATTTCTCTTTCTTTGGTTGTATTTTAACTACAGTGTTTAAATACATTGTTTTGCTTAATGTTGAGTGGTTTGACCAGTCGCATTGCATCTGGAACAGCCACTTTACATTTGCTTTTAAAATAAGAAAAAGTTAGGGTCTAGGCTACCTTCTTAAAATATTTTGAGGGGTTCTGGTCTGGTCCGCAACATATCAAGGAGCACTAGCAAAACTGGAATCAATGGGCAAACTCTCCACTGGCTGGAGTCATACCTGGTACAAAGGAAGATGGTTATGGTTGTTGGAGGTCAGTTATCCCAGTTCCAGGACATCTCTGCAGGAGTTCCCCAGGGTAGTGTCCTAGGCCCAACCATCTTCAGCTGCTTCATCAACAACCTTCCCTCTATCATAAGGTCAGAAATAGGGGTGTTTGCGACAATGGCAGATTGTTCAGCATCATTCATGATTCCTCAAATACTGAAGTAGTCCACATGCAACAAGATCTGGACAATATTTGGGCTTGGGCTACCAAGTGGCAATTAACATTTTCACCACACAAATGCCAGGTAATGGCCATCTCTAATCACTGCTCCTTGCCATTTGATGGTGTTACCATCACTGAATCTCCCACTGTCAATATCCTTGGGGTGTCACCATTGACCAGAAGCTCAGCTGGACTCTCTATATAAATACAGTGGCTACAAGAGCAGGTCAGAGGCTAGGAATGCTGCAGTGAGTAACTCACATCCTTACTCCTCAAAGCCTGTCCACCATCTACAAGGTACAAGCCAGGAGTGTGATGGAATACTCCCCACTTGCCTGGATGTGTGCAGCTCCAACAACACGCAAGAAGCTTGACACCAGATAGGACAAAGCAGCCTGCTTGATTGGCACCACATCCACAAGGGTTCACTTCACCAGTGATGCACAGTAGCAGCAGTGTGTACTGTCTACAAAATGCACTTCAGATATTCCACCAAAGGTCCTTAGACATCTCCTTCCAAACCCATGACCATTTTGATCTAGAAGGACAAGGGCAGCAGATTCATGGGAACGCCACCACCTGCAATTTCCCCTCCAAGCCACTCACCATTCTGACTTGGAAATATTTTGCAGTTCTTTCACTAATGCTAGGTCAAAATCTGGGAATTTCCTCCTTAAGGGCATTATGGGTCTGACTATAATATGACCATATGATATTGGAGCAGAATATGCCCATTGAGTCTGCTTCACCATTTGATCTTGGCTGATATGTTTCTCAACTCCATTCTCCTGTCTTCTCCCCATAACCCTTGATCCGTTACTGATCAAGAACCTATCCCTGTCTCAAATACACTAAATGACTTGGCTTCCACAGCCCTCTCCTCTGTAACAATCAGTTTCATAGATTAACCACACTCTGGTGGAAGAAATTCCTCCTGTTCTCATTTCTAAAACATTGGTCCATCACTCTGAGGCTGTATCCTTGGGTCCTAATCTCTCCACTAGACAAATGGAAATGTCTTCTCCACATCCACTCTTCAGTTGATGGCTGTCTGTCTCCCAGATCAGGGCCAGCAGTTATGCAGACTGTGTGCTCCGTTATCACAAATCTGTGTTATCCATTGTGTTTCTGTTGTCCACTTTGTGGGGAGTTGGCTTCCTGATAGTTTAGAGTAGGTTTAAATATGTTTTGATTAAGTGGAATGTCGAGTATTTCTGTGAATGTATATTAATTGAAGTTGAATGACTTGGTACCTCTGAAGAGTCCAAGATGTCTGAAGTTGTTGTCTTAGGTCTGGTTCATTGTTCCTATGGGATTGAAGCGTGAATAGGATTTCTAATTGAATCATGGTTCCAGACAACTATCCCCATGATTGTGCATTTCAGTGCATTTCCCAGCTCTCAAATCCAGGGTTTTGGTCCAGCATTCTAAATGAAAGGGATTTTTGCTGTTTCCTACAAAATGCTATCCTGGTTCTTGAACTATTAACATTGAGTTGGAGTGGAAATTAGTTGTGCAAAATGAATATTTTTCTCTAAAAATAATCTTTTTTCTGTTTGACCACAAATATCCCAACCTGAAATGTTTGGCATCAAACAAAAAGAAAATAAAGAATGCGGATGCTAGAAATCAGAAACAAAAGCAGAAACTGCTGGATAAATTCAGCAGGTCTGGCAGCATCAGTGGAGAGAAAGCAGAATTAACGTTTCAGGTTCAGGTCTGAAGAAGGGTCACTGAACCCGAAACGTTAACTCTGCTTTCTCTCCACAGATGCTGCCAGACCTGCTGAAATTTTCCAGCAATTTCTGTTATTGTTTCTGAGGTGCTTGGGTGTAATTGTAAAATGTGATTCCAACATTCTTGTTAACATTCCAAAGAATGACAGGAACTTTGAGATCATGAAACAATTCAGAGCAGCTAGAAAATATGTTTGATGAATTTCCATAGCTGCATCACAACATTAAAACTGGCTGACAGTATCATATTACTTGATGCTATAATCAGTTTGCAAGAACTAAGTAACTTTCCAGAATCAAATGAGAAACATATATTTGTATATAGACTATGGAGGGTAAAGTTGTTGAAGTATTTACTTTTCACTTCAAACAGAGTATGTCGAATACGTGAAGGATTTGGATGGGCTTGTCATTTTGGAGACTTCAGTTTGTTCATATCTAGTAAGGGCACATTGGATGAAAGCCTCTTTATTTTCACTACTCAACTGTTCGAAGTAATAAGTGATAAAAGTTTAAGAATTTGTATTTGATTTTTCCCTTTTCAGGGTGTGGCAGATGTTTTGAAGCATTAATTTTACAGTATCAACTTGGGCAGAGGTTTCTAGTCATTAATTTATTTTATCTATAAATGAAGTGGAAATCAGCAATAGATGCTTTGGTTCTACCCTCTGTATATGTTTCCAATATAGATGTTGTCCTTCAATGACTCCTTACGGAATTGCATGTCCTTTTATTTTAGTCAGCAGTTTTGACAAAAAAAAATACTTTTTATTCAAATTAAAAACATAGGAACTAAAAGCAGGAGTAGACAATTCATCCTTTCAAGTTTGCTCCATCATTCTTTATGATCATGGCTAATCCTCTATTCTGAATGCCACAATCCTATTTTCTCCCCATACCCCTTGACGCCTTTAATATCTATAAAATTTCAATCTCTTTCTTGAATATAGTCATTGTCCTGGCCTCCACAGCCTTTTGTGGTAGTGAATTCCACAGGCTCAATACTCTTTAAGTGAAGAATTCCTTCCAAATCTCAATCCTAAGTGACCTACTTCATATCCTGAATCTGTGTCTCCTGATTCTAGATTCTGCAACACAGGAACACATCCTCCCTGCATCGAGTATGTCCATTCCCATTAGAACTTTATACGTTTCAATCAGAAATCCCCTCATCTTCCTGGACTGTAGTAAATACAGGCATAGGTACGCCAATCCCTGATTGTACGTCAGTCCTGCCATCCCATTTACTCATCTCAATCCTCACAGATAAGAAGAACCACCAATTTGACTGGGACAACACCAAAATCCTGGGACAAGCTAAGCAGGGACAGGTACAGGAATTCCTAGAAGCCTGGTACTCGACGAAGAAAGCCATCAATAAACACATAGAACTCGACCCCATATACACTCCACTACGAAGGAAAACCGGAAGTGAGGCAATCCAGCTCAACAGACTCCAGAGTTTAAAAACCAGGCAGGAAAACACCCTGATGCTTCATTGGAGGCTGCACTGAGGATGTTACCCAGCAGGGTAATGAAACGTCTGCGGAACAACAAACCAGCTCAGCGAGCCAACCGACCTCAACACCCACAACCCGAGCTACAAATCTACTCCAAAATCTTAAATCCCATTTGTATTCCTTGATTGGCCCTATTCCTCCTTTTACCACCTTTTTATTATTATACAACATTAGAAGACTTTGGGTCACCGCTTTATGTTGGCTGTCAGTCTTTTTCCATAATTCCTCTTTGTTTTTCTTATTTACTTTTTCATCTCCCCTCTGAACTTTTGATATTCTTCTTGGATTTCAATTTTATTTTCTACCTGACACTTGTTATAAGCACATATTTTCTTACTTATCTTAATTTCTATCTCCTTTGTTATCCAGAGAGCTCTGGACTTGTTTGTTCCGTTTTTCTCATTTGAGGAAATGCACCTTGACTGTACCCAAACCATCTTTTCTTTGCATGTAGCCTATTATTGCTGCTGTTTTTCCTGCCAACTTCTTGTTCCAGTCAATCTTGCTCAGCTCTGTTCTTTTTGCATTGAAACTACTCATGGTCAATTGATTTTTCTCACTCTGGATTGTTGTATGTCATTCTCCTCCACCAACCTGAACTTTACTGTATAAAGATCACTGTCTCCTAAATGTACCCTAGCTGACACTTAATTCACTTGGTGCTTCTCATTTCTAAGGACCACATCCAACAAGGAATGAAGAATGCCTCCTTCCTTGTCGGACTGGACAGAAACTGCTGTGGAAATCTCTCCTGCATGCAATCCAAGAACACTTCCTCCTTGCTGCACTGTACACAACAAATATCCCAGTCTATGTTTGGGTTATTGAAGTGTACCATTATAACTACACAATAACATTGGCATCCCTCTGTAAGTTCCCTGCAAATTTGTACTTTTACATCCTTTCCACTATTTGATGGTCCATTGACTATCCCTAGCAACGTAATTGTATATAATTCTCTGCACTTATGTCTAAAAGCAAAGCTTGTACTTTTTTTAACATTACAAATTAACACACTATTTACTGCAGATACTGGAAATATGAAATAAAAATTGTGATGGAGAACCTCAGTAGGGCAGGCAAAGTCTGTGGAGAGAGAAAAACAGTTTCAAATTCTTCAGATCTTGTTCAAAGTGATTCAAGCTCAGCCAGGCAAAGAAGGGTGGTCATTGATGGGAACTGTTCAGGTCTGTTTTGAAGGAAGAAGCGGAGAGCCATCAGACCACCCTGATAGGGGAATGGATGTGTAGATGGATTAAAGATGGTGAAGAGGAGATGGCAAGGGCCAGAAAACTGGAAATTGTGGAACTGATGTAAAGCATCAGAAGAATTCTGAATGTCAATGGGAAGAGACTGAACAAAGCGGGGAAAAAATAGAGTCAAGATGGGAAAAAAATTCAGTGGGGAGGAATGGGCTGTTACAAAGAGTCTGCCAGGGCAATCCAGTTTGTAGATTTTTGGAAGGAGGTAGAAGCAGACTGTGCTAGATTGGCGGACTGAGGTGGGGAGTGGTGGAGGGGTAATCTCCAGAGGAGATGTCCTGGAAATAAAAGTTTGCTGTTCAGTGGTAGGGTCATGGTCCAGGGGTAATGTCTGTGAGGTGGCCCTCAGCCTCTGCAAGGTAGAGGTCGACATCCCGGACAAAAACAGGACCATTCTTATCAACTGGTTCCATAGCAAGAGTCAGATGTAGACCTGAGAGAACGGAGTGGAACAAGTGGAAGGCAGGTTTGAATGGGACGAAGCATGTAGAGAATAGTCGATATTGCACTGGCAGACCTCAATGAAGGGATTGAGTGCAAGTGAAAGGACAGAGGGAGGGTTCCTAGTGAAGTGGGAGTGGTGGGATGGGTGAAAGGGTCTTTATGGCGGGGAGAGGACTCCTATCTAAAGAACTGGGCACAGCGCTGAGTTCATCTTCATGTTATGCACGTAATTCATTGAGGGGGGCCTAAGGGTTAATCCTTTGCTGAGCACAGATCATTCAGCATCAGAGGGGGCGAAGGTCAAAGAGTGTCGGGAATAGACAGGAAGAAGTGGAATCAGATGAAGGGATGGAGTTGGAGGGAAGAGGGGTGGGAGGTTGGAAATAAAGAATCTCGTGGGGTGTCAGTGCTTGAGAGATTTTGGAGCTCGCGTTCCTTAACACCTGAAAGGAAGAGAAATGTTTGTTTTTATTGTTAAAGCATCAAATAAGATGAAAAATGAAGCGGGACTGCAACAGGTTTGAGATAGTGTAAAGTGATGCTGATGGAGAGAGAGGTCAAGAGTCTGCACATGATGGCCCTTGCAGTGGATGTGGTGAGAGCAGCTGTTGGAGTGTTGTATACCTTAAAGGTGCCTGTAATCCTGGGTGGATTCAAAATGTGAAGGATGTAACTTCACTTGAAATCCATGTTAAGATGGAGCTGGAGACAGTCACTGAGGAAGGAGATATGGCTGTCAAAGGAAATTTTGGCAGACACTTTATCAGACACTAAGAGAGAAATTGAAAACAATGAAAGTGAACAAACTGAAAGATTAAAACAGATTGCTGAATGCTAAGCACCATTACATACTGCCGAAATGGCCATTCACTATGTGTAGGCCCAGATGATGAACATGAGAAGCCTATCTTACCCCCCCAGAAAAGTTGGGGAACATAACAGATGGGGAAACTGTTGACTGCTTCTGAAGAACAGAAACACGTGTACACACTCTAGAATTCTAACAGAAAGGGAACATTAGCTGACGTCCTCTGTGGGGAACTTGAAGCAAAGTGTGCAACTCACTAACCATCTATCTCCTAATTTATCACAGACCAAATATAGAACTGGACTGGTTTTGTAGCTTATTCCTACAGTGGGAAATATTGTTACTTGTAATCCAACAATTATGATAAACATATTGAATTCTGATATTCAATTGCATTAGAATGATTTCATCATATTCAGCTATTCAATGTGCAATGACAGATGGGAGAAACAGATTGGTCATGACTGTCATGAGGACTTATTTAAAAATAGCAAGGTAAAGTTTGTTCCAAATAACTCAGGATTGCTTCCCCCAAGGGGAATTAGTTGCATAACATTGATGATCTCAGTAACCTGATCTAACTAATCTACCAGGAGCAGTAGTTCAGTGGCTAGAATCTATAATACTATTACCATTCAAGACAAAACAGATATCTGTGTCACTGCAATCTGCTGGCGAGACGATAAATTACTCTGAATAACAATACATCAGAAATCGCTTTCACCATGATATCACTGTACCATGGCTGGGATCCAGAAACAATGAAACAACTCATGTTAACTGAATCAAGTGTAAACCTTAATTTTCCGTAAACTCTTCCTGATTAACTTTACTCCTGGATTCAGATTCGTTTAGAACATCTGTCGCTGATGGAATTTAAAAAAAATAGATCAATATTGGAAAATTTCAACCTGCAGTTTCCATAAAAGCTGTTGATAAAAATATGCCTTACTCTGGGAGTCATGAGAAGCACTTGGCATAATGAGGAACATGCATGTCAAAGACAAACTTGAGATTGGCAGACATAAATTATGAGAAGTGACTGTAATTCAATTAATAAGTCATTCAGAAATGAAATTAGAAAATAAATAAACTTTGTAAACACTGAAGAAAACATGAGGAGCTGGTCTGTCAGGAAGTATTCAGAAAAAAAACACGCTAACAGAATAATAAAGGAACATTCTGAAATAGTCTAAGAGTAGGGGTATAGTTAAATTGGAAACAGACCATTTCAGGAGTGAAATTAGGAAACACGTTGATATGTAAGTAGAAGATGTTCAAAATTCCCTGCAGCAAATGGTGATTTATGCCATGTATGTTGTTAATTTTAAATCTGAAATTTTAGAATTTTATTTGCCAGATTTATTAAAGGATGTGGGATAAAGGGAATACGGACTTCATTCCCAGATCAACTATAACAGAAGGAATGGGTTCACCCAGCTAAATGACTTGTTGCTGTTTGCATGTTCCTATCTAAGTGCTAGAGTGGGCAGAAAGGTGTTCTTCATTTGTATCTTGTGAAATTATGATCATGTTCATATTGTGTTCAAAATTTAATTGTATCAGTTTACAGATGATCATGAAATATTGTGGCTATAGAAGTACAATGTGAAGGACAGCACAAAATAGTTATATTGTTGTACTTCCCGGCTGTGAGTAGCATAGTTAATAATGTTTGGAGATTACATAGTAACTCAAAATTTCATAGCTATGAACTGATGCCAGATGCTGAGACATGATATAACATCACATTGTGCCCACTGTTTTTCGTTTGTGGCTGTTGATTTTTCAGAGCTTTGAAATTGCAAACTGATCTAGCATCAGTTGAAATTTGTGGAGAATTCCAAACTCCTTATTTCCTTTGTTTTTTTATTTTCACTCCAAAGTGATCTGGATCTGATTTTTGAACTATGCTCCTTACTTCAGGGTGATCGAGAAGCAAACAGCATTTGAGCAACCTTGTGACAATCTATCATATATGCCAAAGATGCAGATCAATAACATTGTTCAGCAACAGGATAAATATCACAATTGCTTGTATTCATAATGATTTTTATTTTATGAAGATACAGGGTATAATTAAGTATGTGCAATGGAGGTCATTCACAGCAATTAGAGAACAGGTGGGAACCCCTTGGCCCACTCAAGCAATCAGCCACTTAAGGCCTCAAACTCAGTTCAGCTCACTGGTAGGTGGAATCATACTCCGGAGAGTTTCCAGCTCATCAGAGATTAGTAGTCTCCAGAATGGATGACAAGAAGTGCATCCGTAAATAGCATGGAATGTGGATTGCTGGAAAAGCTAGGGAGGTGCTAGAAGCAAGGCTGGAGGATGGCTTTAGGGAGCCTGCTGCTTTTCAATGGCAGGTCCCTTCATCCGGCACAAAATGCCTGACAAGGAGGGATCCCCGATAGGCCACTGGCAAATCTGACGGCATTTGCTGAAGGCCTTCCTGATTGATGTGCTCCTCAATGAGACCTGCTTTTAGGTGGCTTTGTAAAGGCCTAAATTAGTATTAAGGCAGAAAGCCACCTTGCCTGCCTTGAACTAGATCAGTGGTGGTCAGGAAGGCAGTGGATCCCTATCCCATACAATCCTGCCCAAGCACATCCTGCCCCACCTCCAAACTTGTGTTGGGTCAAGGATTAAATTCCATGCCTTATTTTGAGTGCAAAATTATATTTTTATTTAGCATAAAATTTGTATGTCTTTGTGATGGCATTATGTTCTGAAATCATTATATCTCTTGTACTCTGCTGAGTTAAAACCTAAGACTTTCTGCATTGTTGAGGCACTAAGTAGAAGGTAGGCAGCTAGTAGAGGAAGAGAAGAAAATTCACAAAAGTGTGATTATTACCCACTGGTATTGTCTTTGTGCTTGTTCACTAGACTGGAACATTGTCAGAGCATGTGAGCAAGTTGCCTGCTCAATCTCAATATAAATGATAAGATTAACAGGAAAAAGAGAAAATAAGAGAGGAAAGTTGGAAACATTCCTTTGAAAGAAATACAGGACTGTAATTTGCGGAGTGTCGTGCTCCTGGCATTTGGCTGAAACATCAGTCAGGTGTCTGCCCATGAAAAACTGACTGTCCTGCAACCATTTTATACTCAGAAGGTATTTTGGCTAAGGGCAAGTGAGAGTTGTCAGCCAATAGTTCCAGCATTGTCAGGTTTAGGTGGCTACCTCTGCTGGGATTAGAACCCATCTCTAAGGAAGAGGTTATATAGGCTAGAGTACAGGTACATTCACAATATCACTAGCCTCAGTGCCAGCTGTAGGTTCCAGGCTTGAGAAGCCAGAGAGTAGGATTATAGAAGACAGTATGACCTTGGAGGCTGAGGTTCTTCTGATGTGCACACAAATCATCTTGCCCAATACCAGCCTACACAGTGAAAGTACTCAGCTCCCTGTTGACTTGGGCCTTCCAACTGCTGAGAGTAAAATGTTGGAAGAGTTGGCATGAACCAATATGGGATCAATAACTCCGAAGGTGGAAAGGATTCCCAACACCTCCACTGGCCCCTGTAAAATGGTAGACAGGTCAGGCAAGCAGATAGGCTGCCACACACTGCATTTTACTTGCCACAACTGGTCTACAAATCCACAGGCAGAGGAGGGTAAAATGCAGCCCATGATTAAGAAAGAGGTAAACTGTAGGTTTAGATGCGAAAGCCTCTAGATTGGATGTTACGGTTAGGCTGTATGTATTTCGAGTCATGGGTCATTAAAAGAAGGAGACCATTCAACTCACTGAGTCCATGGTTTGTACAAAGCAAGTCTGTCATTCCCATTCCACTTTGCTAGCTCTGCACATTGATTTTCTTTAAGTGCTCTCCAAATTCCTTCTGAAATAATTGATTGTTGCCAAAAAGAAACTTCTCCTGTCTTTGCAGAATTGTTAAAATCTGATTTGTAAGTGGCTACTTTGAGCTGTTCTGATTAATTAATCTTGATTTTCAGTTGTCTAGTATCAGTCACTTCTTACGCGGGTGACTGTTGTTTACAAGGTTGGAACCATCTGTTATGGTATAAATAACAATGTAGAAAGTCGGCCTGTGTGATGTGATAAGTGACTTGCAACATACCAAGAATTACCACGTCACAGCCTCAGATAAACATTTCAGTGGTTATTCAGAAAGTAAATAGTTGTTGTCCTTTTGAATGTTATGTCCTTCAGTAAAAGGAAGAATAATCACTGATAAATGTCATATTTCCATATAGGTGAAGCAGTTTCATTCAGCCAGTGATTTATGTGTAGTCCTTTTGTCATGTTTATTGAGGAGCCTAAGAATTTCCCATGTACAATAACAGGCACTTAATTCCAATCAAGCTATTTTTAGTGTATTCCAGCTGTGACGCAAGCTTCAAAGAATTATGTACCTGGATCGCTAGGTCTCTCTGTTCTGTGTGACTAGTTTCGTCTGGGATTATGGTCAGCATGGACTGGTTGAACCAAAGGGTCTGTTTCAGTGCTGTATGACTCTATAACAGCATAAGGTATTAGATAATTATTTCAAATTAAACAATGTGTGATGGAAAAAGGCAGGAGAATGGCACTAAGTCATGATGCTCATTTTGAGAGAATGCAGACACGATGAGCCAAATGGATTCTTCCTGCACCGTCTCACTTCTGTGAGACTGTGATTCAGTGACTTTAAAAAGGAAATTAGATGATTTTAAATCTAAAGGGTCATAACAACAGAGTAAAGACAAATTTAATGGTTTAATGATGAATTTAAATGAAACTGGAATAAATCAAAGTGAGGAAAGGATTATCAAAGAGGAGAAAATTGACCTTAGAAAGAGTGTGTTCGAAACTACAGTTTAACTAATTGTATACACAATTAATAAATTCTAAATGTTCAAAGGCCACAGGCACTAATTTGTTTTCAACAGCGATAGAGTGTTTTACCAGATGTATAATGGCAGAAAAGAGATCATTGTAACAATTGTAAATGTCTAGAGATACTAACCAAACAAAGTTTGCATTAAGGGACACAGTTTAATGCTTGTATGTTCTGTGTATACCTGACTTGATGCAAGTGAGAAAGGTGACAAGAATGGTCCACAACTTACACCACTGGTGCAACATGACTGCAATGTGCTGTCTGTAGGATGCATTGTATCAATCACCAAAGTTCTGGTGACAACATCTCCCAAACCACTGCTATCTAAGCCAGTAAATGCGATAGACGTCATCACCTTCATATTCATCTCCAAGTCTAACACCATTCTGACTTGGAAATATATTGTTCTTTCATTGATACTGGGTCAAAGTACTAGAATTTGTTTTATAGAAGTACTTTGGAAATACCGTCAATGCATCAAATCTAACAATTCAATTTTAAAAATTACCACCAATAAAGTTGAATGGCATGCACAACAAAATTGGCTTTGCCATGAAACCCCATAAACCAAGAATTAAAAAAAAATGTGACAGCTGGGTCTGAGCTTGGATAGTCCTATTGATCAATCAGTCTTACTCCTTCATAGTTTGACATATTAAGATGTTCAGAATTGTTGCCTCATAGGAAGTTTTGGATTTATTTTTATGAATCTTTCTCCAATTATTAATGTTACTCCAATTTTGAATCTTGTAATGCAATGGGTTGATACAATCGTCAACATAAATCTAGCCTCTAAGCTTGTGTTTCGGGAACTGCTCATGCAACAAAGTGTGGCATGATGATTTGAGGAATGGTACCTTCTTATCAGACAAAAGCCCTTGATTTCAAATTGACTGTCTTCCTTTCATGCAATTACTGGAACAGAACATTACATTTCTCAGACTTGAAATAGGGAATTGATGCTTTGTAAGCTTTTTTTTTACGGATTTCAGACTTCAGCACCTTCAGACAATTCATTCTCAGTCATCATTTTCACCCTTCAAACCAAATTTTTGAAAAGGCTGAAAACTAATCAAAAATATCTTTGAATTGCTAAAAAGGTTGCCCCATTTTTGCTTTCACAAAGAACACCTTCATGTGTCTAGATCCCATTAATTTTTTTATTGTTTTCAACATAATTGTCACTAATTGCGAAATTACATAATCAATACAATGGGAAAAGAAACCAACTATTTTCACTTCACATTGTAACTATTTGGTTATGAAGTTCTTTTCATTTGCTCAGTTCATTGACTTGCCCTTTTTTTTATGAATCTGCAGTGTATATTTTGTACTTAACTGAGAAATGGCAACATTGTTTGAAAAATTTGCAGGAATCAAATACCTTGTGTTCTTGGTTGAAGCCACAATTCTTAAGCAATATATGATTTTAATGATTAAATATGACCTTAAGGAGTGAAACCAGTTCATCTTACAACTACTGATAAAGCATTCCCAGGTTACTGTGCAGGGCACATACAGAAGTCAGAAGCAGTTTGTAGATAACAAGGTGTAGAGCTGGATGACCACAGCAGGCCAAGCAGCATCAGAAGAGCAGGAAAGTTGACGTTTCGGGCCTAGACCCTTCTTTAGAAAGTGTAGAAGGGTCTAGGCTCGAAACTTGAGCTTTCCTGCTCCTCTGATGCTGCTTGGCCTGCTGTGTTCATCCAGCTGTACACTTTGTTATCTTAGATTCTCCAGCATCTGCAGTTCCGACTATCTCTGAAACAGTTTGTAGATGTCCCGATTCCATTGAATAGTGTCAAAATATGGGTACATTGAGGAAAAAAATGTTGGCACACTGAAGTATTTTGTTGATAAGATGTCTTAAATGAAGCCTTTGTATTGGAGGTTCGGCTATGCAAAGAAAGCCTTCACGTTTGTAAAGCACGTTCAGAATCATAGAAGAGTGATGGTACTTCAGGAGGCCATCCAGCCTATCATGTTTGCAGCAGTTTTTCAAATGAGTATCATTATCTAGTTCTGATTTCCTGCTTTTATTCCCCAATACCCTTACACATTATATTTATCCAAAGACTCATCCAATGCCCTATTGAATCACTTAATTAAACCTGCCTTCATCACACTTCCAGGCAGTACATTCCATACCCTAATTACTCACTTTCACACTTGCTTCTTTTGCAGATCACTTCACATCTACACCTTTTGTTCTTGTTCTTTTTATGAGTGGGAATGGTTTCTCCCTGTTTATTCTATCCAGACCACTCATGATTTTGAAAACCTTTATCAGGTCTCCTCTGAGCCTTCTCTCCAATGAGCACAGTCCCACCTTCTTCAATCTATCCTCACGGAAATTCCTCACCCCGGAACTATTCTTGTAAACCTCTTCTGCTTTACCTCCAATGCATTCAATCTTTCTTGTGATATGGTGCAAAGAACTCTGCACTGTATTCCAGCTGTGACGCAAGCTTCAAAGAATTATGTACCTGAATCGCTAGGTCTCTCTGTTCTGTGTGACTAGTTTCGTCTGGGATTATGGTCAGCATGGACTGGTTGAACCAAAGGGTCTGTTTCAGTGCTGTATGACTCTATAACAGCATAAGGCATTAGATAATTATTTGAAATTAAACAATGTGTGATGGAAAAAGGCAGGAGAATGGCACTAAGTCATGATGCTCATTTTGAGAGAATGCAAACACGATGAGCCAAATGGATTCTTCCTGCACCGTCTCACTTCTGTGAGACTGTGATTCAGTGACTTTAAAAAGGAAATTAGATGATTTTAAATCTAAAGGGTCATAACATCATAGAGGTCTATACCACAGAAAAATATATGAAAATAAATACTGTCCGACCTTGCTAAACTGTCTTGTGCCTTAACTAGCCTATACTTTCCATGACTTTCTAACTCACTCGCTGTCCCGTTTAAGGTTGGCCGTGCAACTCCCACACTGAGCCTTCACTGAGGATCCCACCCTCTGCCAAGTTGGTTTAAAACTTCTCAGCTGTGCTAGCAAACGTCCCTGCAAGGATGCTGGTCCCTTCAAGTTCAAATGCAACATGTCTGCTTGTACAGGTCCCACCACCTCCAAAAAACAGTCCCAATGTCCCAGAAATCTGAAACCCTCCTTCCTGCACCATCTCTCCAGCACATCTGGATGAACCTCCTATTTCCATCTCACTAGTTTGCCACATTGGAAGTAATCCAGAGATTATTCCCTTTGAGATTTTTATTAATACTTCCTAGCTCCTTAATTTCTGTTTGCAGGACTTCATTGATTTTCTACCTATGTTGTCAATACCAACATGTACAGCGATCGCTCTCTGTTTGCCCTCCCCTTTCAACTGGTCAGTGACATTCTGACCCTGGCAACAGGGAGGTAACATACCACCTGAAGTCTCTTTTGTGGCTGCAGAAATGCCTGTCCGTTCCCTTTACAGTTGAATACCGTACCACCATGGCCCTGCTGTTCTTCTTCCTCCCCTCTTGTAAAGCAGACCCATCCATGGTGCCATGAAGTTGGCTTCCACTGCTTTCCCCTGTACAGCCATCTTCCCCATCTATTAGAAAAGGGTTCTGCCATAGGAGGCTCCCGCACTATTTACTGTCGTCTGTTTTCTTGGTGGTCACCCTTTCTACCTGTTCAGTCTTCTCCTGCCATGTCACCACCTCAGAGAAAATGCTATCCATGACTTGTTCAGCATCACAGATGCTCCACAGTGGATGCCCCCAGAGCTTCAGCTCTGAAAAGTGCTTAACCAGTAGCTGCAGCTGGACACACCTCCTGCACATGCAGTCATGAAGGACAACTGAAGCTTCCATGATTTTCCACAGAACAAGCTTATCACAGGTGCAAGCTCTGACACCTTACGCCCTTTAGTTACTCCCTTTTTAAATAAAAGTGCTGATATAAGCTAATTATAATGGCCCTGAATATTTAATTTGAAAGTAAGTCAGAAAAGCTAGAAAACAGAAATATTTATCTATCAATTGCTTGCCTGTGATACTACAGTGGCGTGTTTACTCAGTGTTGCAAGACTGTTGTGGCATATCTCCCAGCTTCTTTCCCTGTAGTGGTTCAAGAACTAATTCCAACAGTGCAAAATGGGTGGAAGGCAAAAGCAAATGCAAACAAACAATCACTTTATTCCCCAACTAACCAAACCCTAGAAACTAGTGCTTGATTTTCAGCTGCACTTGTTTGCAAAGCTGCACAAAAGCTCCCTAATTTATATGTAGCTGGTCTGTTTCTACAGAACTCTGTTAATTAACTCTTGTGTATACCAAATGGAGAGTTGAAATAAACTTGATATCTTGTTCAGGAAAGCTCTGGGGCAGAATTGATGGATTGAATGATATTTTTCTGTGCTACAACACTGTATGCTTCTAAGTTTGTGCTCACTCTTGTGATACAGCCAACAGGCACCAATGTTTACTGCTATCATGATGAAATTCAAATATTCTATAGTTAAACTATGCCAAATTATGAGTGAGAGAGTTTAACCATTTATTCACAGTATACATTTTTTCATTACTCTTGAGTGCAGAATTCACCACTTTCTCATCTGTATTGTCAAAATAAAATATGACAGTGACATTCAGTAATACTTAAGATTGATCAATATTTTTATCCCAGATCTATTAAACATAATGATAGCATGATCATGTTCTGATTATTTTTCTGTGGCAGAATTTTATTAAAATGATGCATTAAAAATGTTTTAGCTTAATAAAATGGCATTCTTTATGCTCGGCTTCTTGAAACTGATGCAATGCCACAATCTGTCTTTGAAAGCTCATGTCAACTTTCCAGTTAAATTTTATACGCAATATGGCATAGTTGTATTGAACCTTCACCTCAGACTTTGGAAATCAGTTTTATTTTGTTTATTTATTCTTGACATGTAGGCTTATTCTTGACATGTAGGCTGTAATGGCTCCTTTGTACCCTATCCCTTGTAGTCATAAAGTGGTGCTAGCTGTGGGTCTTATTGATTTCCTGAAGTCCTTGTGGTAACTTTGTTTCAAAATGATATTAGGTAAGTGATGACCAAGTGATAACAAAATATCCATAAGTTAGGATGGTATGTTACTTGGGAAGGGATCTTGGAGATTATGGTATTATTGCTTATTGATGCTTCATTTCTATTCATTAGTAGTGGTGGTCAGAACTGTGGTGAGTATTTTAGTATCATGCAAACAGTGCTATTGAATTGAGTTAAATTGAAGTAAGATTGAATTTAAATGATACCCTCTGGGTGACTTGTTTTCACCACCTAATCTAGCAGCAGATTGTCCTCCAGTTGACTTATTTTTTATTCCATTGAAAGCAGTTGGCTGGCAATTACTAAAGGTGAAAATGACCCCCTGTATTTGTACTATTATTATTTCTGCCATAAATCAACTCATTGAATTATATTTGACCTTACTTTACTAAGTTGTTAATTAGGCCAATAAACAATGTTATAAGAGTATGCAATCATCTTTAGTTCTCTGCCCAAAAAGTGGTCCAACCCACAGCATGGGTAGGCTAAGGAAGCAGATCCAGAATCTGTATCAACTGTTCTGGGAGTGAACCCTGTGCTGTTGGCACCAATCATATCCACACTGGCAGTCCTGCCCGCTGAACTAATTATTGCCATAAGAAGGCAGAGCTGCTGTGGCAATGTGCACTTTTACATAAATAAAAGCTAAGTGCTGAAGAAACTCAGCAGGTCTGGCAGCATCTGTGGTAATTCTGAAGAAGTCATACTGAAGTCGAAATGTTAGCTTTGTTTCTCTGTGCACAGATGCTGTCAGGCCTGCTGAGTATTTTCCAGCATTTTCTGTTTTTAATTTCAGATTTCCGGGCATTTGCATTATTTTGCTTTTGTTTGACTGCACTTTTACAAGCCTGTTGTATCCTGGAGCTATGGATATGAAAGTACAAATTAGAAGCAAGAGTAGGCTATTTGACCCATCAAACCTTTTCTAATATCCAGTTAATCATGGCTAATCTGGTTGTGAGCTCAACTCCACTTTCATGTGATGTTGTTTAAGTTCCTAGTTTATGAAGAATCTGTCTATGCCTACCTCAATAGTATTCAATGACCTTGTCTCTACCCTACTCTGGTGAAGAGAACTTCACAGACACAATCCTTTGAGGGAAAAATATACTTTGCATCTCCAACTTAGATGGGAGACTCATTGTTTCAACACTGAGTTCACGAGTTCTAGTCTCTCCCAAAAGGGAAAATATCCTTCCTGCATCTATTCTGTCAGGTCTGCTCAGGATCTCAAGTTTCAATAAGACCACTTCTCATTTTGTAAAATCACCTTTTAAAGCCTTCACTGGAAGTATTGCATAAAATAAACTACTGACTAAACATAACTAAAATTACTAACTAATCTTTTGTAGGCAACTGACACTTTAAACTACTTTTTTTAATTTCTCGCACTCTACAGAATTACATTTCAAAAGCAAACAGTCCCCCATTGCATGGGCCCAAGCTACGCCTGCCTCTTTGTAGGTTACGTGGAACAATCCCTCTTCCGTACCTACACCGGCCCTAAACCCCACCTCTTCCTCCGTTACATTGATGACTGTATCGGTGCCGCCTCGTGCTCCCACGAGGAGCTCGAACAGTTCATACACTTCACTAACACCTTCCACCCCAACCTTAAATTTACCTGGACCATCTCTAACACCTCTCTCCCTTTCCTGGACCTCTCTGTCTCCATATCGGGCAACCACCTCGAAACCGATATTCATTTCAAGCCCACCGACTCCCACAGCTACCTAGAATACTCCTCCTCCCACCCACCTTCCTGCAAAAATGCTATCCCCTATTCCCAATTCCTTCGCCTCCGCCGCATCTGCTCCCAGGATGAGGCATTCCACTCCCGTACATCTCAGTTGTCCGCGTTTTTCAAGGACCGTAACTTCCCCTCCTCGGTGGTCGAGAACGCCCTCAACCGTGTCTCCCACATCTCCCGCACCTCATCCCTCACACCCCGTCCACGCAATAAAAACCAAAAAAGAATCCCCCTCGTCCTCACGTACCACCCCACCAACCTCCGGATCCAACGCATCATCCTCCGACACTTCCGCCATCTGCAATCCGACCCCACCACCAAAGACATCTTTCCCTCCCCACCTTTATCTGCTTTCCGGAGGGACAACTCTCTCCGTGACTCCCTTGTCCGCTCCACACTCCCCTCCAGCTCCACCACACCCGGCACTTTTCCCTGCAACCGCAGGAAGTGCTACACCTGCCCCCATACCTCCTCCCTCACCCCCATCCCAGGCCCCAAGAAGACTTTCCACATCAAGCAGATGTTCACCTGCACATCTGCCAATGTGGTATACTGCATCCGCTGTACCCGGTGTGGCTTCCTCTACATCGGGGAAACCAAGCGGAGACTCGGGGACCGCTTTGCAGAACACTTACGCTCGGTTCGCAACAAACAACTGCACCTCCCAGTCGCGAACCATTTCAACTCCCCCTCCCATTCCTCAGACGACATGTCCATCCTGGGCCTCCTGCAGTGCCACAACGATGCCACCCGAAGGTTGCAGGAACAGCAACTCATATTCCGCTTGGGAACCCTGCAGCCCAATGGTATCAATGTGGATTTCACAAGTTTCAAAATCTCCCCTCCCCCCACCGCATCCCAAAACCAGTCCAACTCGTCCCTGTCTCCCTAACCTGTTCTTCCTCCCACCTATCCCCTCCTCCCACCCCAAGCCGCACCTCCATCTCCTACCGACCAACCTCATCCCGCCCCCTTGACCTGTCCGTCCTCCCTGGACTGACCTATCCCCTTCCTAACTCCCTACCTACACTCACCTTTCCTGGCCCCATCCCCGCCTCTTCAACCTGTTTGTTTCCTCTCCACCTATCCTCTCCTCTATCCCTCTTCTATCCGCCTCCCACTCTCTCCCTATTTATTTCAAAACCCCCTTCCCCTCCCCCTTTTCTGATGAAGGGTCTAGGCCCGAAACGTCAGCCTCTCTGCTCCTATGATGCTGCTTGGCCTGCTGTGTTCATCCAGCCCTGCATCTTGTTGTCTCGGAGTCCCCCATTGCTCCCAGCTTTCAGTAGTTTATGGTATTTCTGTTCTTTGTAGTATTAATTCTGAGTGAACTTTTTATTCTTATAAACTTCAGTGGATACAGGCTCCATTTGTCTCACCTTTCCTCAAAAAATTAATCCACTCTTCACCCTCAATTCAGTGAACCTTCTCTGCACTGTTTCTGATACAACTATATTCTTAAATAAGGTGACCAAATTTCTATGCAATACTCCCTGTGTGGATGCACCAATACCCTGTATTATGGTAGTAATATTTTGTGTTCCCTTCCCTTTGTAGTAAACAATAACATGCAATCTTCCTTCATAATCCCTTGCTGTATCTGCATATTAACTTTTGGTATTTGTGTGACAGGATACCTAGATCCCTCTGTACTTCAGGTTTCTGCAATTCTCGCTCTCTTTCTCTCCACTTAACGAATATGCTGCTTGTCTATTGTACAACCAAAGTGGACATGTTCATATTTTTAAAAAATTATGCTCCATCTGCCAACTTTTTGTCTAATCATTAATCTTGCTTCATCCTTTTGCAAACTCCTTATGTCCTCTCTTTACTACATATCTTTGTGCTGGTAACAAAAAATCGTGATCATAATGGCACCAATTAGCACTGAGTTGCAGTAGTCCCAGAGGACCACTTTCTCATTATAAAGAGATGACTGGTGATGATTTAACCTTAGGGTCACCATGCTTCAGGTGAGGGGCAGGTTTGAGAAACAGGACCTTCATGGTCACCTCAGCCAGCACAGGAATTGAACCCGTGCTGTTAACTTCACTTTGCATTGCAAACCAGTTGTCCACCCAACCGAATTAACCAACCACAACCAATTAACATAGATGTGTGTTGGAAGGATTTACAAGTTGGCACTCAACCTGTTTGGGCACATTCTAAATGCATTTTCAACAGTCAAGTAGTTCTGTAATGGTCCTTGAACCAGGAGATTTTGGTTCAAGCGGGCCATTGCCTCTCAAAACCTCCTCAAAAAAGTATGTATTAGAACACGCAAAATTACAGTATCCAGGCCACATAACTAGGACTTTCCGTTTTGTAGCCCCTGTAAATGATGCAGCTTCAACTTAGAACAGAGACTGGTGATACTAAACTCCAGAGAACATCAAGTGTAGGCCTAAAATTTGAATCATACAGTAGAGAAGAGGCTTTTCAGCTCATCAAGTCTGAACTGCCAAAAGTACACTATTACCTACACAGGTCCCACTTTCCTGCACTAGGCCCATACCCTTGAACGTTGTGACACTTAAGTGTTCATCCACGTACTTTTAAATTACTTTTTATGCACCAAAATTTGTAATGTCATACTTTTGCTTTCATTTCAGGACTGCAAACCATCAGCTTATGCCCTTCAAACAATAAGTATGAGGAGGTCATGGACATTCTTGTTCCATCTGATGAAGTGCTTTTATTGATTCCTTCCTTCCACAAGCTCATTTGGTTCAATATTCTCCGATGTTCCAACCTCTGTCCTAGCCCAAACTTGCAACTTTCTCAAGGTTCACCAACTAAATATTGGGAAAAATGAAGCCATTGTTTGTGATTGCTGTTTCAAATGCTGTTCCCTAGCTACTAACTCCTCTTTCCCTGACAACTGTCAGTGAATAAGCCAGTCTGTCCACAACCATGGTGTCGCCTTTGACGAGGAAGTGAACTTCCAACCTTATATTCATGCCGACACAAAAGGACCTTATTCTCACTCTGTCTCATTGCATGAATTTGTCTTGTCTCAGCTCATTTTCTGAAACCCTCATTCATGTCTTTGTTACCTTAAGATTTGATAAACACACTACCCTCCTGGCTGCTCTCCCATTTTCAGCCCTCTGTAAACATGAGGCCATCCAAAATTCTGCTGGCCTTCTGTGAGGTCGCACTAAGTCCCACTCACTTATATCTCCCTGTGTTTATCAACCTAGATTGGCTCCCAGTCTGGAAATATTTTGATTTTAAAATACACGTCCCTGACATGGCCTCACTTCTCTCTCTCTGTGAAATCTGTTCTATCCCAGCAATGCTCGAAAATATCCTGGCTGCTTTAATTCTGGCCTTTTGAGAGTCTCTGTTTTTAATTGTTTTATGCAGTCAGACCATAGACTCGTAGCAAAATTAAAGAGGCTGGTTAAAGTGGGAGCCCTTGAAACCATTAATGTGAATGATTGGGCCACATCTATCATACTAGTGATGAAGAAAGATTGATCTTTCTTCACAGTATGCATCTGTGATGGTCTTAAGGCCTGTATTAATCTGGTATTGTGTGCTGAGCAGAACACTTTGCCCTTAATCAATAACCTATTTGTTGGACTGGCTGGAGGTCAGGCTTGACTTAGTGCAATTTTATTGACAAGATATCTCCAAATGAATGTAGATTCTCAGTCACAGAAATACTTGATGATTATAACACATAAATGATTAATCAAGTACAAGAGACTTCCATTTGGAATCACATCTGCGCCTCAGTAATTCCAGTGTGCCATGGATCAGAATTTAAGTGGATAGGATGGAGTCCAGTGTTCTCTGGACAATATTTTACTCAGGAGTAGAATCTAGAAAAGAGTATATCCACAATTTAGATGCTATTCCGCAGAGACTTGAAGATTATAGTGCAAGAAGGAGAAAAGACATAAATGATTGTTAATATCATAAATGCCTTCATTGGGAGGAATGTTGTGTACTTGAGTAAGTATTTTGGACTGGCACACTGAGTCTGATCACGTGACTTCATGAAACATTGTGGGCCATTTTGGAGGCAAACAGTTCAGTCTAACTTAGTGTCTGTAGAGCAGGTATCTCTTCAGTAAAGCTCCTGCTGTTATTAAACACTTTGGCTTCCTATCCTTCGTGAAACGACACAGTTATGTCATATGAATTGGTTCTATAATGCTGCAGTGAAGTGTCTTGAGATATTTTATTCAGTTATTCCTGTGTATCTGCAATGGTTCCGTTCCTAAGAACCTCACAAATGATGAAATTCACGAGTGTGAAGCTTGTTAAAAAGGCATTAAAATCATAAAAAAAGTATTGTGGATATGTGATTTTTGCTAGCGGATGTTGATTTTTGTTGTTACTTACATTTTGGTAAGAATAGGTGAATTCATGACTTTGCAGATACAGAGGATTTACTTTATATTAAATCCTCTTTTATTAATGAAATCACAGGAAGTTCTACTGCCTTTTGTCTTTGCCACTTTGTTACAAAATTTGAAACCAAAACAATTGATGTCTTTGTCATGTAATCAAACTTTACACTATTTGGGAAAGAAGAGATTACTTCATGGTGATGCTTTTGATTCAGAGTTTTGCAAATGTAACACATTCATCTATGTGATTTTTCACCATATTCTCATCTAAGATTTTGGAGTAGATTTGTAGCTGGGGTTGTGGGTGTTGAGGTTGGTTGGCTCGCGGAGCTGGTTTGTTGTTCCGCAGACGTTTCGTTACCGTGCTGGGTAACATCATCAGTGCAGCCTCTGATGAAGCACCGGTGTGTTTTCCCACCTGGTTTTTAAACTCTGGAGTCGGTTGAGCTGGATTGCCTCACTTCCAGTTTTCCTTCGTAGTGGAGTGTATATGGGGTTGCGTTCTATGTGTTTATTGATAGCTTTCTTTGTGGAGTACCAGGCTTCTAGGAATTCCCGTGCCTGTCTCTGCTTAGCTTGTCCCAGGATTTTGGTGTTGTCCCAGTCGAATTGGTGGTTCTCCTTATCCATGTGGATAGAGATGAGTGAGTATTGGTCGTGTCTTTTTGTAGCCAGTTGGTGTTCGTGTACCCTTGTTGTTAGTTTCCTTCCTGTTTGTCCGATGTAGTGTTTCTCACAGTCTCTGCAGGGAATCTTATAGATGACATTAGTCCCATTCTCATCATTGAAGAAGATGCTTATTGCAGTACATATTAATGTATCAGAATCTGTGATATAATAAATTTTATTGTGTTTATCTTCACTGATTGAAAATAGAATGTACTATAGTAATATGTAGAAATAATAATAGAAATATAGGAGATAGGAGTAGGCTGTTTGATTCCGTCAAACCTGCACTGCTATTCAGTATGATCATGACAGCTATTTTGTGCTGCAATCTCATTTTATGTAGAATATTAGTGTCTTTGGGAGTGGGGAATTACACTATCCAGTCATCTAATTTTTCCTAATTTGTTTTACTTGCAGGCCATGTATCTGGCTAATTGGGAATTGATGTTTTAGATCGGGTAAATAACTATTGATGATGTCTTACTGCTCTTCCTGTCTGTGGGGAAATAGAGGTGGAATTAAAAATTCAGTTTCAACGGTTATAAAATCAAACAGTACCAAAAACAGTTTCAACTGATTTCCTTGTCCTAGGAGTATAAAGTTAATGCTGTATAATGTGTTATTACATCAGTCATATTATAAATTTAAGGTACAGTGACAGCCATTGCATATGTTTCCAGTTATCTCTCTTGTCTGATTGTTTTATTGTGTATCTTGGATGACCAAAGGTCACTAGGTCAATTGTGTTGCTCTTAGGTTTCATTCCTACCCTCTTTTAGATCACAGATTCTTACAACTGGAAAAATTAAGAGTTCAGAATTGTGTTAAGTATATCTTAATACCTGGACTCAAGCTCACCTTTTTGCTTTTGTTCCAGTATGTGGATGTGACTTGGCCGAGGGTGGATTTTTTGTGAGGCAAGAGGAATACATCTGTACTTCTGACTATCAGAGGCTGTACGGAACACGTTGCTTCAGCTGTAATGAATTTATTGAAGGTGAAGTGGTTTCAGCTCTGGGAAAAACTTACCATCCAAAGTGCTTCGTTTGTGCTGTTTGCAGGTAAGGAAATACGTTTTTTCAGAATGATAGTAATGTGAAGGCCTAAAGGAACAGGGTTGTTTCTAATTATTAAAGCCTCATAAAACAATCAAATGGTACAACTTAGCACAAGTATTGAGTTGTACTCATCCTGCAACTCTGCTAGTTATGTTGCAGATGTTTGTGGAGTCAAGGAAGGTTCTATGATTTTGTAGCATTTGGTGGGTAGGGACATATTTGGGATCATCTATCCTCAACTAGTTTAAAACGTCCACATGAGTACACTAGAGTGAGTTAGCAAGGAGGGCTGGTGGAGATATCCTTATGGTTGTACCACATTTACTATGAGGAACCCTTCTACTCCACAGTTACCTAAACCTTAGATCAATCCTAGATTGGACTAGTACCTCAGAAAAACAAATTAAAATGGCCCAGCAGAAGAACGAAATGGAAGAAGAACTTCAAAAGCTATGAATGGGCACCTGCTATATAACATCAGTCAGACCTGGATGTTGGCTTTGTGTTAACAGCTGCTCAAAGCTTAAGTACTAACAGTTCTAATATCTTGATTATGTATTGCGGATAACATACAAAAAAAAAGTTAATTAAGCTTGTACTTTATAGAAAATAGGGTAATGTAATAAACCAAGGGCCTGAAGTGCGCTCCCACTAGTACAGATGGTCTGACTTGGTACCTTTACAATAGCAATCTGGATACCTGGCCAAGATGGTGGAGTGTAAAGGACAATATCACTAAAATTGGCTACTTTGGGATAGGCCACAAGCCAAAGTGGGGAACTGTATTGGGAATTAAATAAAATCTTTATAAAAGGGATAATAACAGCAGTAAGACAACACCTTATAAGGTAGTACTGTTAGCCACATTTGAACCTTGAGCATCATCCCAAGGGTCACATCAGTAGAAATGACTGGCGAGGAACCTTGTACATCAAAAATCTTGTATGAGGCCTGGGAACAGACTGGAGAGTTTAAATACATTCCTGTAGATAGGTTTGAGAAAGACCTAGGATGGAAGATTTCTCTGTATTCAACAAGAATGAAACATAAACAAGTGTGTGTATGCAGGTCTATAAAGGTTGATAGCTCGATGTATATATGGGACAGAGCCAGGAAGATTCAGATTGAGTATCACATAGAATTCTGTTTAGGCAAAGGCAGACACTCTTTCTGAGGTTATTTGAACAAACACAAAGTTAATGAGCATACTTGAGTCCTCTTGTGGTCTGTGCAGGAGTTTATCCACAACAGCTGAATGGCAGAAGTGGACTTACTAGATATACCCCTGTCCTTCATGCACTAAACCCTGAAGAAGAGCACAAGCACAGAAACGCTGACCAAATCATTTCCCCTCCTCCTAGCCCTAGCCAGCTCCCATTAGTTCCATTGGACAAGTTATAATTACATGTATATACAGTTAGAGTTTTAATTTAGGAAAGTCATGAATTCATGACAATTTACAATTTTGGACATACCACAAATCTTTCTAGATATCCTATTGCATGTCTGTGGTATATATAAGTAATTATCACAAATTAGTTGGTATTGCAAAGGTCTATTTTGGAGTGTTATTCAAGATCATACATTCTTTGTGTATCAGGGATTTTAGTGTTTTACCATTCTTGTTTATGTCTCAATAAGACCTAAGACAACTTATTCATAAATAGGTCAGCTTTTATATCAAGGTATTAGTCCAATATTTTATATATAGATATGTTGCTGAAAAATGAGTAAATATAGTTAATATTCAATTTAAGTCATGTCTCATTATCATCGGACAACAATAATAAATCTGTAACCTTATGCTAGTTATCTGACTCATTCGATTCACTATTTAGAACTTATTTTGCTGTGTTTTTGTGGTTGCTAAGCAACAGTCCAGCTCCTGAAATGTTGTAACAATGTACGCAGGCTGAGAGCAGCAAACTCTGCATTGGAGCTGGTCATGTTAGTCATTTTTCTTATCATGATTTTTATATGAATTTTTATGTTCATCGTAGTGAGGCAAAATTGGGATATGGAATAACTTTCTCTTTTGGTTCTCAATGGTCTGAGAAGAAAATGTAAGAGGTTGCTTTCTCATGGTGATCAGCAGTAAAAGAAGCATCAAATCATGACAGAGGTGGCATCCAAGGTGAATTGTTGTTCCTGGCACTAGGTACTTCATTTAAGAATCAATATTCATTAGATACGTTCAGAGATAGTAGGAACTGCAGATGCTGGAGAATCTGCGATAACAA
>NC_063332.1:125421688-125556139 GCF_021869965.1 Rhincodon typus | reverse complement strand
CGTTAGCCTTCCTGCTCCTCTGATGCTGCTTGGCCTGCTGTGTTCATCCAGCTCTACACCTTGTTGTCTTCATTAGATACTTGTCAGTTGTGCCTGGGCTTTCAAAATGGCACCAGTAATCTCAGGAGGTCCAGCCACTGGCGAGTACCATTTCTGGGGCAAGAGGAAAGTTAGAACAAGCAGAGTGCCGTAGGAGCATAGCTAATAATTTGAATTTTGGAGAATAGCATGAGAAGACTCATTGGGGCTCATGGGAAACAACCCTCCAAGAAAGTCACCAAAACTGACACTTGGCCAATTTCTGACAAAATTCAGCCCCATATTTTTTTCATAACCGAAATATAGCGGATGCACGGAAACTGAAATAACAAGAGGAAATTCTGGAAGTACTCAGCAGGTCAGGCAGATTCTAGTACAAGATTATCGACCTGAAACATTAACTATATTATCTCTCCTCTAGATGCTGCCTGAACAGTTGTGCATGTGAAATGTTTTCTGTTTCATTATCATATTCGTTCTGTGCTGCAGGGTGTTTTTTCCTTTTCTACTTCAAATACAATCTTTGCAGTAAATCAATATGGTCAACAGCTTGTTTTTATATTTCAGCTCCATGACACTTGTGCTGAGAGATGCTTTGGCATGTGCCATTTTGGATTGCCTCATTGCGATTTTTGAATATTTCAGAGACCAAGGTGGAGGGTCAAGCCTCATTCTTACAGTAGCAAGTTGCAAACTGTACAGAAGAAATTAATTAGGATGGCACTAAAATTGGATTGTGGTACCAATGTGAACAAGGTGAAATAGTTTCACTAACTTAAGATTCTGGGAATTAGTGAGTTCAGATGTAAAAATTGAATGAAAGAACTGTAAATTTCACTGTTCTACTCGGGCTTTTTATCTGGTGTAAGGGGGATAACATTGATCCTATATCAGCCTGAACAGAGAAACCCAAACCAAATCTTTTACAGGTCTAGGCTTTCTAAGTATGCAAGTCAGGTGATATTTCCCTTCTTGAAATGCCAGCTGAGGTGGCACTGCTCCAGAGGAGGCTAAGGAAGAATTCAATAGGAAATAGGTTAGGCCCAGTTGTGTTGAAAATATCTTGCTGTAGTGATCTTCAAGCAAATCCTGGGTCCACCTCAAAACTCTTGCCAGTGCCCAACTGTTGGCATATGGACTGAAATCCTGAGGTAGCCTGGGAACTTTGTCTGATGTGCCCTTTGGAATGAGAATGGGCAGAAATCTTAGCACTTTCCCAAACGCAACTTCTCATAAAAGTGAAATCCTAACAATATTGTGGTTAACCCCAGTTTCTAGTCTTCTGATTGGAGATCAACTGCACCTACGTAAAGCCTGATTGGAATTTCAGATCCATGTAATTTTACAGCATAGAAGAAAAGGATACTTAACTACATTCCCCTAGAATTATCTGCTTAGTTCAATTCTCCTATTATTTCTCCATGCCCTTATAATTTTTTTACTTTACAAAGATTTACTCACTCCTCTTAAAATCTATTCTAGATTTTATGCCCAACTTGTGTCACTGGTGGAATGCTGTGTACCCTAAAAATTATTTTCATATAAAAACAAATTCTCCAAATTCCTCCATTCATTTTTCTGGAAATCTTAAATTTGTGTCATTCTGCTTATTGGCTTTCAGAATTTTGAAAATAATCTTTCCATATTTAGTTTGTAACAGCCGTTTGTTTTGAACATCTCTATAAATCTCTTTTTAGCCTTCCATCTTTGATTAGAGCCTGGTTTCTTCTTCTATTATGTAAAGGCTGTCAACAGGAAACTGTCTACATGTGCAGGGAGAGTTTCTGCCATGCTTCTGCCAAAACTACAATGAGTGGGAGTGGGACCTCCTCCAAGGAAGAGGTTTCAGCCTCCTTGTGTGCTGTTGATATGTAGTATGTCTTGTGCAGATTATTATCATTAACCAAAGGAAGTAATTTCAACTTTTAGGCAGTTTAGTGGCTCAGTACAGTGATTCATTTATATAAACTCTAAAGATTTTGGACATCTCTTGTCAAGCAAAGTTCCACTATTGCACCCTTGCCTGATTGGAGCACTGATCGGAAAAACAGACGTAGAAGACTTGATTTATGACACTCCCAATTTCCAAGTTTAATTTCCAGTTTTAAGACCAGTCATTTTGAACCTTGAGCAATTGGGCACCGTTGCCTCCGTCCTTAACTGTCCCGTAATATGTGTCTGTGAAATGAACTGGTGCAAAATCTACCTCCATGATGATGTGAAGATTTGCCTGTACAAATAAAATGCACCTGGTAATGTTAATTAGGAGTGAGGTAGTCTTCTGGACTTGCTAGTGATTGCTTAAACAGGTTGTAAAAGAATTTTTCTGTTTTTTCAATCCTAATTGGTGCATGTTTTATTGTTTATTCCTTTCTTCAAGAGATCACATGGCTTGTGGACATGGTGCAGTGTATATTCTGAGATGCACAAGATATCATTTGCCTTCAAAGGTTCAGCTGGCTGAGGATAGAGCAATATTGATGGCAATTTAAAAGGACTGTTAGTAACTCTTAACTAATGTCTAGCTAATGTCTTAACTAATGTCTGGTAGGTGTGTCTTTCCTGGAACCCAGAGGTAACTTTGTTTCTTGTTGTTTGTCAAGGTACCAGGCTGAAAAGTTTGACTTGTACTCAAAATGGCCATTAGCTGAGCAGTAACTCCACCTGTCCATTCATCTTTCCAAAAGAGGATGAGCAACATTTGTACTTATATTTTACTTAATAAAAAAGCTGCCAGTGAAGTGCATTCAATAAATGCCCAGCAGGTTGGATTTGGGAATGGGAAGGGAAGCAGTATCAGAGTGCCTTGAATGGGCTTGTTGCTGGCTAGAGTTCATTAGGGTTATAGTTGGTTTCCTGTCTGCATGGTAAGGCAGATTGGCAGATACCCTAAGCTATGAGGTTGCAAATTATGATGGAATCCAATTGTACTGCTGCTGTTGCTACTGATGGTCAATAGTGTTTCATAGACACCCAGTTTTGAGTTACTGAATCAATCCTGAATCTCTCCCATTTAACATAGTGACAGTGCCATTCAAAACCAATGCTGTTCTGTTTGCAAAGACAGTGCTTTACCTCCTTAACAATTATACGGTGTTCACTCCTGCTACCATTGCCATGGATTGATGCATCTGTGACAGACATGTTCATGAGAACAATATATCCTCTGTGCATTTTTTTCTAAAATGTTTGTTCATGGGATTTGGGTGTCGCTGTCTAAGCCAGCATTTGTTAACCATCTGAATTGCTCTAGAGAAGTTGGTACTGAGCTGCCTTCTTGAACTACTGCAGTCCTTGGGGCATAGGGACACCTGTAATGCTGTTATGAAGAGAGTCCCTGGATTTTCACCAGTGACTGTGAAGGATTGCGATGTAGTTTCAAGTCAGTGGAACTTGCAGGTGATGGCGTTGACATGCATCTGCTGCTTTTGTCCTTCTAGGTGGTGGAAGTTGTGGTTTGGAAAGTGTTGTTGGTGTCTTTTTCAATTTTTGCAATGTATCTTTTAGATGGGACACACTGTTGCTACTCCGTGTTGGCGGTGAACGGAGTGAATGTTGAAGGTGGTAGATGGCATTAAAATCAGGCGGGCTTCTTTGTTCTGAATGGTGTTGAGCTTCTAGAGTGTTGTTGGAGCTACGCCAATCAGGTAGGTGGGTAGTATTCAGTCACATTCTTGATCTCTCCCAGTGATCTCGGTTGGCTGGACAGCTGGTTTGTAATAGACTGCAGAGTAATGTCAACAGTGTGGGTTCAATTCCCACACCAGCTGAGGTTACAATGAAGGGCTCTCCTTCTCAACCTCTCACAGCATCAGAGGTGTGATGACCCTCAGGTTAAAACACCGTTAGTTGTCTTACTGTGTAATGAGAGAGCAACCCTATGGTCTGGTAGAACAATGGCAACTTTACCTTTTAATTTCTACAAAATTACGAGAAATAGATTTAGCAAGTTTTTTCAAAAGCAATATAATGTGGATGCTGGGAATCTGAAATAAAAAGAGGAAGTACTGGTAATATTCCCAATCATAGATGATATAATAAGTACTAGTTCATCAGCTAAGAGAGGTAAGTAGTCATCAAGTGGAGGTTTTTTTGCCATGTTCAATCTAAAACAATGAGGAATCTAAGGTACCTGAGACAATGTGACCACATATCCTCACCACCGCCCCCATCCCCTGCTCTCCACTGCCCTCAACTGTGAATCACTGTACCACAACCTTTAGTAAGTCCATTAGTAAGAAAAATCTGTTTTTATATTGTCCCTTTTAGTGCAATAAACTACCACTTAAAGTGACCATTATCAAGCCTCCAAATTAGATTTTCATACAGATCACTTAATTGGCTTTAAGAACTGACTTAAGGGAGGCGAGAGTGAGAGAGAGGGAATGAATTCCAGAACTTAGGGTCTAAACAGCTGAAAGCATAGCAGGCTGTAATGGAGAAATAAAAACCAGGGATATGTAAGAGATTAGAATAAGAAAAACAGATCTTGAAGCTGAAAGAGATTACTGAGATAGGGAAGGGCAAGGCTATTTGTAAACAGGACTAAGAATTGTAAAATTGATTGATGTAGGGTTGTATTGCTAGACTTATTCAGTACAAATCCAAGAAGCCTTTCTGACATTCTACAATCATTGGCATATCACTTGGAGTTACAGAAGGGCCAGGAAAAAAAAGGCCATTTAGCACATCATGATTATGCTGATTCTTTCCAAGATCGATCCAATTTAGTCTCATTCCCATGCTCTGTCTCTGTTGTTTGCAACTGTTTCCTATCCAACCATTTACATAACTTCATTGAATTCCAGATCATAACCTGCTACACAAGAGAACACTTGCTAAATATATTTAAAAACGTAATACCAGATTTCACGTGTACACTGACAGCATTGAGTTCTACCTCATATTCTTTCACCAAGGAACAGCATGTATATACGAAACAGGAGTGGGTCACAGTGATCACAGTAGGCCTTGTAGGCCTCCAGAACTAGCAATGAGGGGATGGGAAGAGAAGCAGTTCCAAGAGGTTCTGTGGCTATGTCAAAATAAATAAGAAATAAGAACAAGTTGTCCCATTCACTTGAACAATGGAAGAAAAGTGTTGGATAAGGATGGTCCATCATGTCAAAGTTTGGGTAGGGCCATGTTTATTGAACCAATATTTCTGTGGTGTTAAACAGCTTTTCAAAAATCGAGTGCGGAATAAAACAAATTTTCACCCTATGAATCGCTGAAACAGTTGAAACTATTGTTTCTAGCTCACGTTCATTCTCTAGCCAATTATTCCACATGAAGCTGAACCTGATTCTGGAAACTCTTAGCACTCTTATTTGACGAAGAGCTGAATTTTGGCCTTCATGTCCCCCAGTCTGAAAAAACTGCCCATCTGCTTCTCAGTTTTGTCTCTTATTTCAACCTATCTGCTGCAAAAACTTGTATTATGCATATTGTACCTCCAGACATGGATATTTCAATACTTCCCTTGGCTGCCCTCCTGTCCCCTCCTACTCCATCAATTTAAGAGCAACCAAACTTACGCCAATATTCTGACTTCCATGAAGCATTCCACACCGATAAATGCTTTGAGGAGGAAGTGGACAGAGTCCCTCATGCCTGTAAAGTTTGGTTTAGCCATCAGCATTAGGAAGTCAAATATCATGGTCCATAAGAATTGGGTACTGGAATAGGTCACTTCCTTTGATCAAAAATGTATGTAATTCAGCCTTGAATATATTCTATGACCCAACCTCCAAAGCCTTCTAAGGACAGAATTACAGAGAATAATGACCATCCAAGAGAAAAGAATTCTCCTCATCTCAGTTTTAAATGAAAGACCCTTTTTTTAACCACCCTGTTCCCTAGCTCTGGACACTAACAAGTGGAAGTATCCCCTGAGCATTTATCCTGTCTAGTCCTCTCGGGATCTTGTATATTTCTGTAAAACAATTTTCTAATCTTCAGTGGGTATAGGTCCAATCTTGTTCATGATTTCCTTATATGATAGTTCCTCATCCCAGAAATCCATGAATGGCTTCCATCGAAATCATGCCCTTTCATATGAGAGGAGGCCAAACTGAATACCATACTCCAGATGCAGCCTAATTAAGGCCTTGTACAGTTGCAGCAAGGCTTTGCTACTTAATTTCAATTTCTCTTGCAATAAAGACTGACATTCTGTTTGCATTCCTAATTAATTTACCTGCACTGAATACTAATCTTTTGTGATTCATGCACCAGGACACTCCGATCCTTCTGAGTACAGAGTTCTGCAGTCTCTCTTCATTCAAATAACATACTGCTTTTCCTTTTTTTAAGATACTGTTTTTAATTTGTTCAGGAGATGTGGGTTTTGCAAGCTGGGTCTGCATAAATTGCCCATCCCTAGGTGTTCATCTACTTGTAGTATCTCTTACAGTTTTTATATTTCTATCTAGCTTTCTTTTATACTCTAATTGCTCCTTTCTTATTATGTTCTTAGCCATTCTTTACTAGTTTCTACAATCTGAACAACTTTCTTTGTCCCAGAATTGACAGCCATGTCTTCAGCAATCCAATCCCTAAACTCTAGAATTCCCTTCCCAGACTCTCTGGCCATTTACTGCTGTAACTTCTCTTCAAAGCACCACATAAGCGGTAACTATTTGACCAAGGTTTTTGTCACCTAATTTAAAGCTTCCAACTTTGACTCAGTGGAAATCTTCATCTAATTAAATTTGTGTGAAGTGCCATGAGATGCTTAATTATGTTAAAAACACAATCTAAATCTTAAGTTATTGCTGAAATTGTTGCTCATCACAAAGTTGTCAGCAAACAAGCAGCAATTGGGCAATGCAAAGGTAATGCAGAGTTTTTGAGAGTTTGTAGAGAAGTAATGTGCCATCCACATTTATTTTAAACCTGATGTCATGTCTTCAAATAATGTCACTTTTAGGCAAAAAATAGGTGAGGAGAGGATGGATCCTGAGACCTTGTGGATCCCTGAAGTAACAAGATGTGGGCAGAAATGACAAACAGTTGCTAAAGATGCTCTGGCTCTGACCTGGTAAGTGAGGATAGAAGCAAGTTTGGGCAGATCTATCGAGCTAGACAATGGAGAAAAATAATAATAGGAATATGGTGTCATCTGCTATGTTCGAAAGTGAGGTTAAAACGAACAAGAAAGAATCATGTGATAAGCATTATTATAAAAAAAGTTTAATTTTGTTAGGGACATCTCAACGTCACAGAAGGGCTATTTCAAATGGGTTGGAGAACATTGAACCATTGACGATTACAGGAATAACAAATACAATAGTTCCAGTTAATTACTATTCATACTATAACCAACAGAAAGTATTATAGGTGCCAGAACTTGTAAAGGAAAAAAAAACCTATTTCAGCATATTTTTGTTATTAGCATTAGAATTAAACCTGCTATAATTGATCTAATTTTCTCACCTTACTTGCAGAGAGTAGTCTGCACTGAAGCACAGATCTGGGAGCAGTGTCATATCTAACATACTTGCCCCTGAAATTTCACAAGGTTTCCTTGATAACTTTGGCAGAGAATTCAGAGAACATAGCAATAGGAACATTCAGCCTTTTGAGTTTATTCCACCATACATTTAGATAACTGTAATCTATTAAAATGTATGCAATTCTGGTGAATTTGCACTGTTACTGCTAGGGAAACTGCGTAAATGTCTGAAAGTAGTCTATTCCCTTCCTGTAAATCTCCCACCTAAATTCTGTGCTAGGAGTTTAGGAAAACCTGTGCAGAGTTTCTAGACCCTTGTTTCTAAGATGAATGAACAACAAAAGAAATTCAGTTGGTGATGCTGAAGGGTTAATAGAAATAAAATCATATAGGCCAAGGTGGACATTCAGGGGCCATTGCCAGGTTAGACTCTTTAAATATAGCATCATCACCGGGCATAGCTCAGGGCATTATGATAGAGAAAAAAAGTGGGAGAACAAGTCGAATTATTTTTGACACAAAGTTGGAAATCTGCCACCGTATTTCTCTGACCTTCTTACCTTGCACAATAAAATATAAACATCAGAACTGAAATGCCTGAATTCTCCAACATCTATTTAGTATGAATAGAGACGAACTTGTGTTGCAATTTTCTGGACTTTATTCGTTGACATGTAGATGGAAACCAGGTCTGGTATATATTCACATTCAACTGCATCAAGAAGGACAAACTGTGGTCAGATTTTTTTTTCCTGACAAGTGGTTAATAACCATGACTTGAATGTAGAAGTCTCTAGTTTGAAGTTTTCAGGAAAGCCAAATACAGTCTGTAGAGTAACTCTTCAATTTGATGCAACGTTGGAAGCATGCAAGATGGATCAAATCTTCCATTTCAGTAACTTGAGACAGTTTACCCCTTCAGATCTGGATTTTTTTTTCCGGACTGCTTGTGGAAGAGCTAAAGCCAAGTTTTGGATCTTCCATGTTATCTGGCACAAGAGTAGCATCTTCACCTTCCTCTGATGTCAACTGATCAAGGATATCATATGCCAGTTTATATATCTCCTCATTTTCATGCAGCTGTAGTTGTTCAATTATTTGCAAACCTCCACATTCTTCAATTGAGTTTGCTACCAGTTCTGTCTTATCATTTGCTGTATTCAGGATATTACTTAATCCATCCAGCACCACAATAATTATCTGAGGGTCCAGCAATGTTAGCAGCTTGCAGAAAGGAGCTACTGCATTCTGTTCAATCAAGTAGTCGACCTGATCTTTCCTACCACAATTAGCTAAGTTGGCTATAACCCAGGCAGTTTCTTTCTGAGTAGCATAATCCCCATTTTCCATGAGATTTACAATCAGAGGAACAAGATTAGCATTAATCACTGCCTGTTCCTGCTGCTGGTTTCCAGCAGTGACATTGGAGAGAAACCATACAGCATCCTTGTTGATTTTCATATTTGGATGAGTTAGTAATGCTGGGAAATGAGAAAGAGCTCCACAGTTCAAAACTACCTGTGCTTGTTCATCAGTACCAGTTACAATATTTCCTACAGCTCGTAATGATGCAGTCTGAATATTGACCTCCGGATGGCTAAAAAGAGGTACCAAACTAGGAACTATTCCTGAATCTATAACCATCTGGATTTGCTCATCTTCAGCATCTGTTATGTAGGACAGGGCCAAAACAGTGTCTATTAAAATATGAATATCATTATGATGAGCAAGAACACACAGAGCTGGAAGAATCTCTTGAACAGTTGCCTTTGGCAGGGGAGGGTCTTTCTGACGGCAGAGATTAACAATGACCCATGTGACAGTGCGAAGGAACGTAACAGGGACTGAAGCACTGACAAAAGAAAGCAGGGGCTTTATAATTCCAAGACTAATGACGTAATCTCTACATTTAGATCCATCTGCTATGATGTTGCCTAAAGCCAGAAATGCTTGTTCACACACATCCTGGTGAGGACAACAAAGCAGCCTTAACAAGAGTGGAACTGCATTTGATTTAATCATAGCCTCTGTGTGCTCTGAAGGACCATAAGCAATGTTTGCTAAAGCCCATACTGCTTCTAACTGCAATTGATGATTATGATCCTGTTCTAGACAGCGCATAAGAATTGGAAAAATGCCAGACTTGATTAAATCATCTATTGGAGGAGCATTATCACTGGACACTAACTCTCTCACAGCTTGCACGCCTCCTAGCTGGACTTCCTGGTTTTCATTAGCTGCATTTTTTACTATTTCTTCTAATGATACATTTTGCACTCTGATATCACCATCAGGATCAGTTTCTTCATTTCCTACAAGGACATTCCTTCGTTTTAAGTAGTGTTCATCCCTTTTGATTTTTCTTAATTCAACAACGATCTCATTTTGTTGTCGTCTCACAGTCTCCAGATCCCGCCCTTTTTTCTTAAAACTCTTTAGCCTTTGATTATCCAACTTATTGGTATCAGCCATATCCATTTGCTTCTTGGAAAAAAAGGACTTGTGTTTAAAAGGAAAGTCAAAGATTCAGTGATTGCAGTTCTCTTATCCAATGTTTCCTCACCTTTAAACTCAGAAATGGACTACTCATTATAATTTCTAAATGGAGTAGATCTGAATTACAAATTCTCTAAGACCATATTGCTATGAAGATTGCAAAAACAACAGTGCCTGTTAACACATCGAACTCCCTTTTATTACCTGTGACTAAGTCTAATGTGTCATCATACCAGTATTGTGACAGGATCCAAATCAAACCTCCTAGCCAATCAAATTTCAATATTCAAATGAGGGTTCAGTAAATAAATTTAGTTAATACGCTAGGACTAATATTTATTTCAACACATCTGAATGTAAAAAAAGATAACCACCCAGCTCATCTGGTTGACACCTTGTTTACATAAAAACCCAGATTGGCAATTGACTCAGAACAATCCAGTTTGAAATCCAGAGCCCACCACATCAGGTGCTATTGAAGGCAGAACAGGGCAGGGGTTACTGCCTGTTTCTCTCATGTCTACTTCAGTTCCTTCTTTTTCCCAAGAATGCCAGATGCAGATGGCTTTACTCTAATGTGCTATGGAGATTCTGTAGACATTTGATATGACTCCAGGTTGGTATGTGGCTTCTCTGGTGCCAGAGTCAAGGATATCACAGAGTGGCTGTAAGACTTTCATCTCGGAGAGGGAGGGTGATCAGAGGTTGTGGTCCACTTTGATACAAACAGCATAGATAGGAAAGGGGATGTGGTGTGGCAGTCAGAATTTAGGGAGCTAGTTAGAATGTTTGCAAGCAGGACATCAAAAGTAATAATCTCTAGATTATTCCCAGTGCCACATGCGAATGAAAATGGAAATAGGAGGAAAAAGGCAGATGAATGTGTGCCTGGAAAGTTGCTGCAGTAGGGAAGTCTTTAGCTTCCTGGGACATTTAGACTGGCTTTGGAGAGAATGGTACCAGTATGAGACAGATTGGTTGTAGTAAGGAATTACTTTGCTGGCACTGTGTGAGTGTTTAAAATAAGTTATCGAGGGTGTGCGATCCATGAGAAAATACCAGAGAGGAACACAAGCACACAAAATACTGGAAGAGACAGTGCTAGAATAGAGTATGGTAAGTTAATAGGTGAAGTTGGAAAAAAGGAGAAATGAAAACATTATAAATCGTGGTTACGGCTCATGAACATAGTAAATACATTTGGTGAATTACAGATGTGAATTCACACTGGAATTATCGTGATGTGGTATAAGAGATCTGGTTTAAGGAAGACCTGGACTGAGTATTAAATATTCCTGGAGTTAAGATGCTCAAGAAAGATGGGAAAGGATGAAGAGAACAAAGAACAGTACAGCACAGGAACAGGCCTTCCAGCCCTCCAAGCTTGTGCCGAAACATTTTTCCCTTCCATATAAAACTGTCTTCAGTTACAGGATCCATATCGCTCTATTCCCTTCCTAATCATATATTCATCCAGGTGCTTCTTGAATGCTGCTATTATGTCTGCTTCCACCACCTCCTCTTGCAACACGCTCCAGGCACTCACCATCCTTTGTGTGAAAAACATGTCTTGCACATCTCTTTAAAACTTCCCCCACTCACACCTTAAACTCGTGTTCTGTAGTAATTGACCCCTTCACCCTGGGAAAAAGCCTGATACTTTCCATTCTATTCATGCCATTCACAATCTTATAAACTTCTATCAGGTCGCCCCTCAACCTCTTGCGTTCTAGTGAAACCAAACCCAGTCTAACCAACATTTCTTCATAGCTAAAATCCCTCTTCCAGGCAGCATCCTGGTAAACCTTTTCTGTACCCACTCCAAAGCATCCACATCCTTCTGGTAGTGTAGTGACCAGAACTAGACGCAATATTCCAAGTGTGGCCTAACTAAAGTTCCATAGAGTTGCAGCATAACTTTTCTATGCTTACACTTAATGCCACTTCCAATCAAGGCAAGAGTGCCGTTGGCCTTTATTACTACTTTATCTAACTCCTTCAGTGATCTGTGGCTGTGCATACCTAGATCTCTCTGCATATCAATACTCCTAAGGGTTCTGCCATTCACTCTATAATTTCCAAATGAACTTGACCTTCCAAAATGCATCACCTCACATTTGTTCAGAAGGACAAATGGATAAATCGTTGAGGAGAACATTTCAATACCAGGGAAAGAGAATGTCCCAGTGGATTCAGGGGCAGAATTGATTTGGTTAGAGCTAAGGAAAACAAAATGTGCAATTACTTCTTGGTATAGTGTATAAGCCACTGACTAGTAGCGAGGATGTAGAGGAATAAATCTGCGAATGACTTACAGAGGTGCAAATATTGCAGTTATTATGGGAGACTTTGATTACCCAAATGTAGACCGAGGTGGTGCACAAGGCAGGAAGGGCATATTTGCACATGGAAGCACGTGTTTGAGGTAGTAATTTCTTTTTTCTTTGCAATTCCTTGAATCTGTCTTTATCAAGGAAACAGATAATACTCAGGCCATGATGACAACGGAACAAATTCAGTCATGAGAAGGTGCAAAACTTATAAGGAAGAGGAATTGATAAGCTTGTCAGTACTTCTGTAAAATGTACAGGAGAAGAGAAACATGGGTACATATGTGATACACGGGTCTTGATCCAGCTGTCATAACTGTCGTCTAGAATGACCTCCGTTTTGGTCCATTTATCTAATAAAAGATATCCAGCATTGGAAGTAATTCACCAGGTTGATCCTGGATATGAAGGGATTTTCTTATGAGGAGGGATTGCGTAGTTGGACTTGCACTTGTTGGAGTTTAGGAGAATTAGAGGGGACATTCTGAAACATGTATGATGCCTAGTGGGCTTGACAGGATGGATGCAGTGAGGTTGCTACCCCTTGTGGGAGAGTCTATAATTTCAGATTAAGGGGTTGCCTATTTTAGACAGAGATAAGGAGGAATTTCTTCTGTCAGAGGTTGATGAATTCTTTACCACATAAGACTGTCAAAACAGTATCATTAAATATATTCAAGACTAAGACGGATCGAGAATGATTCCAGGAATGAAGGGTTTGTCATATGAGGAGCGGTTGAGATCTCTGGATTTGTACTTAAGGGAATTTAGAAGGATGAGGGGGGATCTCATTGAAATTTACAGAAAGAATACTGAGACACCTGGATAGAGTGCATGTGGAGAAGAAGTTTCCACTTGGAAGAGACTAGGACCCAAGGGCACAGCCTCAGAGTGAAGGGATGACACTTTAGAACTGAGATGAGGAGGAATTCTTTCAGAAAGAGGGTGGTTAAGTTGTGGAATTCATAGTCCCCACAGCCTTCTGTGGCAATGTCATTGAGTGTATTTAAGACAGAGATAGATTCTGGATTAATAAAGGGATCAAGGGTTATGGGGAGAAGGGAGAATGCAGGACAACAGTGTTGAGAAACATAGCAACTATAATTGAATGGCAGAACAGACTTGATGGGTTGAATAACCTAATTCTGCTCCTATACCTATGGTCTAATCAATAAGGGAATCACGTTTCAAGGGGATGAAGGTAAAAAGTGGAGTTGATTATTAGATCAGCCATGATCTCATTGAATGGCAGAATGACATTAATGAGCAGAACAGCCTGCTTCTCCTATGTCTTATGGTCTCATTCTCTCACTCTATTTGTCTTGTAACCACCTTGTCACACACCTTACCTGTCTGTACTTACATCCGTCTGAACCCCTCAGCTCTACCCTGTTCCCAATGCCCACTGTATATCTGCAGCTTGTCATTGCCCATTCGGGTAGTGTCACATACAGACAAACAATTGGACAAGTACAAACAGGAGCTTTTATTTACAGAAAGCAAAAAAGAACACAAACCAAATCAATAGTAGCTGAAGTTCACTCCACAATGTAAACCAGATTTTGGCACCATGACAAAACAATATTTTATAGTCCATAATTGTCTGCAGCACTCAGCTCTCATCTTTTGGAAGCAGTATAAATTACATTTTTTCTGCTTTAGTCCCCAGTGCAGCCAAAACCCTTCACTGACTTTCCTGCTACTCGGATGCTGTCTGACCTGTGTTTGTCCAGCTCCAAGTTTGTCAACTCTGGCTTCCAGTATCTGCAGTATTGTCTGCTAGTCATTGGAAACCAATACTGTGAAGTCTCTTCCAAGGATGCCCACCTTGAAGAAGTTTTCCTCCTCCCTCCGAAGACAGCTCAGTAAATCTCTCTCCCACTGCCTGCTCCCACAGAAAAATTTCTGAAGAAGGGCCTAGGCCCGAAATGTCAGCCTTCCTGCTCCTCTGATGCTGCTTGACCTGCTGTGTGCATCCAGCTCTACACCTTGTTATCTCAGATTCTCCAGCATCTGCAGTTCCTACTGTCTCTGAAACAGGATTAGAGATAATGTCGTTTAGCATTAAAAGCTATTCTAACTCCTTTCCTTATAAAATTGAGACTGTTTGCATTGGTACCAGCTTGTATTGCTAGTGATTTGACCGTTTGCTATTGTGGGATACCTGGGCAAATTTATTCATAACATTCTGGTTGGAGTTGTCTAACTTGTTTAAGCGGGGACTGGACAGCATTTGGTGTTCATGGGTGGACTTCGATATGAAATGACCATCAGGTCCTCAAAGTTGAACCCACCAGCTTGCTATCCTCAGAATTCAGCCTGAGCTGTGCTTGAGAGGGTAAACACAGCACGTGAAAGCCAGGTTTTAAGTGAATAACTGAGAATACAGGCAGCTGAAATTGGCCTATAACCCAGGTCTATAGCCAGAGTGAGCAAAGCACAAGCTGGAAAAGGGTCGCAGAGTATAGAGGGACTCTGAGGAAGTCAGTCTAGAGGGTTGGGTATTTACCTCTTGTGTGGTATCCCTAGTGATGTTGGCAGCTGTTGACACCCCTATTGAAATGAATGCCAGATCATAGAGTCATATACCACAGAAACAGATGACTTCAGTCCAACTTGTCCATGCTGACCATAATCTCAAACTAAACTAATCTGATCTACCTGCACTTAGCCCATATTCCTCCAAATATTTCTTATTCATGTACCTATCCAAATGTCTTTTCAATATTGTAACTGTACCCGCACCTACTACTTCCTGTAGAAGTTCAATCCGCAAACACTGTCTAAAAAAGGTTGCCCCTCATGTCTTTTTTAAATCTTTCTCCTGTCACCTTAAAAATATGCCCTCTAGTCTTGAAGTCCCCCACCTTAGGGAAAAGACTTCTACCCATTCACCTTATCTACACCCTTCATGACTTTGTAAACCTCTAAGTGTTTAAACAATACCTGGAACAAGCAGCAGATATTGGGTCAAGAACCTACGGATAGATATAATGCACAGGTGCAGGAAACTCCAAGATCAGGCTACAAGAAAGAGTTAAAGACCTTTCTCTGGGTAGTTGTAGAAGGTGGTCATCGTGCTCCAGTTCTATACATCATAGAGAGGGCGCAAGAAGAATTTAGTTGGAGACTTACCCCAGCTGCAGCCACTTCTCATGCCTTAATAATATAGAATCATAGAATCCATACAGTTTGAAGTAGGCCATTTGGCCCATCAAGTGCACACCGACCCTGTGAAGACCATCTCACTCAGATCCACCCCCCTACTCTATTCTTGTAACCCTGAATTTCCCCTGACTAATCCATCTAGCCTGCACGTCCTGGCCACTCTGTAGCAATTTAGCATGGCCAATCCACCTAACATGCCCATCTTTGGACGTGGAAGAGAAATCCAGAAAAGGACTCGGCAATAATATGCTTGCTAGCACAACAGAACACGTGCCCCTTATCCGACATGGGAGGACACTCTCAAACAACACATTTTTTCAAAAGTGGCCCAAATGGACGGAATTCTGTACTGATGCTATGAACTTTGGCCATGGATTCCAAGGCCCAAGGCATATGATGGGAAACACATAAATTAGGGAAGGAGGCCACTAAGGTAACCACAGCAATAGCACGCAGATTCTCACGGCTGATTAACCAAGATTAGACTGCTGTGGGAGCAATGAGAAATCATTACTGATGAACTGGAAAAGTTAAAACTTGTAGTTAAAGAGCGGCCACCAATCCCTGAATCAATGCAAAGCATAGCCATTACAACCCACCAATTGGTGAGGTGACTTTTGGAATTGGGGTTCTAATATACAAATTCATCCATGGATTCGGTTCCTCTCACATCTAGCTATGGTGCTAATTATACTCACCTTGATATACCTCAGTATACTGGCAGTTAAGATTGCAGGCTGGAAGACAGATATCCCTACAGATGGGCATGCTCACTATGAATAATGCCTGCACATGTGCAAAGGGTTAGAAGATAGATGGAACTCTCAGAGTTATCATTATTGTTACTTCTATTTGTTCTGATTACTGAATGTTGTCTAGGCATCATAACCCTGTATGGATTATGGCAACAGGAGTTTTCTTTACTGAATTTTGTATGTATCTAAACCTCATGACTCTGGAAGGGTTATTATGGCAGGATTTTCTTTTTGTTCTATATATAGTTATACCACTTACTAGACGTATGATCATGGGCCTGACCAATGTGCACAATGGCTTTCATATTAACATGTAGCCTCCACTGGCAAAAACCAAAACCAACTTCTACAATTAGGTTTGAATTTCTTTTGCATAAGCTTCTTTCTGTTAAAAAGGAGGGAAATATAGCAGATTCCTGACTGCTAAAATGCAGACAGCAAGTGATGCTGGGTACTTAGGCCAAGTAAAATTCTGAACTCTCAGAAGCTGGAAACAAATAGCAACTGGGTGCTAAAGACATTAGCACAGTGTCATATTCCCCAAGAGATTCTTTCCTGTCAACAGTCATCCTGGATAGACCTAGCTTATCAACTAAACAAGGAGGAATGATTATTAACAATCGAGAACCAGACACTGTAGCCTAAAACAATGGAACAAACCTAAACAGGATATTTAGCGATTAACAAAGCCATTCAAATGTCCTGATGAAGGGTTTCGGCCCGAAACATTACCTGCTCCTCAATGCTGTCTGACCTGTTGTTCCTTTCCAGCCTCACACCTATAGCCTCTGGCTTCCACCATCTGTAGTCCTCATTGTCTCCATTCAAACCATTGATAACCATTAAGCAGGATCTCTTGATGGCTAAAGCTGCAGAAAAATCCAGAAGCTTGGGGAAAAAATATAAAAACAGGACTTACCTATAGATCTGAGGAGACTGGTATGGCAAATGGTAGAGACCAGCTGACCATCTAGGTAGAGAGAAAGAAAAAGGGCAGCTTTGCAAACCCAGAGACAGAGAGGGAAAGAACGACAACCTATAACAGACTCAGGAATTTTTGTAAGCTTAGGGCCGAATAGGATTAGAGATGGCATTTAGTATTAAAGTCTTTTTTTTTTAACTTGTTTCCTCATAAAGTTGAGACTCTTTGCACTAGTACTGGCTTGTGTTCATAGTAATTTGACCACTTTGGTATTGTGGGCAAATTTAATCATAACATTCTGGTTGGACTTGTGTAACTTGTTTAGAAGGACTAGACAACACTGTTGACACATTGATCTTGTAGCTGCCCTTCAGTGCTAGATGCTGATGCACCTTGCAATGTAACTCTATGCTTCATGAATGGCCTGCCGGTGTATTGGAGAGGTACCATGACAGTCAAGAGAGGTAGGCAGACAGTGGATACCAATGTCTGTGGACGAGGGGCGCATGTGGCTGATACCTGTGAATCGTTCTGAGACACATTTTGATCATGCTCAAGTTGAAGTTTGTTCAAAGCATTTAGCGAGCTGAATCTGTCAAGATTTGCAGAAACATGGTCATTGGGAACATCCTTCCTGCATTTACCTTGGCTCATCGCGTTACTGATCCAGGTCTCTCTTTGTACGTCATTCCTGCGATCCCAGGAATCAGTCTGCTACACCTTCATTGCACTCTGTTCAGAGCATCCTTTTTCAGATAAGGAAACCAAAACTGCACACAGTACTTCACGTACGGTCTCACCAATTGCAGCAAGACCCCACTGCTCCTGCATCCCCTCCTATCACCTGCTGCACCAGTATTGTTATATTCAGTGACTGGTGTATAAGGATCCCCAGGTCTCGTTACACCTCCCCCTTTCCCAATCATTGTGTGTCAAGTTTTCTTGACATTCACATTGTTTGGTGAGTTTGGTCAAATAGAAAGCTGAATATCAAGGTATGCCGTCAACAAGGCATTTAATAGGCAATAATGGCCCTTAATTAACAACTCGTCACTGCCTAGCAAGAACCTCACAACATCACTTGTGAAAAGCTTAGAAAATGGGATAAATTTCTCCTGCCTTCAAGATGGGCCTCACCAGACATTTTGCCCAATTCTGCCACACACCTCGCCATCATCCATGGCCACTCAGACAACTATAAGATTCCACCAAGTTTTTTTTCAAAAGGGATGTGATTGCACGTACCTTAAGCTCAGCTTCCTCAGTGGCTTATGGATATTGCAGCAAGCTCGTTTTTTGGTGTCTGGAAGTAGCTGTAATGTGAATGAAAATCTCATTTGAAAATTGTGGTCACATATCCAGATGCAACCTTTCAAAAAAAATGTTAAAGGATCGTGGTCTGTATAAATAATAATCTTTGCAGAGTTGTTGGATAGGTAGAGTCTAGAATATTTTTGGAGAAGTGTCAAACTATACGTCTCTCTTCCCATTGTTGAGTATTTCTGTTGGCATGAATTCAGTTTTAGTTAGAACGGTAACTGGTCATTTGATAATCATCTCATTTTCCTATAATAACAGTGTCATGTGACGATGTTAGCATCAACAGCCAGTTTAAACGGCTTAGCATAATCCTGTGCTACTAAAACCTCTGAAATTCCTATGTCTATTCAAATTTCTTATCTTTCTTTAACAAACCTGACAAAAGACCACTACCATGCTGAAAGTTTGAACAAACATCTGATAGTGTCCACTTAGGCTATATACTGCAAAATTTCTTATTTCGTCTTAGAAATTGAAAAATACAAGGTCATCTTATTTTTGCTTCTCTAGGTACTTCTTGGCCTTGTTCTATGGTGTAGCCCAAATAAATTACTTTTCCTTTGGAAAATTAACTTTTGCCCAACTTTAAGATTAAATTTGCTTGTTGTAGCCGATCAAGCAATTCATTCAACTGTTGTAAAATGTCACTCCCATATTTGTCTAAATACAACTGAATCATCAATATTTACAACATAGTTGCATAATCCTTCAAGGATCTTGGTGATTAATCATTGAAAAGTTTCCAGTAGATTTCACAGTCTGAATGGCATGACTTTAGACTAAGCAAGTCCATCTGAGGTTACAGAAGCTGGTATTACTTTGGCTGTAAAAATCATTAAAATTTTTCAATATCCATTGCTTATGCAGTCCTCTCAATATTGTCCTCCAAATTTTGAATCAGTTACGAACCCAACCTTTGTTACTACAGACCTTGTGATAATCTGTACGTGGTGCTGTCATTCGTGTGATTTCAGAACTATCATTACAGATGAGCTCCATTTACTGTGACTTCGCTTAGTAATGTCTTTGTTCGTCATGTACTGATCTTTTCCCTCACTTGGACTAATATCTCTGTGTTGAGTCTGTAAGTAAATTGGTTTATGGGTGAAATGTCCCCTTGTGATAAAGGCATGTGTCTGTTATTATTATTTGGAACTTGGATTCTGAAGTAGATGTGAATGTGTTTTGGTCTGCAAAGGTGACTTTAGTTTAAAATGGTCAAAGTCATATTTAAAACTGAATTTTAAAACAGCATTTTTTGGGAAAGCATATGATTTAAGCTAAATTACTTAATAAGCTGTCTTGGGAGCTTATTGCAAAATTGAGTTTCCACAAAAAGAGGGACTGGCACCACAAACAGGTTTTGGTCAGAGAATAAAAGATCCATATCCACAGCAGGGTAGTTGGTCTTGGCAGTCTCCAGGGCATCAAAGCTGGAAAGAAGTCTTCAGGTTTTTTTTAAACCAGTTCAAGTAAACCTGAGGTTTTGTTTAAGGGTTTAGTAAGCTTACCGGTCTGTATGTCTGGACAAGATAGAATTATGTTTGGCAGAAATACTTCAAAAATACATTCTTGCAACTTTATCAGTTGAGTTAGAAGTGAAGATAGCACCAAGGTTGAGTGTCTGTAAAGGGTTTTGGTGGAGGAAAAAGTATGAATCTTTTTTGTTGTCTATAATGAAATCTGTCAAAATTGCTATGTATATAGTTTTTTTTTTTCTTTTTTGCATAATAAACTTATGCCCTTTTGCCAAATGTACATTGGCAGCCTCCTTTTTTAAATCTAGTCTTAGAATGTAGACGTTGCTAGCTGAGCTGGTATTTATTACTTATCCCTAGTTGCCCTTTAGAAGGTAATGAATTGCCTTTTTGAACCAATAGAATTCATTTGTTGTAGGTAGAACCACAATGTCATGATGGAGAGAGTTCCAGGATTTTTACTCAACAAAACTGAAGAAATGGTGATATATTTCTAAGCCAGTATGAGTTGCTTGCAGGTGGTGATGTTGCCATGAATCAGCAGCCATTGTCCTTCTAGATGGTGGTGGTTGTGGGTTTTGCTGGAGCTGTCTAAAGAGCTTTGGTGAATTTGTCCAGTGCATCTTGGAGATGGTAACACAACTGTGACTGAGTGTTGGTGGTGAAGGCAGTGGTTGTTTGTGGATGTGGTGCCAATCAAGCAAGCTGCTTTGTCCTGGAGATAGTAAGAACTACCAATGCTGGAGTCAGAGATAACACAGAGTGGAGCTGGAGGAACACAGCAGGCCAGGCAGCAGCAGAGGAGCAGGAATACTGACGTTTCGGGTCGGGACCCTTCTTCAGAAATGGGGGAGGGGGAAGGGTGCTCTGAAATAAATAGAGAGAGGCGGGGTGGGGCTGGAGAAGGTAGGTGGGATGATGATAGGTGAGTGCAGGTAGGCAGTGGTGGGGATTGGTCAGTGAGATGGGAGGAACGGATAGGTGGGAGAGAAGACGAACAGGTTGTGTCAGGTCAAGGAGGCAGGGACGAGAGGGAGGGTTGGTCATGGGATGAGGCTGGGGTTGGGGAGATTTTGAAACTAATAAAGTCCACATTGAGACCATTGGGTCATAGGCTCCCAAGGTGGAATATGAGGTGCTGCTCCTCCAGTTTTCGGGTGGAATCATTGTGACACTGGAGGAGGCCCAGGATGGACATGTCGTCCAGGGAGTGGGAGGGGGAGTTGAAGTGGTTCGCGACTGGAAGGTGTTGCCGTTTGTCATGCACAGAGCGCAGGTGCTCTGCAAAGTGGTGTCCGAGCCTCTGCTTGGTCTCACCAATGTAGAGGAGGTCACATCGGGAGCAGTGGATGCAGTAGACCACATTAGCAGATGTGGAAATGTCGGCTTTCCTGCTCCTCTGCTGCCTGGCCTGCTGTGTTCCTCCAGCTCCACACTGCTTTTTCCTAGGTAGTGTCAAGCTTCTTGAATGTTGTTGGAGCTGCACTCATTCAGGTAAGTGGGAGGTATTCTATCACACTCCTGACTTGTGCATTTTAGAAGGTGGACAAGCTTTCGGGAGTCAAGAGGTAAGTTACTTACTTTAGGATTCCTAGCCTCTAACGTGATCTTATCGCTACAGTATTTATATGACTAATCCAGATCAGTTTCTGGTCAATGGTAACTTCTTAGGATCTTGATTGTGGGAGATTCAGTGATGATAATGCCATTGAATGTAGAGGATTGATGATTAGATTATCTTTTGTTGGAGATGATCATTGTCTGTCACTTGTGTGGCTTGAATGTTACGTTCCATTTGTCAATCCAAGCATCATATTGTTCAGGTCTGGCTGGTTTTGGAATGGACTGCTTCAGTATCTGAGGAGTCAAGAATGGTGCAGAATATTGGACAATCATCAGTAAACATCCCCACTTCTGACCTTATGATGAAGGGAAGATCATTGATGAAGCAGCTGAAGATTGTTTGGCCAAGGAAGACTCGAGGAACTCCTACAGAGATGATCTGTAGCCGAGATGATTGACCTCCGGCAATCACAACTGTCTCCTTTGAACTAGGCATAAACCTAACCTAGAGACCTTTCCTTCTAATTCCCATTGATTCCAGTTTTGTTAGGGCTTCTTGATGCCACAATCAATCAAATGTGGCCTTGATGTCAAGGGCTGTCACTCTCACCTCACCTCTGGAATTCAGCTCTTTTGGCCATGTTTGGATCAAGGCTGTAATGAGGTCAGAGCCAAGTGGCCCTAGCAAAACCTAAACTGGCCAACACTGAGCAGGTTATTGCTAAGCAAATGCTGCTTGAAAGCACTGTTGATGACACCTTCTGTCACTTTACTGTTGATCAAGAGTAGACAGATGGGACAATAATAGGCCAGCTTGGATTTGTGATAACAAAGTGTGGAGCTGGAGGAACACAGCAGGCCAGGCAGCATCAGAGGAACAGGAAAACTGACATTTCGGGTCAGGACCCTTCTTCAGAAGAAGGGTCCTGAACCAAAATGTCAAATTTCCTGTTCCTCTGATGCTGCCTGGTCTGCTGTGCTCCTCCAGCTCCACACTTTGTTATCTCTGACTCCAGCATCTGCAGTTCTTGTTATCTCAGGTTGGATTTGTCCTGCTTTTTGAGCATAGGACATCTCCAGGCAATTTTCCACATTAATAGATGGGTGCAAGTGTTGTAGCTGCACGACAGCTTGAGTAACGGCGCAACAATTTCTGAACACATGTCTTCAGTAATATTGTAAGAATGTTATCAGGGATTTTAGCCTTTGCAGTAGCCAGTATCTCCAACCATTTCTTAATGTCACATGAGTGAATCAAATTGGCTAAAGACTGACATCTGTGATGCTGATGACTCAGACATCATTGAGGATGGGGACATTTGTGGAGCCGTGCCTCCAGTGGGTTGTTTAATTGTCCAAACAACATTCAGGACTAGATGTGGTAGAACTACAGTTCTTAGATCTGATTTGTTGTTTGTGGAATTGGTTAGCTCTGTCTATCACTTTCTGCTTCTGCTGTTTTGCATGTAAGTAGTCCTATTTTGGCTTCATCAGATTAACAGTCACTTTTAGATGTACCTGGTGTTGTTCCTCACATGTCCTCCTGCACTCTTCATTGAACCATGGTTGATTCCCTGGCTTGATGATAATGGCTGAGTGGAGAATATGCTGGGTCATGAAGTTGAAGATTGTGCTGGAGTACAATTCTGCAGCTGATGACCCACAGCACCTCATGGATGCCAAGTCTTGGGTTCTGGTTCTGACTTCTGCTTGAAATCTGTCACATTTAGCACAATGATACAACCACGCAACATGATGGAGAATATTCTCAATGTGAATATGGAATTCTATCTCCACAAGGATTTTTGGTGGTTACTGTTGCTAATACTATCATATACAGATGCATCTGCGGCAGGTAGATTGGTGAAAATGAGGTCAGATACGTTTTTCCCTACAACCTTGTCAAGCACCAGTCTCTCTTAGAACATATGAAAGGTCCTGACCCGAAATGTGGACTTTCCTGCTCTTCTGATACTGCCTGACCTGCTGTGTTCCTCCAGGTCCACACTATACCGACTCTTTTAGGACCTGACTAGCTCAATTAGGACTCCCAGATCAATTCCCTATGACTGGATACAACAATTCAGAATTCACTATTCTGCTCTGATGTTCTGCAGGTCTGACCTGCTGGTGGGTCATGACGCACCCAGGAACAGTGGTGTCCAGAAAGTTTTATGATATTATACCATGAGACTGAGAGACAGCTCTCCCAATTTAGGCATGAGCCCCCAAATTCTAGTAAGGAGGACTTTACGGGGTCAAATTTCTCATGTTTTGTGTCAGTGCTAGCTCACCTAGTTTTATTTATTTCTTTCATATTTTAGCAGCTTGCTGGACAATTTCAGAATGGTTAATGGTCAACTACAGTGTTGTTAGTCTGGAGATACATGTAAGTCAGACCAAGTAAGGACATCAGTGAGCCAGGTGGAGCCAGTTGTTATGGCAGTAGATAGTCATTATTACTCTCTTAATTCCAGATTTCTTAAAAAATTCAAATTCCACAGTCTGTTGTGGTGGAATTCAAGCCCCGATCCAAAAATTACCACTACTATTTCATCTCCCCTTATTTACTTACTAGTGTAAATTATAAGCAAATGATCCCCGCAGAACACCACTTCCAATCTTTGCAAATTTGCAAGTTTATCTCTCTGAATATTTAATTCATAAGAGCTTGTTATTCAACACTGAGCTCATTGTAGTTTGATCTCCCTTTCTACAAAGAATTCACTGGAGAATTAACATAAGTTCTGTGCTTCTGTATCTGTGTTACGTCAATGCTTTATTATAGTTTTAATTCATCTCCTGTATGCGTAAGCAGAATAATGACATCTTATCATTTATTTATCAGTGGAAAACTAAATCTCTCAATATCTAGTGTGCACATCAATTGCAGAGAATGTAGAGAGCATGGCATTGTTGCAGATTATGCTGTGTATTTCACATATTTTAAGTAACACAAATAATTTCAGAACAATGTTAATAGGAAGATTTACTGCCCTTTCCAAGTGTAATTGATAAAGCCGACACCGGCAGAATAGAATAACTCATTACCAGTAATGAATACAAATTAGTGCACAGGCCTATTGCTGCATTGAGAATTGGTATTTATTTCAGTAAGTGTCATTTACCTTATTCCTGTTGTATTTTTAATGTACCAACAACAATGAAGAATGCAGTTCATTAATGTGATCAAATTCAGCCAAGTTGAGGCTGGTCCTTTGGCGAACAGCTAAAAAATATCTGGAGGAGGAGGGGCCTTTCAAACATCCCACCCTTAATGAGGCAATGAGCACATGTGAGTGCAAAAACTGCTACCACCAAAAAAGATGTGGCCAGCTTCTGCTGAAAGTGTTGAGTGGATGAGCTATCACACCCTCCTCCTATGATCCCCACCATTACAAATGCCAGCCCTTCGGCAATTTTTTTTAATATCTGGAAGTGCAGCCAATTTGATTCACTCCACTTGAGATCAAGAAGCAGCTGAGTTTACTGGATAGAACAATGGCTGTGGGCCCTGTCAGGATTCTGAGTATGAAGCTGAAGACTTATACCCCAGAATTAACTGTACTTCCATCCAAATGCTTCTGGTGCAGCTGCAACATTGACATCTATGCATAGAATTGAAGTGGAAAATTGTTCAGTTATGTCCTCTCCACAAAAAGTAGGACAAATCCAATTTGGCAAATTACTGCCTCAGTCTACTCTCAACAATGTAATCGAAGATGTCTTTGAGAACGCTAGGAAGTAGGAATTACTCACTAATAATCTGTCATTGATGTTCTATTTGGGTTCATCACTTTGTTCCGGACCTCATTACAGCCTTATTCCAGACATGGCCAATACCTGTGGGCAATTAGTCTCAAATCTCCTGGTCTTGCCTGATCTCAGAAGATAAGCAGACTCAGGCCTGATTACCACTTAGATGGGAGGCCTGGGAATATCAAGTGCTGTAGGCTTTAAAAAGACTCTTCTGCAGCAGGGGTAATATTCCTACCTGTAGACCAGAAGTCTTGGGTTAAAGTCCAACCTGTCTGAACAAAAATTAAAAATATGTCCAAGCATGGACAAAAGAGCTGAATTCCAGAGCAAAGATTAGATTGACTGCCCTTAACATCAAGGATGCATTTGACAGAGTTAGTATCAATGACCCAAAGTATGTTTGAAGTCAATGGAAACGTGTTTGAAAACATGACTGCTTGAATTGTACTTAGGGCAAAGAAAGATGGTGTTGAGCCAATCATCTCGGCCACAGGTTTGCTGACTTCTGCCTAGTAGATGGTGGACAGGTTTTGGGGAGTCAGGAGGTGAGTTATTTGCTGCAGTATTCCTAGCCTCTGACCTTTTCTTGTAGCCATTATATTTATGTGACATGTCCAGTTGAGTTTTTGGTCAATGATAACCCCCAGGTTGTTGATCATGGTGGTTCAATGATGGTAACACTGAATGTCAAGGGGTGGTGGTTAGATTGTCTCTTATTGGAGATGGTCATCACGTGGCATTTGTGGGATGCAAGTACTACTTGCCACTTGTCAACCCAATTTTCCAGATTTTTTTGCATTTGAACATGAACTGCTTCAGCATCTGATGAGTTGCGAATAGTGCTGAATATTGCGCAATCATTGGTGAACATCCCCACTTCTGGCTTTATGATGGAGGGGAGGTCATAGATGAAGATGGTTGGACCTCAGATGGTACCCTGAGGAACTCCTGCAGAGCTGGGGTGGCACGGTGGCTCTGTGGTTAGCACTGCTGCATCACAGCACCAGGGACCCGGGTTCGATTCCACCCTCGGGTGACTGTGTGGAGTTTATACATTCTCCCCGCGTCTGTGTGGGTTTCCTCCCACAGTCCAAAGATGTGCGGGCTAGATGGATTGGCCATGCTAAATTGCCCCTAGTGTTCAGGGATGTGTAAATTAGGTGTGTTATGAGGGATGGGTCTGAATGGGATGCTCTGAGGCTCGGTGTGGACTTGTTGGGCTGGAGGGCTTGTTTGCACATTGTAGGGATTCTATGATCTATGTCCTGAAGCTGAGATGACTGACCTGCAACAGCTATGACCATCTTCCTTTGTGCCTGGTACAACTCCAACTAGTGGAGAGTTTTTCCTCAATTCCCATTGAAACAGATTTTCTAGGGCACCTTGATGCTACACTCTGTCAAATGTAACCTTGGTGTTAAGGGCTGTCACTCTCATGTCACCTCTGGAATTCTGCTCTTTTATCCATTTCTGAGCGAAGGCTAGAATGAGGTCAGGAGTTGTGTGGCCTTGGAGGAATCCAAACACTTTTTTAAAATAGACTATCCATTCCCACTTGCCTGCCCAGACCAACCATATTGTGGAATGGTCAGGGTAATATTTGGTTCAGTAAGTTTTTAACAAGTTCAGTTGACCCTCAATTATTTATTTTCATATGGCTGGCAGGCTGCCATGTTCACCCTCCTGCAATATCAGGCTGAGCATGGGGGTCGAGGGAAGGTGGAGTGAAAATCACTCGACCTATTTTACAAGATACCCATCCAATGAACACACACCTGACAAAAGGCATGTAATATCTAGCCCTCTGTATACTATGTAGTCAGTTAAAACATTTCCACAGATGTGTGCTGAAATTAGCCTCCCTTCCAAAGTTACAGCCCAAGGAGTAAAATCCCAGTAGAAATTCAAGTCACTGGTAATCAGTAATATCAAGGAGATATGAGATTTAGGTTCTTGGACTCCTTCCTGGGTTTTCCTAGCACTGAAGGATGGTTCTTGCCTTTAGTGGAGGTTCTTGGAGGTTTGCAATACCATGAAAAGAATGCTGATGAGGTAGAAATGTGGAAAAGTAATTCAAAGCTTACTAGAGCCAATGGGGTTGTGGTGTGGAGGTGATAGCCAGGGATTGAGTGGAATTAAATGTTCTAAATCAGACTGAGACAGTGATTCAAAAATTAAATTTGGTTACGTTGTGAAGTATGTAATTTTTAATTTTAATGGAAGACATATTCGAAACATTACATATTTCATTTACTGAGGAAAAATAATTTATTTTCAAAGTGACTTCATTTTGGCAATAAATTATGTTACAAAATGGTTTCATATGACTTTCCATTGTGAGATGTTTGAACGCAAAATCACATTGAAAATAATTTGTAACAACTGTTTATATATTGAAATATGTTGAACAAAATCATGTTTGTGGGCATGAAGTGCCTGCCATACATAATACTTATCAGTTGTAGTTAAACCACATAGGAAAATAAGCTTCAGTATAAGTTTCAACTAAATTTGCAATTGGTCTGAGTCTTAAATAATATGTCTAGTTGCTATCGTATCTGGAAATAAGCAAATCTGACAATTAACTGTTAGTCATAAATTGCCCAACTGCTTATGGCCATTTGGTGAGTATAATCTACAAAGTATAAGCTGGTCACAGAGTTATAAATGACTTCAAAAACTCACTTGGCAGCGCTCCTAGTATTCAGAGGTTTGAACAATAATTTGAATGTTGACATAACGAGACTGAAAGGGAAGTGCTGTTCAGGAAATGTTGACTTGGATTTAGGGGAACTATATTCACTGTAATGACTTTGATTACCCCAGGACTTTTGCTTTGCAATTCAATCTATGGCAGTAATACTTGAAAATGAACATACTTATCATCCTGGACCTCCATTTTGCAGTATACATGACGGGTCCAACCAGCATGTGTCATTGACAAATTTTCGTCTTCTAGGCTGGGTGACCCAGGACTGAATCCCAGAATATTCAAAGGAACCTTTCAAAGCGGAATTACAGCCTAATTGGAGAAAAAGCCTTGACTTCAAGAATGATGAAAGATTGAACAAGATTTGTAATTGACTGTTATCTTAGAGATTATAATAAATGTTAATAATTAAACTGAATTTACTGTTGTACTCAATGCGTGTATTTTTATTTATCCTTTAGGCAGCCCTTTCCTCCTGGAGACCGTGTAACTTTTAATGGGAAGGAATGCGTTTGCCAGAAATGCTCTCAGTCTCTGAGTACCAATGCCAAACATGTGTCAGCACAGACACCTCAAAGTGAGTTTAATTATTTCTAAGCGTTCACACCTTAAGGTCCAGTTATTTTTTTCATTTGTAATTTATCTTCATATTGGAGCGTTTGAGGTACGTCCTTTGAAAGCATATTTGGAACACACAACAAAATACAAATAAGAGTGACTCATGCATTGGGCAATTTTAGATATACATGTGGTAGGATTATGTTGAACAGTTGGTTCAGCAGTAATATTGCATTGACAGGTTGAGATTTCTGTACAAAGCCTCCAAGGAACTATGTCTTTTCAACGACTGCAGGTGCTACAGTACTGTAGTTACTCAAATGGCACACTGGAATCTGTTGGGCAATTGAATTAGTATCACTAATGTCACATGCCAGCCTGCTTGCTGCTTGCGATGTGAGAAATCACAGAATCCTTTCATGGTTGGGAGGAGAGATACAGTAACACTATAAAATAAATTACAAATACTTGCTATTGCATAGAGATAGATCATCTCAAGATTATAGCAATAATAACTGCTGGCAAACTGAGATTGAAATGGTAGTGAAAAATAACCCCACTCTGTTTAAATGACATGGAAACATGTAGGTCTGGTTATAAATAATAGCTTGCTCCAGAGAATTACTGATATTTGGTGTTAATAAAGTATGAACTAGTGTACTTTTGACCATGTGGAGATTGATATTCAACTCGTAATTTATGTAAGCTCCTACCCGCTATGATCTTGCAATTACCTCGATCATTCATTTTGTTGCCGATGCTATAATTATCATAATTTTTGTAAATTGTGCATTTTATAATTGATAATGTTGGATTATTAAAGATCAAAATATTAAAAGTTATATTGGAAGGAGCTTTAAAATTGGATTAAAGTAGATAGCTGTGTAATAAATAACACACAGAAACTGGTTATTTATATATTTTGAGGTATCATGAGGGAATGTCTTTAGTTTCTTTCTGTCCCATTAGTAGAAACCCAAAGAAACCACAGTACTAGCCATTTGCACAATTCCTCTAGGGTATCCACTGAGGGTTGACCAATCCCCTTGAAAGTATTTAGTATTGGTGATAGTACACACACATTTTAAACTTTTATTTAACCTAATTTTCTAATTAGCCTATTCAGAGATGTTATTAATCACCTTTGGAGTAGGTGGGACTTGAGCCCAGACTTCCTGGTTCAGGGGTAGGGACACGACCACTGTGCCACAAGAGGGCGCACATACCCATTTTATTATTGGGACATGATAAGGTGGGTAAATGTCACTCATTGATATGGTGAAAGAACAATTAATGTATTTAGGATGCCACTTAATTAGAATTTCAAAGCTTCAGGTTTTACTAATGGGGCATGAGTACTTGGAGGCTTCAGAGTCTCACTTGATGAAAGGAGGCAGCAAGCAAGTGAGATATCCATGCCCATTCACTTTGGCAACCATTAAAAGAGTGTGTCAGAATCCACTTCCAAACATACAAATAAAAAGCAGAAGTAGGCCATTTGGCCCTTCGAGCCTGATCCACCATTCAAAAAGATCAGGACTTCTCTGTTTGAGTTTTGAATTCCACATTCCCATCTACTTCTGATTAACCTTTGATTCCCTTGCCCAAGAAAAGTCTGTCAATTTCCATTTTAAACACATTCAAAAGCCCTGCTTCCACCACTTTCTGAGGGAGAGTGTTTGAAAGACACACAACTGTCTAATAGAAAAGTATTCTTTGTTTCTCTCCTAAAAGGGCAACTCCTAATTTTAAAACAGTGCCCCCTGGTTTTGGATTCACTTATAAGAGGAAACGTAATTTCAACATCCACCTTGTCAAAACCATTCAGGGCTTACAAACTTCAACAAGTCATCTCTACTCTTCTAAATTCCTGTGAAAATAAGCGCAGCCTATCCAGCCATTCCTCATAAGACAGCCCATTCCACCCATCAATCTAGTAAACCTATTCTGAATAGTCTCCAATGCAGTTATGCTCATCATTTAATAAGGAGACAAAATTCCACACGGTATTTGAGATGTGATCTCACCAATGCCCGGTATAATTGAAGCATAGCATCCATACTTTATAGAGATTGCTAAGCTTTTCCAGCAGGTCTGGCAGCATCTGTGAAGGGAAATCAGAGTTAACGTTTCTTGTCTGGTGACCCTTGCTCAGAACTGGACATGCATCTCTTCACAGATGTTGCCAGAGCTGCTGAGCTTTTCCAGCAATCTCTATTTTTGTTTCTGATTTACAGCATCCTTAGTTCTTTCGGTTTTTATCCTTACTTCCATGTCCAATTTGTCTCATAATAAAAAACGGCATTACATTAGTCATCTTAATTACTTGCTGTACCTATATGCTAACATTTTACAATTCATGCACTAAAACATCTAGATCCCACTGCACCTCAGAATTCTGCACTTGTTCTCTGTAATAAACTGCCTTTTATGCTACCTGCCAAATTAATTGATGTCAAATGTTTCCACATTATACTCCATTTCCCAGAGTCTTGCCCACGCACTTAATTTATCTATGTCATCCTGCAACCTCCTTATGTCCTTTTCGCAATCTACTTTCCAAGCTATCTTTTTATCAAATGCAAGTTTAGCTATCATGTCTTTGGTCCTTCATCTAAGTTGTTGATACAATTTGTAAAAAGTTGAGGTCCCCGGCACAGACTGCTGTGGGACCTCTCTCATCAAATTCTATCAATCAATAAAATATCCATTTATGCATGCTCTGTTTTCTGCCAGTCAACCAATCCTCTGCCCATGCTAATATGTAACCCACTACACCTGTGCTTATGCTTTCTATAATAATTTTTTTTGTGGTGCCTTATTAATTGCATTCAGGAGTCCATGTGCATTACTTAATGAGGTTCCCATATTGACAGTGCATGTTACTTCTTCAGAGAACCCTAATCAATTTATTAAACATGATTTTCCTTTTGCAAAACCATGCTGACTCTTTCCAATTACCTTATGTTTACAAAGTGCTCAGCTTTAACCTCAACCGTTGAATCTAGTGCATTCCTCAAAACGGATATCAAGTTAAACAACCTGCAGTGTGTTATTTTTTGCTTCAATAACTCTTAAATAGAGGAATTACTTTTGTTACTGTGCAGTCCAATGGAACCCTTACAGAAACAAACAAATTTTGAAAAAATTATACCAAAGTATCTACTACCTCATTAGCCACCTTTTCTAAAACTGTAGGATGACGTCCATCAGGATCCCAGTACCTTGCAGCCTACAGCTCTATTAGTTTGCACAGTATTTCTTCCCTGGTGAATTTAGGTTCACTAAGTTCCTTCAACTTTTGATTTATAACTATTACTTGTATGTTTGTTTTCCCTATCCTCTATAGTGAAGATAGAAAAACTTGTTAATTTCATCTGTTACGTCCTTGTTATCTACATCACTTTCTGGAGGACCAACATTCACTCTACTTACTTTCTTCCTTTTTAGATACCTTTATAATCTCTTACTATCTGTTTTTACATTTCCAGCTAACTTCCTCTCATACAGTAATTTATTTCTCCTGATTAAACTTTGACATATTTTGCCTTTCTTTATATTCTGACCACTTATCTGACTTGTTACTCATCTACGTTTTTTTCTTAGTTTGATGTTTTCTTTTACGTCATTAGTTAATCCAGATGGTGGTTGTTTTCTTTCCTTTGTACAGAAATATACTTACTCTGAGTATTCTGAAATATCTTTAAGGTAATACTGTCTCATTACACAATACCAAGTTTAATATATCCTTCTCTCTGGTTGGTTCCAGAATATGCTGCTCTAAGAAACTAACTCAAAAGCATCCTATGAACTCTTTGTTTAGGCTATTATTGCCAATCTGATTTTTCCACTTTATATGTTGATTAAAATCATTTAAGGTTATTGCTGTCCCTTGATCACAAGCTCCCAATATTTCTTGTATCCTTTGTTTTACATTGTTACTGTTAAGGTACTCATAGACCACATTCCCACTTATTCCTGTACTATTCTTCACTACCACCAAACTGGTTCTACATCCTGATCATCTGAACCAAGATCATCTCCAACTGTTGCTCAAATGCCATCCTTGATTGAAAGTGCCACCACTCCACCTTCCTCTTTTTCTTAAGTCTCGTATACCTCTCAATACTCAGAACCCAATCCTGGTCATTCTGTAGCCACATCTGTTATGACTCTCGATTATACTTATTTACTTCAATGTTATCAAATTATATACTTTGTTATGAATGCTATACTGATCTACACACAGAGTCCACAATGATTTGTTAGAGGGGAAAAGATGAAGCAACGGTGCAGGAGGAGCTCTGGTGTGTCAGATACACTCACTTGCATTGCCTTCCTCCTTGGCTTGCTGCAGCTGTTAGAGACTCTGCACAATTGAGTCTGTGCCACCATCAGCTGCAAACGCTCCTCCATAACATCACAACACCTTCATTCTTCTCTTGTACCTGGGTCAATAGATATAATGGAAATCTGTGGCTGCCTTCAATGGAATAATGTATGATTATCTTAAGAAGATCCAAAAATATATGGGAATGTCAGCAGACTTGAAGCCCAATGTAGTTGGGTGAAGTTGAAGATCCAGATAAAGAGAGTGTACAGGTAGTTCTGCTATAACACATGTTTCTTTGATGCGAATTGGCTGTAACGTGATTGATGAATAGTGGACACCATTTGGAAAATGCGAACTTTCAGCTGTACACGTATAGTGATTTTTTTCTATGGCGATTTCCCTATAACATGATTTTCTATAGCGCAAGGTCATGCAAGAACGCAACTATTGTATTATAGGAGAATTACCTGTAGGTTCAAATATTGAGAAGTTATTAAGCAAAGGTGACATTTTCTTTTTAGAGGGGAATACAGGCAAATGAGTTAGGAGCATGTGTGGGCTGTTTGGCTGTTCAAGCCTGCTCCTCTATTAGGAAAATGATGGCTGATCTGATTGTAACCTCAACTCCACATTTCCACCTACCCCTGATAATGTATTACCCTCTTGCTTGCCAAAAATCTATCAACCTTTCCCTTCAATATATTCAAAGACTTTATTTTCACAGGCTTCTGAAAAAGAGAGTTTCACTCATGATCTTTTGAGTGGAAAATGGTTATCACATTTCTGTCTAAAATGGGTAACCCCGAGTTCTATCTTTTCACCCAAAAGAAAATGACTCTCCAAATCCACCCTGTCAAGACCCCTCAAATCTTATGTGTTTCAATCATGTCATCTCATACTTTTGCAAATTCCAGTGGATACAACCCTAGTCTGTCCAAGTTTTGCTCATAAGATAACCTGTCCATTCCTGGTATTACTCTAGCAAACATCCTCTAAATAGCTTCCATTGCATTTATATCTTGCTTGAAACAAGGAGACCAATATTGTACACAGTACCCCAAATGTGGTCTCACCAGTACCCTGTGTAACTGAAGCGTAATCCCCAACTTCTGTCTTCAATTCCCTTCGCAATTGAATCAATTTTAAACACAAAAATATTTAAAGTCCGTCAACCAAGGATGAATTTGCCTTGCCTAGAAAACTCCTTTACCTAATACTTACTTGTTTAACAGCAAATAAGCTATCATTGTTTTATAATATGCCCTGGGGGCCAATATAGATACGCAATCACAACATCTCATTTGGATATTGGGTAGTTAACTATTTTTAGCAAACGAAAGATAATATTGCTAATGATAATTAGTCGGTGGAAAAGAGATAATGTGGACTGGTCCTGGTTGTGCTAGATCATGAAAGTGAAGCCAGAACTTAAACGTAGTAAAGTGCTACAGTTTCCATTCATGATTTTTGAAAATGTGTTTATATGTATAAACAACTAGATTAAGGATTCTGATATACTTTTAACAAGATATTTAATGAGCTCATCTAATCTTGCTGTTTTTGCAGAGTGTGGAGGCTGTGACCTGGAAATAAAAAATGGACAATCCTTGGTGGCTTTGGACAGGCAGTGGCACCTTGGCTGTTTTAAGTGTCATACTTGTGGGAAAGCCCTGTCTGCTGAGTACATCTGCAAGTAAGTACAGTTTGATTGAATGATGTAGGAACAATCAAAAATTAAATAAAAATCCATTTCTCTTGATGGGGCAAGGGGCAGTGGGGAATGAAAAACTGGTGGAATCAAATTGGCTACTGGCTACACGTTATGGCCATTCAATTTTCATTTCCATTTCCTTCAGAGTAAAGGCAATTGCCCAGGTAAGTGACAGGTGATCAATCATCATGTGTTCCCAGTTCTGCCAAAGTTGAAAGTTACCTCAAATTAAAACAAGAAATTGCAGATGCTGGAATTCTGAAATAAAAACAAAGTGCTGAAGAAATTTAGGAGCTATGGCAACATCTATGGAAAGAGAAAGCATTGATGTTTTGAGTCTTATTTAACTCTTTTTCAGAACTGGCTCTGAAGAACTGTAACCACTTCTGAAGAGTCATGCCAGGTTTGAAATGTTAACACCTTTATTGGTTTCCGATGCTGCCAGGCCTCTGAGTTTCTCCAGCACTTTCTATTTATATTATTGTAAGTTACTTCTGTGTCTTCAGATAGTCTGGACTTCAACAGAGTTTGCGGAATTTGCATGTGTTTCTTCCAATTCCTGCAGTAACTTGATTTAGAGAATGATGGAACCCTATAGAAACAGTGGGCAGCAACATGGACATTTTTGGCCATTTGTGGCTTTCTCCAAGAGTTCTGTTAATCTTCTGTCAATGTTGCAGCAGGAAGTCAGGTGGACCCTCCTCAAAAATTCTAGGTAAATACTGCAGAAGTTAATCTCTCAATTTATCACAAGTGAATTGAGCAATGTGTGCACAAAGACATGAAACATTTCTGATAACAGTTATTGTTACGAGGAGTTAGTCCTGCTTTACACACCATGTAGAATTTATTGAAGCTTGCTAAAGTGGGAAACAGGGTGGGTAGAGCAATTGAATTGAGACGGAGAACTTGGGTCAGCATTTCAGCAGTGAGCAAACAGAATGCTGTTTAACAGGATGGAAACAAAGAAGCAGTGCAGACTGGAAGTAGAGAGAAAGTAGTTAAACACATTGTCAAGCTCATGGTCAAGGCCTTTAAGTCAAATTTACACATCTCTAAATTGAAGGTTAAACTGTCTTGCAAATTTACTGGGATGTGTACAGCAGTCCTGTGCTTTCAGAAACCCTTCCATTGAAACCTGGAGGTTTTTGGGGACCATCTCTGTCTTAAAGTGAAAAACTTTCCCTCCCTTTCATTTGCATTGCAGTCTAAAACAGAAGAGGAAGTGAAGCAAAAGTTTGATTAAATGAAAAAGCCAATACTGATGAACTGGAGAACAGAACCTTAAAGAAGAAACGGAAGGGCCAGGGCCTTAAAGGGGATGACTCTTCAATCTCAGTCTTAAGGTCATTCACTCAAATCCATCCTTGCAGTGCATGTAGGCCATTCACTTTCTTCCTGTACTAGACACTTGACTCTCAGTGGTGCTCACAATAAATGCTGCCTGGCCAGCGATACCCTCATTCCATGAATGAATAAAGTTGCTTACCTCCACTGTGATATCCATCCAGTTTTCCTTACTCAGGTATTAGGGTTTCTTCCTTACATCAGTTGGGAACAAGACCTCTTACTGTTTCAGAACTGCCTGGAGGAGGACACACAGAAGGGTGTGGAGAATTGTGGAGTTACATTCAGCTGCATCTTTTTCTTAATGGTCTAGGTCTTGTTTTTCAAAATGCTCACTATCATTCTGAGGGTGTAGGAGATGCATTTTGCATTTGAAGTTTTTAGAATTGCATTCAGGTATGCCCATTTCAGGGCTGAGGTTTATTGCTGTGAAATTGCATTGCTCTTCATTATACTAACAATCCATTATTGTTTAGGAGGTATATAGCAGGCCTTCAGGGGCTCTCTTGTGGCATTGTGTCCTTACCCCTGGACCAAGAGGCCTGTGTTCAAGTCCCACCTGCTCTAGAGATGTGTAATAACATCTCTGAACAGCTTGATTAGAAAAGTAAGTATATAGCAGGCCAATTAGAAAAGTGTGGTGTCATCAGGCAAAGTCAACAAATGAAAAATCATGTTTTGCTAAATTCCTTGAGGAAGTAACAAGTAACATCAATGAAGGGGAACTGGTGGATGTACTCTACTCCGATTTCCAGCAAACATCTGACAAAATGCAACATCAAAGGTTACAAAGCAAAATAACAGCTCGTGATATGGGGGTAACATGTTAGCATGGATAAAGGACAGATTAGCTAATTGGAAGCTAAAGGGTGGGCATAACTAGTTGGCAGGATATGGCAAGTGGCATTCCACAGAGGATTAGTGTTGGGACCTCGGTTATTTACAATTTATATTAATGACTTGGGATGAAGGGACCAAGCATCTCATTACTAAATTTGCTGATGATACAAGGAGAAGTGGGAAAGTAATTTGTGACAAGTCCATAAAATGCCTGCAAGGTGATATAGTTAGGTTAGATGTGTGGACAAACACTTGGAACGTGGGTTATAATTTGGGGAAATGTGACATTATCTACTTTGGAAGGAAGAATGGAAAGAATAGTTTAAATTCTACAACTCTGAGGTACATGAGGATTCCGGTTTCCTGGTACATGAGCCACAGAAAGTTAGTATGCAGGTACAGCAAGTGATTAGGAAAGCACATGGAATGTTGTTGCTTATTGCAATAGGAATGGAATATAAAAGTAAAGACATATTGCTCAGTAGTATAAAGCTTTGGTGAGGTCACGTATGGAGTACTATGTACAGTCTTGGTCTCCTTATTTAAGAAAGGACATAATTGAATTAGAAACATTCAGCAAAGGTTCACCCAACTGATACCTGGAATTGAAAGACAGGGGTGAGGGGCAGGATGTTGTCTTGTGAGGAAAGATTTACAGGTTGGGCTTGTATCCATTGGAGTTTAGAAGAATGAGAGGTGATCATTTTGAAACAGATAACATAAGAAACTTGACACCGTAGAAGCTGATGTTTCTTTGTGGGAAAGGGTTTATTAGTCTGGTGAACTGTACTTCTCAGAAAATGGTGGATGTTGGTTTGTTGCAAGCTTTTAAGACCGAGGTAAAAGGATTGTTGACTAATAAGGGAGTTAGAGGTTATCGGAATAGGTAGGAATGTGAAATACAAGTCACAATCAGCTAAGTTATGAATTGTGGAGCAGGCTGCCAGGGCTGAAAGACCTTCTTCTGTTTCTAATTCTGTAAAGATCATATCTTTTTACTTTTCTGTGCTTTAATTGGAGACTGAAATGGGAAATGAGCTATTTTAAAAACTAAGCGTTGTTGAAGGTTTGCTGCACTTTTTAAAAGCAAGTAGCCTGACACTCATTGTAAGTATTATTTACAGCTTCTTGTTCAAGCAGTAGTGGAAGCCTAGTAATAGACAAGCTGGAGCCAGGGGCTCTGGGAATGAAGCTTCAGCCAGCAACAAATAGCTTATTGATCTGTGGACTAGAGGGCAATTACCAAAGACAAAGGCCTCCTGCCTGCCGACAACTGAGATTGGCTCCCAATTAGCTAAACAGCTTGTGAGTGTGAAAAACCAAAGAACTGAGAATGCTGGAAACCTGAAACAAAAGCAGAAATTGCTGAAAAATCTCTGCAGGTCAGGCAGCATCTGTGGATAGAAAGCAGATTTAATGTTGCAGGTCCAGTGGACCCTCCTTCAGCACCCTGAGTTTTTCTAGCATTTCTGATTTTGTTTGAGAATGTGAAAGTTTGAGAGAAGCAACCAGACCTGCAGGAAGAAAGTATGTCTGATCTGTAATTAAAAGAATCTCAAGTCTGATGATAACCAGTTTATTTCCCCTCAATAGTTAGTGTAAGCTGTGACTTTTTGTCAGAGACCTTTGAGTGTGAACCAATCACCTTGTGCCTCCTGCACACAAGTAAAATATCTGATGAAGGAATATTGAGAGCAAATCCTATGGATAAGAATGGCAAAACCACTTCCTCAGTCTTTCCCTTCACCCACAACATCTATTTCTTTTTGTAGCTATCTGTATGTGTGTGTGAAGGGGTGATTTTGTAAGTGGGTTAGAGTTTTATCTAGTAGGTATACGTCAATTGTTCATAATTTTTCTCTAGTAAGAATCTATTTATTTAAGAAATAGCAACTCTTGCTAAGTTTAGGAATCTGGTCTGTGCTTTCTGTCAGGCTGGATGTAAAAGACAGGTAAATTGGCGATTTGCATGCTTTTAATAAATCTTTAACTTATGTGATATCTCCAGGAATAGTGGGATTTGATTTCTAGCACACTGCCCCAGGGAGGCATAGCAACTCATGTGTTTGGATGTGTTGCTGTTAGAGAACCAGTGAAGGGTATTTAAACTATGCAAGCAGAGCTGACTGACATTTAAAAGTGGTGCCAGGACATGTCCAGCCATCAGCTGCTGTTGGAATTGCTCCATCCTCCTCCTCAACCTGTATGATTGACAGGTCCCATGTCTTCTGGGCATAATTGCATTTGGATTCATAGAATCCCTACTGTGTGGAAGCAGGCTATTCAGCCTATCAGGTCAAATTTACCAGTTTTAAGTTGGGATATAGCAGACCACATAACAGAATTCAAACTGTTTAATTTTTTTTTCCTTTATTCATTAATGGGACAAGGGCATCACTGGCTAGGCAGCATTTATTGCCCATCCCTAATTGCCTAGAAGGCAGTTCGGAGTCAACTACATTGCTGTGGGTCTGGAGTCACATATAGGCCAGACCAGGTAAGGATGGCAGTTTCTTTCCCTAAAGGTCAGATGCTTTTTTCCTGACAATGGACAATGGACATTATTAGATTCTTAATTCCAGATATGTATTGAATTCAAATTCCACCATCTGCCGTGGCGGGATTCGAACCAGGTCCCCAGAATGTTATCTGGGTTACTGGATTAACAATCCAGTGATTATAGGCCATCACTTCCCATTTAAACAGTTTTCAGAGCTGTGGTGTCTAGATTTAGGTATGTTCGATGCAGAAAAGGAAGCATGAAGATTTGCTTAGCAATCACGATCAAAGGTCAAAACAGACGAAGTATGTTGAGATAGCAAAGCACTAAAAAATCCCCCAAAGAAAAAGACCACAATAAAAACAAATTCAGACTTGGATTAAATTTCTATATTTGCCTACTAGAATTTGTGACTACCCAATGCATGGACACATGTGAGCAGATGCAGAGAAAAGATGGGGGAGCTAGCAAGCCTGATTGTTGTATTGGTGATCACATCCACCTCCATGAAAGCTTGCCAGAACAGCCTTATAGTGTCAAAGTGCTACTGAAGGTTAGCTGTAAGTACAACCTAGAGTATTGTAGGCTGTTGAACCTTACAGGTCCTAAATACAATCTCATCACCAGACACCCAAATATGCAAGGCATGGGGAAAGTGTGGTTTTCTGTATGCACCAAGGAAATGCTCTGCTTCCAATTAAATTTGCAAGATGTGGTGGCAAAGGCCATTGGCAAATGCAGTGTATTTAAAGCAAAGATTGCTATAGGTACAAAGAGCCAAGTACTGAGCCAAACTAAATGTGCATAAGGAATACTTTCAATTATAATTAGGACCATCTGGTATCCTACCAGAGGTCTTACATCTATACAAGTGATCATCAAACCAGAATTTGACAATATACATGACCAGACAAAGAATGGTGAAAACATGTTTCACGCTGTCATCACACTGTACAATTTTTTTTTAAATTTCAAATTATCTTCCTCAGCCAATCATGAATAGTCACCAGTTTTCTAAGATTGACACAGGGGCAAGTGCCAACATATTAATTATGTGATTTCTAAACAGAAGAATTCACAAACATGGGAGGGCACAATGAAATCTATGAATGTAAAGCTTTCAGCATACTATGTGTTAACCAATTCTGTGTGCAAGACCATTGGGCTGGAGTGCAAGTACAATCAGTAAGGGAGAAGCAATGGCCTACTGGTATTATCGCTGGACTCTTAATCCAAAACACCCATGTCATGTTCTGGGGGACCCAGGTTCAAATCCCATTATGGCAGTGTTCAATAAAAATTTGGAACTAAAAATCTAATGATGACAATGAATCTAATGCTGATTGTCAGGAAAAACCTATCTGGTTCACTTAATAACCTTTAGGGAGGGAAACTGCCATCCTTACCCAGTCTGGCCTACATGTGACTTCAGACCCACAGAAATGTGGTTGACCCTTAACTGCCCTCTGGGCAATTAGGGATGGGCAATAAATGCTACCGTAGCCAGCAATGCCCTCATTCTCATGAATGATACTCTACCAGATATGTCAAGTCATAAAATGCTGACATTAGTCATCGCCCATGGGATCAGTCAGACATTCAAGACACAACAGAAACTGTAGTAGATTATTCGAGAATGCAGAACTGAGTATGAAAGCAGAACAGAATACTTCACTTTTCTTTGTATTAATGGAGCTAAAATCTTACTATAAAGGCAAAATGTTGTGGCTGCTGGAAATCTGAAACAAACTCAGCAACTGTGGCAGCATCTATGGAGAATGAAGAAGTCATACCAGACTCTAAACATTAATCCTGCTTCTCTCTGTACAGATATTGCCAGACTTGCTAAGTCTCTCCAGCATTCTTTGTGCTTGTTTGATCTAAAATCTTAGTTTTCTGCTATGGAAAGAAAACTGTAAGTTCAAGGAGAAAAGGCTATTCTCTCTGCTGGGGATAAATCCAAACTTGACAATATTGGGTGACACCAAAATTGGTGGTACAATGGACAATGAAGAAGGCTATCTAAGAGTACGGTGGGATCTTGATCAACTGGGCCAGTGGGCTGAGGGATGGTAGATGGAGTTTAATTCAGATAAATGTGAGATGTTGCATTTTGGTAAGATAAACAATGGCAAGATTTGCATAGTTAATGGTAGGAGTCTAGGAAGTGTTGCCAAACAGAGAGACCAAAGGGTGCAGGTACATAGTTCCTTGGAAGTGGAGTCACAGGTAGACAGGGTGGTGAAGAAGGCATTTGGCACGCTTACCTTAATTGGTCAGAGCACTGAATACAGGAGTTGGGCGATCAATTTACGACTGTACAAGATATTGGTAAGGCCACATTTGCAGTACTGCGTACAGTTCTGGTCATCCTGGTTTGGGAAGAGTGTTATTAAACTGGAAAGTGCACAATAATGATTTATTAGGATGTTACCAAGACTGGAGGGTTTGAGTTACAAGAAGAGCTGGGACTTTTTTTTCCCTGGAGCATCAGAGGCTGAGGGTTGACCTATGATGAGAGGCACAGAAAAGATGAATAGCCAAGGTCTTTTCCGCAGGGTAGGGGAGTCCAAAACTAGAGGGCTTAGGTTTAAGGTGAGATGGGAAAGATTTAAAAGGGACCTGAGAGGCAACTTTTTCCACAGAGGGTGGTGTGTATTTGGAACGAGCTGCCAGAGGAACTGATAGAAGCAAATATAATTACAAGAAACATTTGGACAGGTACATGGATAGGAAAGGTTTAGAGTGATATGAGGCAAACAAAGGCAAATGGGACTAGTTCATTTAGGAGACCTGCTTGACATGGATGAGCTGTGCTGAAGGCTTGTTTCCTTGCTGTATGACTTTAGTATCTCCAAGATGACAAAATCTTGAGGGGATACCTTTGTTCAGTTCACAAAGGTGAATGAAGAACTAAAAAAAAATGGAAGGGAGGAAGATGAATGATGATCTTGTATCATCAATCCAGTGAAAAGATTGCCAGTTTAGAGTAAAATTTGGAGCAACTGAACACAAGACAGAACAAGCCCAGTAGGAGCAGCTACAGAAATGTTAGCACGAGGTCAAATTGATGGTCCTGCAATAACAGCTGGAGATGCTCAGCATGCACAAGGAGTTGCAAGTCATTTGTGAGACAGTGCTTTGAGAAAGAAATGATGCTGTAGTGAAAGAATTCAAGCAGGCCATAGAGGAAACCAAACAACAGGCAGCAAGTAGAAGAGGTCTGGGCTTCAAATAATGCATAAAGAAACGAAAAATTTGTAGGCACTAAGTAGTTATTAGAGCAGGTAATTAAGGAAAAAAATAAACTGGACCAAAGAAGGCTAAAGCTTTGATCGGATTAGAAGAATCCAGGATTTAGAACGAGAAGCTTCAAAATGAGTCAGAAACTACGAGGAACAAAGCAGTGAATGCTTAAAAAATGTACACCACTTGAAATACTTTGAAGAACAAAATCAATCAGTTGTTAATGCGGAACAATTCATGACTGCACTACATCAGGATAAGCAAATTTGGGAACAGCAGCTGCAGTTTATTAGGGAAGAAAATGACAGTACTTCCAAATAAAGTCACCATTACAAGATCTGGACACACCACCAAATTATCTATACATTACAGAGACTCACGGCCTCAATTGTTATTGTAAATAGTTTAAAAATTCTTTTGGAAGGAGGGAAGTTTTGTATATTTGACTTGCCTTAAATAGAATTCACCTTTAAATTGTCCACATGCTATATGTACGCAAAGCCACATCATTCCCTGGTAATTAGTCTGCACACCAGTTGGTTTGGTGGAATGTCCTTTTCCTAACCTGTAGTGTGTTTTACAGTTTTAACAGAACAAATCCACAGAATTAATCAATCCCTGACAAACAGTGGATCATTAGACCATTATCGTTGACATGACAAGACCCTTGTTCTCGTGATTAAATTATAGCCTGTGCATTTAACTTAATAATCAGTGGAGCTAACACAAAGGGGAATCAGATAACAAAGATAATTTAATATGGTGTTTGTACCAATGTTAAATACATTATATATCCCTATATTTATTTTTGCAAGCTTTAGACTTTTAAACCATAACACCTAAGAAAAAGAAGCAGTCTATGCTGTTAATTGCAGTATAGTGAGTGATTTAAGAAAGTGTTTTAAATGTTGCCTTGAAATAGAGATGATAAAGCACACTTCTCTTATTTACACATTTATAAGAAGCTGGTAAAGAATAAATTATGCAAAGACAATCATGGAAATATGAGAATAACATGTATGTTTTATGTTGGTGCTTCATTGCTGTTTGTTAATGTCTTGCAATGAATCACTTTGGAACAAAATTATGCTGGGGATAAAATTAAACTTTGGTGGGGATCTAGGTATCAATGTAAAAGCAGGTTGCATCTTACCATCAGATTCCCACTCATTGCATTACCTTAGTGACATTTGATCTTTTAATAAAATTACAGACATTATATCCAAATACTGTACATTGTGCTCAGCAATTTTATTTATATCATATAAATGGATGACTAAATTATACAATTGAATTAATTATGAGTCTTAATTGGCTGGCTGGGAATTGAACCTGAAATATCCGTTATGCTGAAGCTTTTGTCTCTCACACAGAAGCATCCTTAGATTACTATATGTGACATGTATCCAAAAGCCAAGTGAAAGGCTGTTTATTTTGCAGTTTAGGTTTAGTTGATTTGATGGATTTTTTTGGATAGTCAATAAAGTGCTTTCTTTCACACAATGGACAGGAAACTAATTAGAAACAGAGTGGCTGTCACATGCTGAAAGGTTAATGAGACTTAATCAGTGTTCAATGAAGTGACAGGTTATGATCTAATTTGAATACTTCCCTGAGATAATGCTCAAAGTGACATTTCTTGTGAGAATGAGCAAGTTGAGTGTGAGAGAGGGTAAATTAATATTTGTGACAGAAGCTTCCCCCCACCACCCAGCCAACCCCATTTAACATCCAGGATTGCAGCTTTCAATCCTCCAGACAGATTTGGGGAAAGGTTGGGGAAGCACTGCTTCAAATCTTTAAACTTTCCAGGTTTAGCAACTGAGCCTGAGATTGTAAGTGTTATTAAGGTAGGCATTATTGCTGTCTGCATTTTTAGAACATGAAGGAACTTTGATCATTTTATGTACATATTGTACAATAATGTTTCACCTGAATGTTGCAATTGCATATGCAAATACTGCGGCGTTCTACCCATTAGAAGCTTTCCCCCTCTGTTGAATGTGATAGAAAGCAAACTGAGCCGTGAGCAAGATGCAAAACAGAATCCCTAGATTCAGCTATAAGGGTGGAAGTGATGTATTTAGTGCTTTAAGTCAAATTGTGCTACATTCAATATTGGCTGAAAGTAAAGACAGCAATCCATCATGTTTTTATCTGAATCATTTGCTGTTTCCTTTCCCATTAAATGCTTATTGGATTTGAGCAAATAAGTTGAGGATAGTTTTAAGTTTAATGAGAGATATCTGCTAAAATTAAGTAGTAGCTCTGGGTGTATCTTTTTAAAAAAAATATGTAAACTCTGTATAATCTTTGTCAGTATTCAAATATAAAATATCTAGAGATAGTGATCTTGGAGAGCATTCCAGTTCTACAACTCCATGTAAGGGACTAAGCAAGTAAATCCATCGTGGTTATGAACCATTTAAACTGTAGTCATTTAGCTGTTAATGCACACTTGTGCACTAATATTTAGTTTTACAGATTCACTGCTGGGCGTATATTCTATGGAATTTAGATTGTTGGGGGTGATTTAATCAAAGGTTTTAAAATCATTAGAGAACAGAGAAGGTTGAGAGAGAGAATCTACTAATGTTTGAGAAACATAGAACTAAGGGGCACAATGTAAATTAGAGCCAGATCAAGTCAAAGGAAGAAACAATTATGTCTTCAAAGGACATTAAAAGGTTGGAATTTGCTTTCACCAATGACAGTTGATGTTAGATTACTGATTAATTTTAAAACTGAGATTAATATAATTTTGCTAAACAAAATTGAGAGATAATGAGCAAAGGTTAGTATGTGAATTAACCATTACCTCAATAAATTGCAGTGGTACAAGCTTGTTGGGTCACATGGCCTTCTCCCCCATCTATGTTCCTGCAATTCCTTTCTCCATATCTGATACATAGCTTTAATGCTTGCACTTTAACTGCTAGTTTTGCCAGTTTTAACAAGTCGTCAAGTGGTAGAGCTAGTGATTAGATGCCATGTAAGGTCGATACTTCTGCTTGCCCGCACTTTGAACATGAAGTACGATTTGCCATGCCAATTTGGCAGTTTTCTATTTCAAAGATCATTCAGAAAAATGTTGGTTTATGAGCTGGTCAGTAAAATACATTTATTTGTTGCAATAAGATCTCCACCCTCCAATTGTCGATCTTAAGTAATCTTTTTTCAGACAGCAACTTCCATTTGATTACTACCTTTTATTATTGTAAACATCGCAGAGGAGAAATGAATGACTGACTGGCAATGGTCTGGAATAGAGGGTTGGAGAAATTGTACCACATCAAATGATACGCTATAGCTATTGAGGAATTCTTCAACTTTTTGCACAGTTACTGCAAATGCCATAATCACAGCTGAAAAGTCTCAGCAATTATCAGCATTTTTGATTGAAAGTTATACTGTAGTATTGGGCCCATTTTTAAACAGCATGGTAATGTCATAAGTTATGTATTAATATGTGTCTCACTCATACAGGGATGGGGCTCCTTTCTGTGAGGCTGATTACCATTCTCAGTTTGGCATCAAATGTGAGCGCTGCATGAAATTCATTACTGGAAGAGTACTGGAGGTAAGAATTTATACGGTGCTTTTTAAACATTTTGTCACCCTTCTACTTTTCCTTCTCAACTTTTTATCTCTTCTTTACTCTTCTTACTGTACCAGCTTGGGTTTACCCTATTGATGCACCCAGTTTTGGTGGTTTTCAGGTGTACATCTTATGAATGGGAGGCATTGAGCTGCCATTCTTCCTGTGCAAATTGTGTTCTCCATTCTTTACTCAGTATGATGTTCATGGAAGTATATGCTTCTCAAATATGGTGATAAATAGAAATAAAATTTAATTAGTTGCAGTGTTGAATGTTGATCACCCTCTTAATAAATTAAAGCCTAAGGGTATTCAAATTCACTCTCTGCTTGTTTCATTTATGGGGATAACTTCTCATTGTACCTGGCCCCTTTTACCTCAAACGCACTACTTGCTTCTGTTTGCCTTTAATAATTTTAAATGATTAGACCAGATCTCTTTTTAGTATAAATGTTGCCAGGAAGTTCACACTCAGCGTTGAGTTTGATCTCATACATCAATTATCTTAGTATAGAATTATCCTTGTCACCTTTCTTTGCACCTTCTTATGAGCTGCAGTATCCTCCTTGAAGTGGTTAGTGATCGCATTCCATTCACCTGGCTCCTGAGCTTTCCTGGAGGGTGTCCTTTAGTATAGAGAGCACTCTGATTTCTCTCCACAGATGATGCCAGATCTGCTGAGCTTCTCCAGCAATTTCTGTTTTCGTTTCTGATTTCCAGCATCCACAGTTCTTTTGGTTTTTATTTAACGCAGCCACAGAGTCTGGACTTCCATTCAGATACAACAGAACTGGGAAGGGCTTTTGCTGGATGCATATAGGAGGATAAGGCTATCAGGTGCAAACAAAAAAAGAGAAGATAAAACCTTGAAGTATTCCAGGCTTCAGTTTAGCACTTACCAAAGGATTCAATTAGGCATCAATATCACTCTGCATCTTAGTGCTCTGAAACCTCTCACCTTTTGGATAACATGCTTCTTTTTGTTCTTCCTACTAAAATGGACAGTTTCATTTTTGGCGATATACTTCATTTGCTAGATCTTTGCCCATTCATATAACTTCCTATATCTCATTGTAACTTTCTTATGTCATTTATGCAAATTACTTTTCTTCTTATCTTTGTGTCTGGCTGCTCCAATTCAGTTTCTACTCAATGGTAACCTGAGGGAGATTGATAGTGAGGGATTTTGTGATGGTGATGCCATTGAATATCACATTGAGGTGGTTAGATTCTCTCTTAATGGAGATGGTCATTGCCTGGCACTTGTGTTTCATAAATGTTGCTCGTCACTAAACAGTCTGGATGTTGTCCAGGTATTGTTGCATATGAACATGAGCTGTTTTAATATCTGAGTGACAAATACTGCTGAACATTGTGCAATCATCAGCCAATATTCCCACATCTGACATTGTGATGGAAGGAAGGTCATTGGTGAAGCAGGGAACATGGTCGGGCCAAGGACACTACTCTGAGGAATACCCATAGTGAAGTCCTGTGACTGAGAGGATTAAACTCCAGCAATAACAGCCATCTTTCTTTGTGTCAGGAATGACTCCAGCAGAGAGTTTTCTTTCTGATTCCCATTGGCTACATTCAATTTTGCATGGACTCCTTGATTCCATACTTGGTCTCCTTTGCCATGATGTCAAGGATAAAGGGAAGGGCAAGAGGTTTAGAGTATTTGAGGAAAAGTCTTTTTACCCAGAGGGTGGTGGGAATCTGGAATGCACTGCCTGGCAGGGCAGTAGAGACAGGAAACGTCACCAACTTTTAAAAAGTATGTGGATTACCACTTGGAATGTTGTAATATTCAAGGCTATGGGTCAAGTTCTGGAAAGTAGATAGGTCAGTGCAGACTCAGTGATCCAAAGGGCCTCTTCTGTGCTTTATGACTCTCTGACAGTCACTCTCGCCTCACCTCTGGAGTTCAGCTCTTTTATCCAAGTTTGGACCAAGACTGTAATAAAGTCATCAGTATATTGGTCCTGTCAAAACTCAAACAGAGCTTCAGAGAGCAGATTATTATCATTTGATAGTACTGCTGATGACACCATCCATCACTTTGCTGACCATCAAGAGTAGACTGGCAAGACTGTAATTGGTTGAATTGAACTTGTCCTGCTTTAAGCAAATAAATAGCTGGTCAGTTTTCCATATTGTCTGGCAGTGCCAGTGTTGTAGCTGTCTGGGAAAGCTTGCCTGGGTGGGGGAACATGGGTCTTGAGTACAGTTACTAACCTTTGCAGTATCCAGTGCCTTCATCTATTCCTGGATATCATTTGGAGTGAAGCAAATTGTCTGCAAATTGGCATCTGTGACTTTGAGAGCTGGGAGCAGTGGAGGAGTTTCAGATGTTTTATTCATTTTCAGGGAAGATCGATGTGAATGCATCAACCTTGTCTTTTTGAGATATTTGTGGAGCTACGTCTTCCTGTTAATTGTTTCATTGCTCTCTACCATTCACAGTTGAATGTGGCAAGCCTGCAGAACTTGAATCTGATTCATTGGCTGTGGGAATGCTTAGTTCTGTCCATTGCATGTTGTTTCTGGTTTCCATACTCACCTCAGGATATGAAATAAATGCAGTAGCAATAAAACAAATGTGTAAACTTGTGACAATAGATTTGACATTTTAAACTATTAAGCAATTGAGATACATACACTCACTGTCAGAAAGCAGAGATCAGCTTCAAAAGGTTTTTACAGTCCAACTAATAGGCAAAGCAAGCCTCTCAAAGTGCAGTGACAATCTATTAACTGAAGTTGTGTTCTTTCTATGTCTGACAGCATGCATAAGTTTGTTTAAACAAACACATTTCCTTAAGAGTGAGCTGTGTCTATCTTCTATTAGAATTGATGTATTGTGAGACTCTGTATGGTGTAAACTGTTTAATAAAATCAGCTGAGAGGTTTTAAAGAATGTTTCTGCCCAGTCTGCAGATTTACATTAGAATAGACACATGCTGTAGAATATTGAATTCAAATTTGTTTGTCTCAGGATCAGAAATAGTTGAGTATGCTACAGGGGAGATTAAGTTAATTTTACACTAAGGCTGGCAATTTTCAGAGTGCGGAATGCTGGGGTGCACTTCCCCAACTCAAGAAATGATAATCAATCAGAAGACTCACAGAAACCAGTTACTGAAATTACACCTGGGAAAAAAAATATTGCAGACAGTATTTTCTGAATATTTATGTTTGACAGTTGAAGCAATCTGAATGACTCTAATGTTTTGACTTGATGCTGTTCTATCTAATTTTCTTATTAAAGGCAGGAGAAAAACATTACCATCCAGACTGTGCACGATGTGTGAGGTGTGAAGAGATGTTTGCAGAAGGTGAAGAAATGTATCTGCAAGGTACAAATGTTCTTGAAAGATCATAATGGACTATTACTGACTGTACTTATGCCTTAACCAGTTTGCCCAAGGCAACCCCAAACTCATGTTCCCTGCTGCAATGAGAAATATCTTGCATTGATGGAGCTTTGTTGAGATCACATGGGATTCTAAAGAAATGGGATTGTATTATGGTCAGGATTCTGACTGCAGAAAGCCAGATGCAGTACTAAACAAACCCTGTTTATCTTAATATAATCGAAAACAATTTAAAGAAAGAAAGTGGGATCAAAATAAAAACAGATTTTCTTATTCAAAGAAGTAATAAAAATGAAATGTGTAGTTCTAGACTGCTGTATTTGAGTTCAAGCTATTTCACTATGCAGCATTGCTATAATTGGACAAGTGCCTTTGGAGGTCCAAAGACTTTGAGAGGATAGCAAATCATGGCCCACAGTTTCACAAAGAACAAAGCAAATTACAGTACAGGAACAGGCCCTTCGGCCCTCCAAGCCTGCACCGACATGCTGCCCATCACAACTAAAACCCCCTACCCTGCCGGGGACACCATCCCTCTATTCCCATCCTATTCATATATTTGTCAAGACGCCCTTTAAAAGTCACTATTATATCTGCTTCCACTACCTCCCCTGGCAGCGAGTTCCAGGCACCCACCACCGTCTGTGTAAAAAAACTTGCCTCGTACATCACCTTTAAACCTTGCCCCTCGCACTTTAAACCCGTGGCCCCTGGTAACTGACTCTCCCACCCTGGGAAAAAGCTTCTGACTCTCCACTCTGTCCATGCCCTTCAAAATCTTGACCTCTATCAGGTCGCTCCTCAACCTCGTCATTCCAGTGAGAACACCCCAAGTTTCTCCAACCTCTCCTCATAGCTAATGCCCTCCATACCAGGCAACATCCTGGTAAATCTTTTCTGTACCCTCTTCAAAGCCACCACATCCTTCCGATAGTATGGCGACCAGAATTGAACACAATATTCCAAATGCGGCCTAACTAAGGTTCTATAAAGCTGCAACATTACCTGCCAATTTTTAAATTCAATGCCCTGGCCAATGAAGGCAAGTATGCCGTATGCCTTATTGATGACCTTCTCCACCTGAGCTGCCGCTTTCAGTGACCTGTGTACCTGTACATCCAGATCCCTCTGTCTATCAGTACTCTTAAGGTTTCTGTCATTTACTGTATATTTTCCATCTGGATTAGACCTTCCAAAATGCATAACCTCACATTTTTATGGATTAAACTCCATCTGCCATCTTTCTGCCCAAGTCACCAACTGATCTATATCCTGTTGTATCCTTTGACAGTCCTCATTGCTATTCACAATTCCACCAACCTTTGTGTCATCAGCAAACTTATTAATCAGACCAGTTACATTCTCCTCCAAATCATTTATATATATTACAAACAGCAAAGGTCCTAACACTGATCCGTAAGGAACGCCACTAGTCACAGCCCTCCATTCAGAAATGCAGCCTTCCACTGCTACCCTCTGATGTCTATGACTGAGCCAGTTTTTTAATCCATCTTGCAATCTCACCTCTGACAACGTGTGACTTTACCTTCTGTATCCGCCTGCCATGAGGGACCTTGTCAAAGGCCTTACTGAAGTCCATGTAGACAACATCATCAATCATCTTTGTCACTTCCTCAAAAAACTCAACCAAGTTTTGTGTGGAGTTGCGAGAAGCATTTACCTCTGTGGTGGCCTCTATCTGCTTAAGGACCACTAGCTAAAACAAACCAAAGAGAGGCACTGATCCCCTTACTAACAAATTCACAGGACCTTTGCAGGCTATGAAAATTGTTTCCATATCCCCTAATTTAATAAATATTTCTGACTGGAATCTTACCTCTCTAAATTAGATCACTTTGCCCTATTTTGAAAACTAATGAACTGATGTTCAGTTACACATCCATTTTAGGTGGAACTTCTTAAGCTTTTGCTCCTTTGGAATAATCCTTGTCAACAGCCATTTCCCACATTTGAGGTAAATTAGAATGTTAATTTTTTGCTTTTTGGTTTTGCTTTTTATCTTGTTTGTTTCTAATGATCAGCTTAACATTCATATAATTGTCCCAAAAATATTGATTAAAAACTTGCTTTTATTTTAGACTTTGTGTATATGCCTAAATTACAAAAATAACTATACTTCAAAAATAGTCATTGGCTGTATTTTTAGGAATCTTGAGGACGTGCAATTGCAAGTTTTAAAGAAGTATTTGAATGCCTAAAAAGGAAGTAAAAGGATGTTGATATTATGGGGGGGTCAGAGCATGGGAGCTTGATTCTACAAAGGTGAAGGAATCTGCAAGAATTTCATGCAACATTCGATTGTGTTGATACCTAGAGAGTTACAAACACGAGCACCAGAAATGAGCCTCTGTTTATGAATAATCAACACGACAAAAGAATGTGCAGAATCAAAATTATTCTTAAATCCTTGTTCTTGCAAGATGCTAATCTGCATTCTTTACAATCCACTTGATAGTGAAAGATTCTGAAAGTTAGTGTCCCCATATTGACTTGCCTGATTTACAGCATTTCCTGCATTTGTGACTTAGTCTGGGCAATCCTGCAGTGAATTAAAACCCTCTGTCATACTGGGGGCAGTAGATTCCACTGCTATGCCCGCCACTGCCATATAGAATAAATAGAACATTCAAGACTTACAGATGTGTCTGATTATTATTTTATTTAATCCATTAATGGGATGAGGGCATTGCTGGCTAGGCAGCATTTATTGCCCATTTCTAATTGCCCAGAGGCAGTTCAGAGTCACCCACTTTGCTGTGGGCCTGGAGTCACATGTAGGCCAGACTAGGTAAGGACGGCAGTTTCCTTCCCTAAAGGATGTTAGTGAACCAGATGGGTTTTTTCCTGACAATCGACAATGGATTCACGGTCATCATTAGATTCTTAATTCCAGATATTTATTGAATTCAAATTCCACCATCTGCCATCGAACCCAGGTCCCCAGAATGTTATCTGGGACTCTGGATTAACAGTCCAGCGGTGATATCACTAGGCCGTTGCCTCCCCATTGATGCGAAGGGAGCAAAATCTTTTTCTTACAATAATGATCAAAGTAACTCCATGTTTTCAAGTCACGAATCGAGTCAAAACACCACTGTGGCAAAGTTAAACAACTAAAGAACAAGACTGCAAAGGTTGTGAGCTCTGGATTATTACCTGAGCTACATGCAAATTGGCAAATAGATAAGATCAGTGAAGTAAATTTGGTGTGGGTAAGAGGGTTCCATGTCATGCTATCAGTGTTGGAACAGGAGGGAACTGTACCATCAAGACAGGCTGCACATCCAAGGGTGGCATGATGACTCTGGTTAGCACTGCAGCCTCACTGCACCAGGGACACGGGTTCCCTTCCAGCCTCGGGTGACTGTCTGTATGGAGTTTGCACGTTCTTCCTGCATGTGTGTGGGTTTGCACTGGGTTCTCCAGTTTCCCCCCACACAGTCCAGCAGTTGCAGCAACGTTTGAGTTGGATGCTCTTTCCAGGGTCGATGCAGACTCAATAGGCCAAATGGTCTCTGTCTGCACAGTAGGGATTCTATTATTCCACCTGAACCAATCTGGGAACAGGAATCAATAGAAAGGCAAAATAGGGTGGTTGCAAGGACTTCAAACTAATTAAAGGCAGGTTGGGGGCGTGGGGGTCGGGGTGGTGCGTAGGAGACGTTAGTCAAATTTCCAGAACAATTTATAGGGCAGAGCGTATGGAAAGGGTCAGGAATCTAACTTCAGGCACAACAGATCTGAAGAACCTATGAAAATGGGAGGTTAATACAGAACTGAGGGTGTTATATTTAAACACGTGTATATATGAAACAAGGTAAATGAGTTTGTAGCACCGTTCGAAATTGGCAGGTACAATGTCATGGACATCACAGAGACATGGCTGCAAGAGGATCAGGGCTGGGAACTAAATAGAGTCAAAAAATTGTACAGCACAGAAACTGACCCTTCAGTCCAACACATCCATGCCGACCAGATATCCTAAATTAATCTAGTCCCATTTGCCAGCGTTTGGCCCATATCCCTCTAAACTTTCCTATTCATATGCCCATCCAGTTGCTGTTTAAATGTTGTAATTGTACCAGGTTCCATCACTTCCTTATTCCATGCAAGCATCACCATCTGCATGAAAAAGTTTCCCCTTAAGTCCCTTTAATATCTTTCCCCTCTCACCTTAAACCTGTACCCTCTAGTTTTGGATTCTCCCACCCTAGTTCACCCTGTCCATGCTCCTCATGATATTATAAACCTCTATAAGGTCATCACTCAGCCTCCGATGCTCCAGGGAGAATAGCTTATTCAGCCATTCTCTACAGCTCAAACCCTCCAGTCCTGGCAATATCGTTGTACATTTTTATGCACCCTTTCAAGTTTAACAATATTTTTCCTATAGCAGGGGGACCAGAATTGAATGGCAGTATTCCAAAAGTGGCCAAACTAATGACCTGTACAGCTGCAACATGACCTCCCAACTCCTATACTCAATGCACTGACCAATAAAGGCAAGCATTCCAAGCGCTTTCTTCACTACCCTATTTACCTGTGACTCCACCATCAAGAAACTATGCACCCCAAGGTCACTTTGTTTGGCAACACTCACTAGGACCCTACTATTTAGTGTATAAGTCCTGCCCTGATTTACCTTACTAAAATGCAACACCTCATATTTATCTAAATTTATCTCCATTTGCCACTCTCTGGCCCATCAGCCCATCCGATTAAGGTCCCATTATGCTCTGAGATAACCTTCTTCACTATCGACAACACCACCAGTTTTGGTGTCATCTGCAAACTTACTAACCAAGGATACCAAATATCCAAGGAAACATGACCTATCAACAAAACAGGCAGATGGGTAAAGGGTCGAGGTTGCATTGTTCGTAAGAAATGAAATTGAATCGATAGCAAGAAGCAATATAGGTTCAGAAAGTGTAGAATCTGTCTGGGTAGAATTCAGGAATCGCAAAGATAAAAAAAGATCCTGATGTGAGTAATGTACAGGCCTCTCACCAGTAGTGAGCATATGGTGCAGAAAATAATCAGGAGATAGAAAATGCATGTAAGAAATGCACTATTGCAGTTACCCTGGGGATGGTCAATATGCAGGTGGATTGGGAAAATCAGGTTGGTAGCTGATCCCAAGGAAAGGAATTTGTGGAATTTCTACGAAATGGTTAGCAGCTTGTGGTAGAGCACACTGGGGAACAGCCAGTTCTGCATTTTGTGATGTGTCTTGAGGCACACCTGATTAGGAAGTGTAAGGTGGAGGAAACCCTAGCGGGCAGTGACCACAGTATGATGGAATTCAGCCTGCAGTTTGAGAGGGAGAAGCTGGAATCAGACATAACGGTATGACAGTGAAGGTGGAGCTGGTGAAAGTTGATTGTAAAGGAAGCCTAGCAGGGAAAATGGTGGAGCAGCAATGGCAGGAGTTTCTGGGGGCAATTCAGGAGGCACAGCAGAAATTCATCCCAAGGAAGAAACAACCATGGTTGACAAGGAAAGTCAGGGACAGCATAAAAGTAAAAGAACAAGCATATAATGTGATGAAGATTAGTGGGAAGCCAAAGGATTGGAAAGCCTTTAAAATCAGGAGAGAACAATTAAAAAAGCAATAAGTGGGGAGAAGACAAAATATGAGTGTAAACTAGTGGGTAATATAAAAGAAGATTGCAAGAGTTGTTTTAGACATATAACAGGTGAGAGAGAGGCAGGAATGGACATTGGACTTCTGGAAAATTAGACTGGAGAGGTAGTAATGGGGAACAAAGGAACAGCAAAGAAACTGAACAGGTATTTTGCATCAGTCTTCAGACACCAGTAGCATAACAGAGTTTCAAGAGAGTCAGTGGGCAGAGGTGAATGTAGTGTCCTTCACTAAGGAGAAAGTGCTGGGGAAGCTGAAAGGTCTAAAGATGGATAAATTTCAGTGACAGGCTGGAGTACACCCCAGGGTTCTGAAGGAGATAGCTGTGGAGATATTGGAGATGTGGTGGTGATTTTTCAGGAATCACCTGGAGTTAGGGAGGGCTCCAGAAAATAGCAAGTATAACACCCCAGTTTAAGAAGGGAGGGAGGCAGATGATGGGAAATTGTGGCTGGTTAGCCTAACCTCGTTCATTGGCAAGATTTCAGAATCTGTTTTTAAGAACGAGATAGCAGAGTACTTGGAACTGCATGGTAAAATAGGGCTGAGTCAACACAGCTTCATCAAGGGAAATTCATGCCTGACAAATCTGTTAGAATTCTTTGAGGAAGTAGTGAGCAAGTTAGATGAAGGAGTGCCAGTGGACGTGATCTATTTGGAATTCCAGAAGACCTTTGACATGGTGTTGCACAGGACGCTGCAGCAAGAGACCATTGTTTTAGGGGCGAGGTATTGGTATGACTACAGGATTGGTTGATTGGCAGAAGACAAAGTGTAGGGATAAAGTAGTCTTTTTCAGGATGGAAGTCAATGGTTAGTAGAGTTCTCTAGGAGTCAGTGTTCGGAACAAAACTGTTCACATTATACATTAATGATCTGGCCAAAGGAACTGGGGATATTGTTGCTAAATTTGGAAATGTCATAAAGAAAGATGGAGGAAAAGGTAGTGTTGAGGAAGTGGATGGAAAGACTTGGACAGGCTAGGAGTTTGGGCAGAAAATGGCAGATGGAATGCAATGTGGGAAATTGTGAGGTTACGCACTTTGAAAGGAAGAATAGAGGCATAGACTATCTTCTAAATGGGGAAACTCTTTGGAAATCTGAAGAACAAAGATACCTAGTTCAGGATTCTCAATGTTAACATACAGGTTCAGTTGGCAGATATGAAAGCAAATGCAATGTTAGCATTCATTTTAAGAGGGCTAGAATACAAGAGCTGAAATGTGCTGCTGAGGCTGTAGACAGCTCTGGTTAGACTGAATTTGGAACATCATGAGTAGTTCTGGGCCCCATTTCTAAGGAAGAATGGGCTGGCCTTGTGGGGTTTCCAGAGGAGATTCACAAAAATGATCCCGGGAATGAAAGACGTGTCATATGATGTGCAGTTCATGACTCTGGATCCGTACTCAGTAGGCGTTTAGAAGGATGAGAGTGGATCTGATTGAAATTTACAAAATACTGAAAGTCCAAATTGAGTGGCTTCCTGCTCTGCAGTTCATAGTCAGTTACCTAATCCACCCCACAGCTCTTACTCATTTCAAATAATCAGAACCAATCTCAGGAATAGAATAGATTTAACTTCTTACCAGATGCTTCCTATCGTAGAGGAAGAACCAAATCCACACTGCAAGCACTCTGCCTCTGTAACATCCTTTGGCTTCCTCTTCTAATTGATGCTGACTGCTTGAGGGCCCTACTTTCACTGTTTATGAATTTTTTTTCTCTTCTCCTCCTTATTCATTTCAATTTTAGTAAGGCTAACATAGGAACAAGTTTAGGTTGAGCAAACATCTGGCATTGAAGTACTGATTTGTGAAGAAATATCGGAACTGAGATTAATGTTCTCTTTTGAGATCTTGACAGAGTCAATCTGCAGTTTGGTCCTTGTCAGGCTGCTCATATCTTGGATGAAAGCTTATCTTGCAGCTAGCTACATAGTGAGGCACATCCTCAGTTATCAGTGGCTGGCTTATCTCTTCCTGATGCTGCCATTTGTGAGATATTTGTGGCTTTGATCTTTATTTTGCTTTACATGCGTGCTGCAATTTGCACTTTGACTTTTGGTGGTCTTCATTTTTCCCTGCAATATAGTCCTACAACCTTGGGATGCACAGCCTGCATCACAATTTCATTCCCAAATCCTTAACTTTCAAATAAACAGGCCTGTTAATGCACCTGCATGCTGAATGATGAATAACCCCAGCACCCCAATCGCTGTTTGTAATTTTTAGGTGCCCTTTATATCAAAGGTTAATGAATGAAAGGATGTGGTTGCAGAACTGGTGCTTGGAGCTGAAAGAACTTAATCACGTTTATTCTGCATTGACACTTTCTCTTCATTGTAGAACTCTTAACTGAGTGCTCTTGCAATGGTATTTTTCAGGTTCTGTTTTGGTCACCTCAGTTGGGTCTAATTGCACTCTGCAGAACCACATACAAACAGATCTGGGGCCCTTCTCATTTGCACTGTGCATTCTCTGAGTCTCCTTCTTGTGATCTGCAATTTAGAGGACGATGTTGGTTCTAAATTTTTACTTCATTTCTTTCACCCTGTAACCTCACACTTTAGAATACATATTTCAACCTATAACTGTAGATGGACTTTTCCTCTTCTGTAGCACTGCTCTGACCTCCTTCAGCCTCTCCTATTATGGTAGGCCCTTTCAGTATTACCCTCAATATTCCTGCTTGTCCCCAAGACCCTAATCCAGCCTCAATCTTACACCACACTCTTATTCAGTTGAGCTGCTCATTCTCCATCCTCATCCTTAATATGTAGTTTCCAGGGCTATGTCCCCTTTGCCCTTTCACTGGGACTCTTCCATGGCATCACAGGTTTCTCCTTCCCTTCCCCAGGATCCTACCAGTGTCCCCAACTGTCATGCCCTTTATGTTTCACTTGCTACAATTCCTGACCAGCCTCCTCTCGAGCCTTCATTGCTTACACTGCAAATGTTTAACTACATCAAGCAAGACTCCACATGACTGAGCCATAGTGGTCAACCCAGTGGGGTTATGGCCCTAACAATGTAAGCATTTAAGAACAATAAGCAAGACCAACAATGGTTTAACCTGAGAGTCACCACTCATCAGGCAAGGGGAGAGGTGGAGAAGATGAGTCCTTCATGGTAACCTCAGCCAGTGTGGGATTTGAACCCACATTGTTGGCATTAATCTGCATTGCAAACCAGCCATGCAGCCAACTGAGCTAACTGACCCCCTGAAATATCATGATATAAACAAATTTGACTACATATTTTAAAAACTTTTCTCAAAAGTTTCTTCATTCCTTGTGTTTCAAAGGGAATCCTACATTTCCTTCTGATTGTCCTCCAGCATCTCTTTCCAATTCTGCCAGGGTGTCCTCTGTGCCTCCCACCCAGGCTCTTGCAAGGAGCACTGAAAGCACAGAATTAACAGCTCCAACATTCTTCACTGTAATGAGGATGCAAAAGAAATTACAGTGTAATGGGGCAGCTAAGCCCACTCCTCAGTGAGCATTTTCATTTGCTGATTGTCAATGAATGGGTGTAAATGAAAGCTGCTGAGCATAGAATTATGTCAAGAATTTCTAGTAGGGTGTGTTTCTTTTTCTGTTGAAAGGAAGTGGCTGGCAGATGAGAGCTTTGGCCTGATAACAATTTTGTTAGAGTAGATGAAGGAAGACTATGTTCACTTACGGGAATGAGCATCACTGGGGGCTGTCAATATAAAGTGGTCATCAATAAATCAAATAGGGAATTTGGAACAAATGTCTTTATCCAAAGAGTGGTAAATCACAACCGCAGTGAATAAGTGAATAGTATAGATACACTTAAAAATAGACTAGATAAGTATACCAGAGAAAGGAGATAGAGGCTTATGGTGTAATGGCTAACTGGGGTAGCATGCTGGAAATCAAGCCTTGCTACACCCGAGTTTAAACTCCCCATTTTACCTGATTTTTGGATACAGGTTGACAGAAGCATGGACCAGGTTTCTGTACTTAACAAGAATTATTATTTTTTATAAGTAAATAAACTCTAGATATAGATACACCATTATAAACTGTTAGAATATACTACTACAAAGTAAACTCTAGTTTTTTAAACTCCTGCTTACACATACAGTTTCAAACAGAGAGGAGAAAATAGGTTGTGGGCAAAGGAAAACTAGGAGATAAGTCAGAGGTTCCTATAAGACCAAAAGACACAGGAGCAGAAATTAGGCCATTTGGTCCATCGAGTCTACTCCATCATTTAATCATGGCTGATAAGTTCCTCAACCCCATTCTCTGCTTTCTCCCGGTTACCCTTAATCCCCTTGATAATCAAGAACCTATCTATCTCAGTCTTAAATGTACTCAATGACATGGCCTCCACAGCCTTCTGTGACAGTGAATTCCATAGATTCACCACTCTCTGGCTGAAGAAGTTTCTCCTTATTTCCGTTCTAAAAGGTCTTCCCTTTACTCTTACGCTGTGCCCTCGGGTCCTAGTCTCTCCTACCAATGGAAGCATATTCCCAACATCCACTCTCTCCAGGCCATTCAGTAGTCTGTAAGTTTCAATTAGATCCCCCCTCATCCTTCTAAACTCCAATGAGTATAGTCCCAGAGTCCTCAAGCGTTCCTCATATGTTAAGCTTTCCATTCCTGGGGCCATTCTCTTGAACCTCCTCTGAAACTCCTCAAGGGCCAGTACATCCTTCCTGAGATATGGGGCCCAAAACTGCACGCAATACTCCAAATGTGGCCTGACCACAGCCTTATAAAGCCTCAGGAGTACATCCCTGCTTTTATATTCAAGTCCTCTCAAAATAAATGCCAATATTGCATTTGCCTTCCTGACTACTGACTCAACCTACAAGTTTACCTTGAGAAAATCCTGGACTAGAACTCCCAAGTCTCTTTGTACTTCAGACTTCTGAATTTTCTCCCCATTTAGAAAATAGTCCATGCTTTTATTCTTCTTACCAAAGTGCATGACCTCACACTTTCCCACGTTGTACTCCATCTTTGCCCACTCTCCTAACCTGTCCAAATCCTTCTGCAGCCTTGCCACCTCCTCAATACTACCTGTGCCTCCACCTATCTTTATATCATCTGCAAACTTAGCCAGAATACCCACAGTCCCTTCATCTAGATCATTAATGTATAAAGTGAAAAGTTGTGGTCCTAGCACTGACCCTTGCGGAACACCACTTGTCACCGGCTGCCGTCCTGAGAAAGATCCCTTTATCCCACTCTCTGTTTTCTGCCAGACAGCCAATCTTCTATCCATGCTAGCACCTTGCCTCCAACACCTTGGGCCCTAATCTTGCTCAACAGCTTCCTGTGCGGCACCTTGTCAAAGGCCTTCTTGAAGTCCAGGTAGATAACATCCATTGGCTCTCCTTGGTCTACCCTGCTCATTACTTCCTCAAGAATTCTAACAGATCTGTCAGACATGACCTCCCCTTAATGAAACTACGCTGACTTTGCCCTATTTTACCATACACTTCCAAAAATTCAGAAATCTCATCCTTTACAGTGGACTCCAAAATCTTACCCACGACTGAGGTTAGGCTAATCTGCCTGTAATTGTCTGTCTTTTGCCTTACTCCCTTTTTAAACAGGGGTGTCACGTTAGCGATTTTCCAGTTCACTGGGACCCTCCCTGACTCTGGCGATTCCTGAAATATCACCACTAAGGCTTCTACTATCTCTTCAGCTATGTCCTTTAGAACTCTGGGGTGTAGTCCATCTGGTCCATGTGACTTATCCACCTTCAGGTCAATCAGTTTTACTAGCACCTTTTCCTTGGCGATGGCCACCATACTCAGCTCTGCCCCCTGACTCTCTTGAATTTTTGGGATATTACTCGTGTCTTCCACCGTGAAGACTGACATGAAGTAATTATTCAGTTCCTCAGCCATTTCCTTGTTCCCCACTACTGTCTCTCCAGTGTCATTTTCCAGTGATCCAATGTCCACTTTTGCCTCTCTTTTGCCCTTTATATATCTAAAGAAACTCTTACAGTCTTCTTTTATATTACTGGTTAGCTTACCCTTATATTTGAACTTCTCTCTCCTTATTTCTTTTTTTGTTGCCCTCTGTTGGCCTTTCTAAGCTTCCCAGTCCTCTGGTTTCCCACTGCCCTTCACCACATTATATGCTTTCTCTTTTGCTTTTATGCTATCCCTGACTTCCTTAGTCAGCCATGGTTGCCTCATCCTCCCTGTACCATGCTTCTTTTTCCTAGGGATGAATTTTTGTTGCGTCTCCTGAATTACTCCCAGAAACTCCTGCCACTGCTGTTCCACTGTCTTTCCTGCTAAGCTCGTCTTCCAGTCAATTCTGCCCAGCTCCTCCCTCATACCTCTGTAGTCACCTTTATTCAGCTGTAATACCGTTACCTCTGATTCTATCTTCTCCCTCTCAAATTTCAGAGTAAATTCTATCATCTTATGATCACTGCCTGCTAAGGGTTCCTTTACCTTAAGCTCTTTTATTAAGCGTGCCTCATTGCACAACACTAAATCTAGTATTGCCTGTTCCCTTGTGGGCTGCACCACGAGCTGCTCCAAAAAGCCATCCTGTAGACATTCCACAAACTCCTTTTCTTGCAATCCACTACCAACATGATTTTACCAGTCCACCTGCGTATTGAAATCCCCCATGATCACTGTGACTTTGCCATTCTAACACACCTTTTCTATCTCCTGGTGTATCTTGCGCCCCAGCTCCTGACTACTGTTTGGAGGCCTGTACACAACTCCAACTATGGTTTTTGTTACCTTTGTGGTTCCTCAATTCTACCCACACAAAATCTACACCATCTGACCCTGCTTCGTTTCTTCCTATTGATTTAATTTCATTTCTCATTAATAAGGCAACTCCACGCCCTTGGCCCTCCTGCCTATCTTTTCGAAAGGACATATGTCCTTGGATATTCAGTTCCCAATCCTGATCCCCTTGCAGCCACGTCTCTGTGATGCCTACCACGCAGTTTCTATCTGCACCACAAGCTCATTTACCTTATTCCTTATATTGCATGCATTCAGATATAACACCTTCAGTCCTGTATTAACCCTCCCTCTTCTCATTTTCATTCGTTTTTCCAGTGTTTGATTGCTAGCCCTTTCCAAACACTCTGTTGTATTTGTGTCTGTGCTGGAGACTTTAGTAACCTCTTCTGAGTTCTCCTTCCCTGTCATTTCTATCATATTTTTGCACATAGTTGAATCCACGACTACAGATATTAACCTGCTACTTTGTTTCCCTTTGGGGCAAGTTTCACCATTCCCTACCCCCTCACTTTCCAGTTTAAAATCCTGTTGACCAGCCTATTTACCCTTTTTGCTAGAACATTGGTCTCAGCTCAATTCAGGTGGAGACCGTCCCAACGGTACAGATCCTTCCTGTTCCAATACTGATGCCAGTGCCCCATGAAAACGAACCCCTCTTTTCCGCACCACTCTTTTAGCCTATTCACCAGTTGCTGGTTTTAAACCAGTTCCTTTTCATTTCGGCCCACAATTTTAAAAATAAAAATAAAAAAGAACTTCCTTTACAATGGGAAAAGGAGTAAAAATTTCTGAATAAACTGGTTGTGGTGAATGTGCCATAAATTCTAAGTCATTGTAAAGGTCATGTAGTCAGAAGTTGTGTAAGGAAGGCCAAATATCAAGTGAGACTTTGATGTGCTAGCATACATCACAAAGATATAAGATACCACATGGGTGCTGGCAAGTGTCTTTGATTCTGGGACAAGGAGAATGCTTCATGTTCTACCCAAGGACAAAGCTTGATTATTTTGTTAGGAGTACCTGTGTGCTTCCCTCTTAGTCAGCTATCAACCTCTTTGTTATTCCGAAAAGACTTATCTTTGCTGATTGAGTGAGACCATTAAACTTCTTTCAACAATGTGAGAGGTACTTGGGGTGTTAGAAACTGTACTCGTTATAACCATCTGTTCTCTGTACTCAAACAATGGTTTTCCTCTGTTCTCTAACTTGGGACAGTGTAGGTCTCTTATACCAGCCTCTCTTTCCCTTATGTTGCTAAGTCAGTTTGCTATTTGTTGCAGTATACTACTCATCACTTTAATTACATGCAGTTCTTCAATTAAACAAGTTAGCCCAGTGCTCTGCTCTCTTACTTGAATTTTCACTCCAGTTGCACCTCAATTCCAATCTCTGCCACATGGCCATTCCTGGTTTCCTGATGGTGGGACTTATCTATCCATCAAATAAAATAAAAAGATGTTACATTCTGGCAATCCTGATATATATTTTCCATCCCTAGTTGCCCTAAATAGATGGTGAGACACCTTCTTTAGCTACTGGTTGCTGTTTGATGCTATCTATCCTGCCAATTTTATGGAATTTTGGGCAAAGCCAACCTTCTCCAATTTCGGCAGCATTAACTCCTGTCTTGACTGTCTTACACTGATACATCAAAGAACTAGGAGTTTAGGTTTAAGGCCAAGGGGATCACATTTCGGAGCACCCATTTTTGCTTGCAGCCCATCCACCATACACCACCCCTGTACTATGCACATAGACAATGGGGATGTGGTGGGGAGAGGGTTGTCCTTCCTACAGCTGAACCTCTGTTCGGCTGTCCATTTCTAAGAATGGCTTGATGCCTTTGGAAAAATGAAAGATTTAGCTCCTATTTTTAAGAGTTCAATGAGCTCAGATTTTGAGGCTCTTTTGTAGAGGTATCTCCTGACATAGATTTCCTATAGCTCAAAATATATTTCAGTGATAAAGTAATATTTTAGTTCTGCTGTATTAGAATTTGTTTTGCTTGTTTCTATTTCTCGCTAAATGCTGAACGGCATGTCCCCAAAAAAAGACTTTTGCTCATACGTTGTAATCCTCCCATTTGGAATTGCTCATCTCCCTTTCGATCCATCAAAATGGCAAACAAAATTCCTCCTGGCATATATTTCCTAAACACATACATAATGTTAATTTGCTGTAATAACACTATTGATGATTCTCCCAGATACCTAAATCTCTTAATTACATCTTGGCCTTTATGGAACACAATTAAGGAAACTGGTTTTAAAAAAAAAAGTGCAATAAAAGTGTGAATTTAAGTATAACTTAACAAAACTATTGACTTTATTTACAGAAAGTGGAGAATTACTAACATTTGCAATTGCTTTGTTTTTAATTTGGTTCAGGTACTTTAATCTGGCATCCAGTCTGTAAACAGGCTGCCAGGGCAGAAGAAAAGCAGAAGGTAAGGAAAAAGAAGTATTGTAAAATCGGTTAATAACTGATATGAGTTAAAAACCTAAGTATGAACATTCACTATTCTCTACTATTTCTGATGAAGTTCAAGAACTTATTGGTCTTTATTATTTCTGCTAGAACCTTTTTATTGATGATTTTAATGTTTTGCAATGTCTAAGATTGATTTGTCTTACAAAATGAGTTTTGTACTAGGGACTATAGATGCACTGATTTATTGCATTGGTTAATTACAGTGTTTTTTTCAATTTAAGCAATTAATATTTCTATAACACTTTTTAAATTGTTTTTAAACTTCCAGTAACACTCCTACTGAGCAGTGTTTTTTGAATATAGTTTAGAGTAGAAGGAAAACAAGTGACACATGAATGCAACACCAACCTTGCACATACCTAACAATTAATAAACATTGAAGAAAAGGTATTCCATAAATAACAATGTGACTTGTAAGTGGTTACATGGAATGTTGAAAGTAAGGAGGAGAGGCAACAGTCCTAGTGGTATTGTTGCTGGACTATTAATCCAGAGACCCAGGTAATGTTCTGGTGACCTGTGTTCAAATCCCGCCATGGTAGAACAAAGAATTTGAATTCAATTTAAAAAATCTGGAATTAAGAGTCTACTGATGACCATGAATCTATTGTTTATTGTCAGGGCAAAAACCCATCTGGTTCATTAATTTCCTTTAGGGAGGAAAACTACCATCCTTACCTGGTCTGACCTACATGTGACTCCAGATCCACAGCAATGTGGTTGACTCTTAAGTGCCCTCTGGCTAATTAGAGATGGGTAATAAATGCTCTCCTAGCCAGTGCTGCCCTCATCCCATAAATGAATAAACAAAAAGACAACAATAAATTGGCAGATGCAAATAACTAACTTGGGGATTGGTAAAGGTAAAGTTGTCATAGTCCCAGAGGACCGTAAGGCTGCTGTCTCATTTAACCTGAAGGTCACCACACACCAGGCAATGGGAAGATTGAGAAGGTGGCACCTTCACGATAAACACAGTCCAGAATGGGCATTGAACCTGCACTGTTGGCATCATTCTGCATCACAAACTGATTTGGGACTAACCAGTTTCTGTCCTAGGGAATTCGCACAGCCTCCCTTGCCAGAAAAAGTTAAAATGAATTAAATAAATTTTCTGAGACACAGAAATATGAAGAAAGAGTATGGCAAAGGAAAATAGAGAACAGCTATTTTCTTTATCTAAAGTGTGGATATCAATTTAAAATGACCATTATGAGAGCAAGGAGGCAGTTTAGGAGAAATTTCTTTACATGGGAAGATTCTCAAGAGTATGAAGTACTTTGCTGCACTGAGGGGGTGATACTGATCATATTATTTACGGCAAGAAAAGGATAAATATTTGAAGCAGTGAAAAGGGATAACAGAATTTGTTTTTCATTGTATTGAAAGTAAGACCATAGATATAGGAACAAAAATAGGCCATTGGGCCCATCGAGTGTGCTCCATCATTCAATGAGATCTTGGCTGATTTGATCATTCTCAACGTCTTTTCCTGCCTTATCTAGAGATAATCCTTGATTCCCTTACTGATTAAAAATCTGTCTCAAACTTGAATATGCTTAACAATCCACAACAGGCAGTAAACAATTCCACAGATTGACTATCATAGAACAGAGAACAGTACAGCACAGTACAGGCCCTTCAGCCCACGATGTTGTGCCGACCTATTATCCTACTAAGATCAATCTACCCTGCATACCCTACATTTTACTATCCTCCATGTCCCTTTCCAAGAGTCGCTTAAAAGTCTCTGAAGTATCTGACCCCACTACCACTGACGGCAGCACATTCCACACGCCCACCACTCTCTGTGTGAAGAACCTACCACTGACATCTCCCCTATACCTTCCTCCAATCACCTTAAAATTATGCCCCCTCATAATAGTCATTTCCACCCTGGGAAAAAGTCTCTGACTATCCATTCTATCTATGCCTCTCGTCATCTTGTAAACCTCTATCAAGTCACCTCTCATCCTTCGCTCCAATGAAAAAAGCCCTAGCTCCCTCAACCTTTCCTTATAATACCTGCCCTCCAGTCCAGGTAGCATCCTGGTTAAAAAAAAAATCCTCCTAATCACTGCCTTAAATGTGCGATCCCTCATTCTTTGATTATTCCCTCTGGTCCTAGACTCTCCCACATGGGAGAAAAAACCTCACCGTAGCTACACTGTCAAGTCCCTTAATGGCCTTACATGTTTCAATGATGTCTCCTTGCATTATTCTAAACACGAAAGAGTACAAGACCAATCCACTCAACCTCTCCTCATAAGAAAATCCCTTTATACCTAGGATCAACCTAGTGAGCCTTCTCTGGACCACCTGCAATGTCAGTATATCTTTGTTTAGATAAGGGAACCAAAATTATAAGATTATAAGGTATAAATAAATACAGATATAAAGATAAAGGAAATACGGTCCATCAGGTTTGCTTCGCCATTTTGTCAGATCATGGCTGATCTAATAATCCTGAACTCCACTTTCGTGCCTTTTCTCCATAATCCTTGATTCCCTTACTGATTATAAATCTGTCTATTTCAGTCTTAAATTTACTTATTATCTCAGCCTCAACAGCCCTATGTGGTAAAGAATTCCAAAGATTCACTAACCTCTTAGAAAAAAAAAGTCCTCCTCATCTCTGTCTTAAATGTGTGGCCTCTTATTCAGAGATTATGCCCTTTAGTCCTAGAATCTTCTAGAAGGGAAAACAACTTTTCAACATCTACCCCATCAAGTCCCCTAAGAATTTTGTTTGTTTCAGTAAGGTCAGTCTCATTCTTCTAAATTCCAACATGTAAGGCCCAATCTACTCAATCTGTCTTCATAAGACAGTCTCTCTGTATCTGGTATTAGCCTAGTGAACCTTTTTCAGACTGCCTCCAATGCTACTATATCTTTATTTAAATTGCATAACCATAATTATTCACAGTATTCCAGTTGTAGTCTGACTGGTGCCTTGTATTATTGTATTTTTGCAAAACCTCCCTCCTTTTTATGCCATTCCCTTTGAAACAAAAGCCAATGTTCCATTTGCCTTCTGTATTACCCACTAAACCTGAATTTTAACGCTTATCCATCTGTTCTATTGCTTTTTGTAGTCTTTCTCCATTTCAATAATATTCAATTCCTCTATTCCTTCTGCCAAAGTTCATAACTTCAGATTTTCTGACATTATATTCCATCTGCAAAGTTTTTTGCCCTCTGCAGACTCTTTGTGTCATCGTTACCACTTGTCTTGCCACCTACTTTTTGCATCATCTGCAAAACCTGGTTTATAGTACGTTCACTTTCTCATCCGGGCTATTAATATATATTGTAAATAACTGTGACTCCAGAACTGATCCCAGTGGCACACCACTGGTTACAGATTGCTATGCTGAAAATGCCCTCCTTATCCCCATTTTGCTATCTTCCATTAGTTAGCCAATCCTCTGTCCATGCTAATCTACTACCTCCAACACCATGAGCTCTTACATAATTAAGTGGCTTAATCTGTGGTACTTTATCAAATATCCTCTGAAATTTGAAATGTATCGGCTGCCTCTCCTTTATCTATCCTACTTGTTACCTCTTCAAAGAACTGTAATAAATTTGTCTGGCGTGATTCTCCTTCATCGGGCCATGCTGAGTCTGCTTGAGTTTGTTACATGTTTCTAAGCCCTCTGCTGTTACAGCTTTTTTTTAATAGAATCTAGAAATGTCTCAATGACAGATGTTAAGTCATTTGGCATATGATTACTTTTTTTGTCAACCCTCCCACCTCCCCCTGCCAACAATTCCCCTCTTTTATAATAAGGGTGTTACATTGGCAATGTTGCAATCCTTTGGGACTTGTCCAAAACCTATCAGGTCCAAGGGACTTATCAGCTTTCTGCCTCATTAGTTTCTACAGTACATTTTCTCCAGTGATAGTTATTGTGTCCCTTGATTATTTAATATTTTTGGAATGCTATTACTATCCATTGCCATGAAGACTGATGCAAAGTATTTATTAAACTCCTCTGCCATTGCCTGTTTCCCCATTATTATTTCCCTCATTCTCTGAGAGGGCACAATTACAATGTTTAACAGACATTTGGATAAATATGTGAATAGGAAAGGTTTGGAGGAATATGGACCAGGAGCAGGCAGGTGGGACTCGTTAACTTTGGGATTACGTTCAGCACGGACTGGTTGGACCGAAGGGTCTGTTTCCATACTACATGAATCTAAGAGGGCTATTGTCATGTTGGCCTTTCTTTTCCTTTATATATATTTAAAGAAGCACTTACCTTCTATATTTATATTTGTATTTATATGTATCTATTTCTCCTTTTTTAACCAGTATTTAGCTTTTTCAACTTTCCCAATCCTCTGGTTTACCAATAACCTTTGCCACATTGTATATTTTTCTTCCAATTTAATACCACCCTTAATTTCCTTGGTTGACTATAGTTGATCTTTCCCCTTCTTAGAATCCTTCTTCCTCATTGGGATATATCTTTGTCATAAGCTACCTGCTTGAACATCTGCCAATGTACCTCCCCCATCTTTTCTGCTAAATTCCTTTGCAGTGCAGTGCAGCCAACTCTGCTCTTGTCCTGTGTAAACAGCCTTATTTAAGTTTAGCACAGTTGTCTCTGACCCAAATTACTCCCTCTCAAACTGAATGCTAAATTTTGCCATGTTACAGTCACTTATCCCTCCATGATCTTTTACTATGAGATCATTTATTAAATTTGCTTCATTGCACATTACCAGATCCAAAATAGCCTGATTGGATGCATGACATATTGCTCCAGGTAACTGTTCTGAATACACTCTGAATTCATCCTCCCAGCTACCTTTGTCAATTTGCCAATGACTACCACAAGTATAATGAACTGAAGTACTTTTTTTTCTCTCTACTGTACATCTTGATAGTTTTAAAATTTAATTAAATCATTCATTTCAAACCTATGTTTTATGCAGAAATTAGAAGCAAGAAATATGATTTATGATGTACCTGCTTCACCAATAAGACATTCAGTGTGATTTCTGCAGTAAGCAAATAATGGATTAATTAAGGCTTGAGATTTGTATGATGATAGAATGACCAAAGATCCTGAGTCTTTAAGGTTTATCAGAATCAAAATGTGAGCTTGAATATTTATGAAGTCAGGAAACGACTACTTCATATAAAAATTAAAGCATTACATTTTGGGTTTGCATTTTCCACGTACAGCAGGTTCTAATTTTGATATCTATAAAATATTGTTACTTTGCCTCTAGGTCACTCGTACTTCTTCTGAGAGCATCACATCTCCTCCAGCCTCCAGTGCCTCAGGGTCCCCGAGCCGGTTAATATATGTGAGTTTATTCCACAGTTTTCTTTGGATGTCAGATATTCATCTCCAGTAATGCCATAACCAGGATAGACATTTTCAAATATGAATGAATATTTTGAAAGTTTTTACATATAAAAAATGACAGAATAAGGAAAGCAACATACTTACAGGACAGAAATAACTATTTCCAAATAAGGAAATCCCACATATCAAATCAATGTCTTTCTTTATTGTGAGTGCTGTGATTTGCCGCATGTGGAATGCTATCAGTCTTAGATTTGCTAGATATTTAAACATTGCATGAGATAATGCAGCCTTGTATGTGTGGATCAAACACACTTCCTATTGGGCAACACAAAGATCATGACAGATTGTGCGTTTAAAGGTGTATGCAAGCCTGGCTACCTATCTTGAACTGAGTTGCGGTTGCAAAGGGTGATGGTTTCGAAAATCAAGAAAATAAAATATCAAAGTGACAAACACATGCTACTTTTTTTTGAGTAAATTCATTTCTTAAGCAAATAATAAAATGAAGCTAACAGGAATATTTGTTTGCTTAATGATTACAGAAAATCTTATCAATGAAGACAGATTTCAGATAATTATACCTGTATCATATGACGAGACCTCAGTGCTTGTATGTTTTCAAGTCAACTTTTAAAAATATTTTTGTCAGAAATTTAAGTCATCATTCTGAAGCAGTATGCTAATTTCACAAATATTATCTTGACTATTACCTACATGTTTCTGAATCAATAAGAAATGCTTAATGGTCCACAATGAGTTTGTTGAGCCTTCTTGTTTGAAGTTTATCACACACCGTTCAGTTGCAGACTGCAGCTGGATTTGGTATGAGGTGGTTGAGGAAAGACAAAGGTGAGGGAGTGCTCTCAATCATTTCCAGCACAGATTGCCATGTTATGAAGGATGCTATTATGAACATCTGATGCATGCACTAAAATAGGCAGAGTACAGCAATTTAAAATCATGATAGCCATGATCGTCTTGTAACATGGATTTGACATCCAACCTGCCATTTTGGACTTATTCCATCTATCTTGTATAGGCAGGACTGAATATGTCTGCATGTGTTCAGCTGCACAAGGGACCTGATCAAGTTCGTTGTGGGAAGTTAGGGAGGAAAAAGCAGGGCTCCTAGCAGAAATATTTGTATCATCTACACCACAGGTGAGGTGCCAGAGGACTGGAGGGTGGCTAATATTGTGCCTTTCTGAAATAAAGCCTGTAAGGAAAAGCCTCACAGGGGAACTGTAGACCTGTGAGTCTGACATCAGTGGTGGATAAGATAGGATTTACATGCATTTGGAGAGGCAAGGAATGATTAGGCATAGTCAGCATGGTTTTGTGTGAGGGAAATCATGTCTCACAAATCTGACTGAGTTTTTTGAGGAAGTAATCAAAAAGATAGATGAGGCAGAACAGTAGATGTTGTTTACACGGACTTCAGTAAAGCCTTTGATAAGGTTGTGCATGGTAGACCAGTTAATAAAGTTAGAACACATGGATTCAGGGTGAGCTTACCAATGGATACAAAATCGGCTTTACAGTAGGGGACAAAGGGTAGTTGGAGAGGGTTGGTTTTTGGACTGGAGGCCTGTGGCCTGCATTTTTCCACAGGAATCAGTACCGGTCGACTTATGTTTGTGATTTCTATAAATGATTTGGATGAGAAATAGGAGGCATGGTTAGTAAGTTTGCAGATGACACCAAAATTTGGCAGTATAGTGGACAGTAAAGAAGGTTATCTAAGATTGCAATGAGATCTTGACCAATTCGGTCAATGGGCTAAGGAGTGGCAGATGGAGTTTAGTTTGGATAAAGGTAGGGCACTTTGGTAAAACAAACAAGGGCAGGATTTATACAATTAACGGTAGGGTTCTGGGTAGTGTTGTAGAACAGAGAGACCTAAGGGTTCAGGTACACAATTCTTTGAAATTTTCATCACAGGTAGGCAGGTTGGTTAAGAAGGCATTTAGCACACTTGCCTTCATTGCTCAGTGCATTGAGTATACGAGTTGGGACGTCATGTTGAGGTTGTACAGGGATGTTGGTGAGGCCTCTTCTGGAGTACTGTGTGCAGTTCTGATCACCCTGTTATAGGAAGGATATTATTAACTGGAGAGGATTCAGAAGAGATTTACCAGGACATTGCCAGGAATGGAGGGTTTGAGTTATAAAAATAGGCTGGATAGGCTGGGACTTTTTTCACCGGAGCATATGAGGTTGATCTTACAGAAGTTTTTAAAATCATAAGGGGCATAGATAAGGTGAATAGCAAAAGTCTTTACCCTAAGCTGGAGGAAACTAAGGACATATTTTTAAGGTGAGAGGAGAAGGATTTAAAAAGGACATGAGGGGCAACCATTTTACACAGTGGTTAGTGTGTGGAATGAACTACCAGAAGAAGTGATGGATGCAGGTACAGTTACAATGTTTAAAAGACATGAATAAGAAGGGTTTGGAGGGATATGGGGCACACGCAGGGAGGTGGCAGTAGTTTAGTTTAGGAACATGGTCAGCGTGGAGTAGTTGGACCGAAGGGTCTGTTTCCATGTTCTATGACTCTCCTCTTACTGCTTCCCCACCAGCTGGTGCTCTTTAAAGGCATTGTCATCTAACTTCTTATAAAATCCCAACAGTATGGAAGCAGGCCATTTGGCCCATCAACCATCTGAAAAGCATAGCACCCTCTATCCTATCCCTGTATCCCTGCATGGGTTAACATCCTTATGGCTAATCCACCTAGCCTGCACATCCCTGGACATTATGGGAAATTTAGCATGGCAAATCCACCTGACCTGCACATCTTTTGACTTTGGGAAGAAACCAAAGCACCCAGAGGAAGCCCATGCAGACTCAGGGAGAATGTGCAAACTCCACACAGACAGTCACCTGAAGGTGGAATAGAACCCAGGATCCTGGCTCTGAGGCAGCAATGCTAACCACTGAGCCCCCGTGCCACCCCTTGCAGATGAATTGTTACCTACTCTTGCAGAGCTGGTGGGAGTTTTGTGTTATTGGAGGAATTGAGGGAAGTTGTGTGTTTATTAGAGGAATTGAGGAAAGTTGTGTGTTTATTGGAGGAAATATTCTTTGCATCAGAAGGGAATAGTGCTGAAAGTGGTGTGTACTTTTGAAAGGCTTGCGGGCATACCATTTTGCTCTCAGTCAGAGGGAGTATAGTTATCCCAGATAAATGGAACAAAGGCAGCCGAAAAGACAGGTCCCTTGCATGGGCAGGAGGAGGAGGGATGTCAGCAGGAGACCATACATTCTGAGGGTTTTCAGGGAGCACTTTCTTCCTCCATTGAAGCTAGGTGCAGTGGATCCAATGGGAAGAGTTTTGCAAGCCTCTGAATGACGTGGGTAATGGTGAGATTGGAAAAATAAGATCCTCAGTGTCAAAAAAAGTCGTCTGATTGTTTTCATCCAAAGTTTGAACAGCAAGACGAGAATCTATAAGACTAACGAGCAGCGCAAGACATATTTTCATGCATTTACATCTCATTAGTCACTAATTGCGCCTCATTTAAATGCAATTTCCCACTCACCCACTATAATGGAATGAAACTAGGTAGCAACAATTCCCAATATGTAAGTCAGAGTGGATACCTGGCACCACCAGCTCCCTGCTTACTGCTCTAGGCCTCTGTCTTAGCCAGCACTGTCCAACATCTCAGGGCAAGGGCCATCGGTATGAACCACCTACACACACCCTGTCTACAAAAGTTGGCATCAAATGCCAGCTTTGACACGTCAGCACAGCCAATTTAGACTAACTTGGAATACTACAGATCACCACTTCAGCGTTGACCTTTGGAGAACAGTGACAATTCGTATTGCAATGTTGCTGCAGCTAGGCCCCCCTTTGGGGGCAGTCGTCCGTCTTGCGCGTAGGAATAGGGCACATCTCAGACCTGCAGCCTCACAGCTCTCCTTTCCCCCTGTCCTGACTGCAGCCCCATTCGTGCCCGGTGGCTCACCTTATGCAGACCCTGTCTCTATACTACACCCTAATGAATATGCAATACCAGAATGGGAGCTCGTTGCTGTAAGCGTCATGTCATGTAAAGGGGTTTCTAACTGGAAATTCATCGTTCTTCTAGTCCTTCATCCTCGGGCATAACTGGTTAGTGAGGGAGCAGTTCTTGAGACTCTGAAATGATACATGCATAAGGGGATTGTTGGTGTGGGGGTAGAGTACTTTTGGGGGATTATTGTGGCGGTGAAAGCAAGAGGTACATGCTGCACAACTTGTTGCTTTTCCTTCATGTCGCATTGTGAGATTTCAGATGGTGGTTCAGACAGGAACATCCCATCATCCTGGATGATTTTAACAACACCACATCAATAAACTTGCCCACCATCTCCTGCGAAGAGGTCAAGAAGGAGTGGTCATTCATGTTTGCTGCCAGCAGGTTGCTGCTTTCTCCTCTTGTGAACCACTTTGACGTTCAAAACAGAGGCAAGCGAGTCAACAACTCTGTTTCAATGTGTTTGGGTGATGCGTCTCCCATAGCTAAATTGCTGCCAGTACATGAAAACTGCTCATTGTCAGAATGAGGTTGCTATCATTTCTTCATCTGTGTTAGGTATGAGTTCTGATTGGTAGTGATTATCAGTGGGTAAATAATGGATGTGTGGTTCATTGGGCAGTGCATGATGTCAGTGGTGTAGTGTTTTGTAGATAGCATTCACTGTCTTTTCACATGCACATGGCATTGAACATCTTCGGATACTGGATCCAGGTCATAGGCGCCTCACTCATAGCATTGATATCCAAGGCAACCTGCTCCCACAGATGTTATAAAGTCTGTCTGGAGGGCCTCCCCACAACTTTCAAGTTCCATCATGGAGATGTCTGCTGCATTGGAGAATCTAGGAGCCCTTTTTGGCTTACTGTTGTGTTTCTGGGGTTTATTCCTGCTCCTAAAGTGTTCTCCAGGTAATTAAATAAGTTGCGGCAGCCTGTATATGTTTACCATTAAAAGCTGTTCACTGGCTTTAAATAATGAGGATTAGCCATGATTGCTGCTTGTCTCACACAAATTTGGGCTTCCTGTTGAACATGTAACCACTTAGCAGTGTGTTTGATGCTGCGTGCAGACTACAGTCTTGAAAGTGAGCAGACTGTAGAATCCCTACAGTGTGGAAACAGGCCATTTGGCCCAATGGATCCACACCAATCATGTGTCTGAAGAGCATCCCACCCAGACCCATCCCCCTACCCTATCTCTATAAACCTGCATTTCTCATGGCTAACCCACCTAGCCTGCACATCTTCAGACTGTTGGAGGAAACTGGAGCACCTGGCAGAAACCCAGACAGACACTAGGAGATTGTGCAAACTGCACGCAGACAGTCATCCAAGGATGGAATCAAACCCAGGTCCCTGGTGCTATGAGGCAACAGTGCTAACCACTGAGCCATTGTGCTGCCCAGCAGAAAATTTTCATGCTTCCTGCACTGCTTTGAGTATGAGATTTTATTCCACACCCTGTCAACTGGAAGTATTGAATTTCTAGTCATACATTTAAACGCAGATGTAATTAATGACATGATCATACTAGTCTTTCAATAGTATGCTATTCAAGTGTCTTGAAAATCTAGCCTTACAAGGTCACAAATTAATCTGAAATGCTGACCTTGTGAAAGATGCCTCGGGCCGGATCTTCCTGTATTTGGATCATTGGAGAGCGGATGTGTCACCCAAGATGTGTGTTGGCACTCAGTGGAAGTCTTGATGTGATGACCTGTAATTCCCCAATTTGATTTGGTGTCTGAATATTCCAAATGCCAGTCCCCACCGACCTAACTCAACTACCTCTTTTGACCACATTAACCCCAACCACCTGACTACCCCTCCCCACCCAACCCAACTACTTCACCCACTTGCCACCTCACTTACCCACCCACCATCTTGCCCACCTGCTACTCTACCCACCCAACACCAGACCATTGCTCACTTACTTCACTCACCCTTTTCACTTACCTGCCCTACTATTCTACTGATTCACCCGTTTATCCATTAAGCTATTTGCAGACAGTGTCGTAAAAAGGATGCAAGGCTTTGTTTCCCCATGTCTACTGCAGTCTGATGGAACTGCGAAAGATGTTGTGCTCCACATTGGGAATCATAAAGTCATACAGCTTGGAAACAGATCCTTCAGTCCAACTTGTTCATGCTGACCAGACATCCCAATCTGACCTAGTCCTATTTGCTAGCATTTGGCCCTTACCCCTCTAAACCCTTTCTATTCGTATACCCATCCAAATATCTTTTAAATGTTGTAATTTTATGTGCCTGCACCACTTCCTCTGGCAGCTCGTTCCATACACGCACCGTCCTCTGCATGAAAAAGTTGCCTCTCAGACCCTTTTTAAATCTCTCCCCTTTAACCTTAAACCCATGCCCTCAAGTTTTGGACTCCCCCACCCTCGGAAATGGACCTTAGCTATTCACCCTATCCATGCTTCTCATGATTTTATAAACCTCTATAAAGTCATCCCTCAGCCTCCGATGCTCTAGGGAAAGAAGCCCCAGACTATCCAGCCTTTCCCTACAGCTCAAACCCTCCATTTCTGGAGAGTTGGAAGACTCAGGAAGAAGTACGCACCAGAGTTAATTTGGAAAAAAGAGCAGCAATCCAATAATGACTCCTGACCAGATCTATGCCTACACCTTCAAGAAGACAATTAATTCAGTTGAAAGGAAAGGGGGGGGAATTTGTTTGTCTATCAGTGAGGATGACTATTGCAGCTAGTATCATGTGGTACTGCCTCCCCTGTAAAATTGTTATTGTCTGGTTAAAACAGAGAAACACAGCTATGTGAGTATCTGAACAAAGTGTGAACCTAATTACTTTTAGAAAATAATTTTAGTTGAGCTTAATAGCCATTTTGACTTGAAAATGTATAAACTCTGAAATTACATTGTGATACTGGAATAAAAAGCCATCTAGTATACATAGTTATTTTAAATCTGTCTTCCAGCTATTTTGTTGCGGTATTAATCCTTTTTAAATGAATCAATGCCTTGTTTGAGATCAAAGAGTTCCTGCAGAAATTTTCACCTATTTTCTTCTGGACATCTGTACTTAGGAAGAAATTCTGTTGAGCAATTGAAATTGGCTAATACATTGCTAAATAACAGAATTATTTGTTCTTAAAAATATTTAACAGAATTAACATCATGGTGTTACCAGGATACCTCACCAAGTCTTTGCATGAATTTAGATTCTGGAAACTTAGTATTGTCATAGTATAGAGTATAGTCTTAGTATAGAATTGAAGTGGGATGTTCGTCATACCTAAACTGGATGTGCCCCTCCTTTGTAAGAAATGGAATCCTGTAACTATGTTGCAATATTTAAACATGAAAAGATTAACTAGAGACATGGTTCACAAATTTACTTGGAGCTTTCCTCTTCCATTGCCATAACTTTTTCCGAAGTGCTATGACAACTTGTCTACCTGCATAAACAAAGCTCCCACTGGACAAATTTGTAACAATGGAGCAGGAGCAGCTCGAATAAAATTCATGACCATGATATATACAGCCAAGTAATTATTTATGCAACATATATACTTAAAAGTCACTTGGCTATTCATTTCAATCACTATTTCTTTTCTAGCATACACTAAGCTTTCCTTAAGGACATATTAATGCTCTGATATTTGAAACAGTTATCTGTCTACTTTTGTTCCTCTGTTTTCTTCAATCCCTGATCATTATCTCTTGCATCCTTCTTTTTTCTTCCTTTCTTAGGCCAAGCTAGATGATGAGATTCTTGACTACAAGGATTTGGCTGCTCTTCCTAAAGTTAAGGCCATTTACAATATTGATCGTCCTGACATGATCTCCTATACACCGTATATCAATTACTCCACTGTTGATAGGCATAGACTTGGGGAGGTACTGAACAACTCAGCGGTCCTCAAGAGTTCTTGAATTTGAAATTATTTAAAAGATGAGGTTTGGATTTTTCTACTGGACGGTTTTGTTGCACTTATTTTGAAGAATAATTCATGATCATGCTAATCAATTAAAGCAATTGTCTTGATGAACTAACACAGAATGAGCAAACTAAAATTATCAGGGACAGCAGAGGTAACTGTCTGTTTTGATGTTTTAAAATGTATCAATGCAGATTAGGATAAATTCACCTTTAGTTTGCTGTCTTTTCTTAAAGAACCAGCTGCACTCCTCTTCAAAGGAATTCTGTGGGGATTGGCATATTAAACCATACTTTTTTAAAATTGGTTGCAAATTTATATGTTGGTTATTTCTGACCAAATTCTGAACAATAATTAATTGAATGTTTGCACTGCAAGTTGACCAGCTGGTATGTAAAGTGAGCCACATTATATGGTTAAAGTTGCCATGACATTGCTTTTCATTATCTGACCAGAGAAAAATCCAGGCCAAAGAGTCTCTTTGTTCTACCCTAGTGCTCATTATGTAAAATCAGTTTTGTATTGTATACTTTCTGAATTATTACACTTTTAGCCTGTCATTTCACCAAGTACAGTTTGTTTTTCTTGTTTGCTGATTAGGTGATCAGTATTTGTACAAATATTGCACAAACCAGTGCTTAGATTTAAAGCTACTTTCTGTATTTCTCCACTCTGACATCAACTGAAATCAGTGCAGGAGTTCAGGAACTACTCATGTCTGCTTTCACTGTGGCTTCAAAATATTCATATACTTGGTGTGATAAGATGTGTTAATTGTGACATGTATCTGTATGCAGTGGGCCATCATTTTTCTCCATGAGAAGAACAATTTCAAAAATGAACTTTCATGAAAACAGAAATGATTCAGTTTTTAGAGGAACTTTTCTATTTCAAATAAGGACCAACAGGATGTTTTAAAGAAACAATGCAAAATTCTACATAGATCTCTGGCGTGTTCATGCATATTTATATGCCTGCAATACTTAGGAACGTAAAGCTAAGGATATAGTCAGATATAAAATTTAGTTAAGGGGTATACAAACTTGAATTTTGCAAATGAGCACAGAGGCAAACAACTTTTGAAAATTATATGTATGCACATAAATAGCAAAGTCAAAGCTGTATTCTCTTTTAATTCTTATTTTAGAATAATATTTTGGATATTTGACAAGTGTGGAAGCTCCAGTAGTCTTTTTTAAGTTCAAGTAGGATATTTTTAAATAACCTGAGGAGTCTGGTGAATCTTCTGAAATCTCACCTGTTAGTAACAAAAGAACCTTTATCTTTTAAAATCTTGCAACTGTTAAGTTACATTTTTTTGTGTCTAGTGTTTACGTGATGAACGTTTTCATTAGCAACATGTGACCCAGGAGGAGGTTTTTGGAATTTTGATGCTGAGACACAGTTGTATTCGAGAGTTTTAAAATCCCACTTCCAGAATGAGTGGGGGAAGTTTGGGGAATAATAAAACTAAATAAAGCCAGGTCACAACCACCACAATTACATCTACCATTTGTGCAATATTTGGTAGTGTGATGTGTCCAAGTGCCATTCTCAAGCAGCAGAATGCTGGAAGCATTTAAATTAGACTCCAGTGTGCTTTGAAATCTGAATTGTATTTAATGCTAGAGACAAAAAATTGCAGATGCTGGAATCCAAGGTAGACAAACAGGAGCATCTAATGCTAACTGGCTGGATTTCTGAGGGCTCAGGAAATACAGCAACTAAATGGAATTCCACATTAGGTGGATTTCCAGTTTTCCTCTGGTACCTAACTCTATCATCCACTCCTGCATTAATATTAGAGCCATAATATTCACTATCTGGCTATAGCTGTTACCATCCTATGCTACTATGTCAAGCAGTGATCAGTAGTGACTGCTGCAAGATAGGTGACAGAACATCATGCTTCAGTATTTCAACTTGTAAAAGATCGCAATAATATTTATAATTTAGGGAGACTACTTGATTCATCTTGGTTATTCTTCAAAACATTTGAGAATATGATGGCCTGAAGTAAATTGAACAGCAATTTAGAGGCTAATATATTTATTTTTAAAATATAGTGGATTTGAATACTCAAGGTTTTCTTGTAGTATTCCTTTCAAAGTCTATAGAACTTCATTTAATCATTCAGCTTTGTTTCAACTAAGTTCCTTTTTCTTGTGGGTCTCTAGTTATGATTTACAGCACTTTTTACCAGAATTCTTTCATTTACTTTGCATTCTACAATTTGTTTTTGGAATAACAAAATTCAAATTGTTGCACCATATAGTATTATTGTTCTATTATTGCAGCTATTCTGTTTATTTATTTTAATCTAAGAATTGTTCTAAGAGCTAACAAAATGTATTTCTTTTTCTAGTCACATCGACTGCTTTACTCAACATCAACTGAGGTAAACATTAGATTCTTTCTTTTTGTATCTTTTTTGTTATCAGAAAATTGAAAAACACTTTCTTGGAAAAGTAAAGCCTGGGTCTTGAGTGGCCTGTGATTGATTCTGATGTGATTGATTTTATTGTCACGTGTACCAAAATACAGTGAAAAGCTTTGTGTATGAGCAGTACAGGCAAATCACAGCAAGCAATGGATGTACAGATCAAAGAGACATACAGGCATACAGATTACCTTGAGGCTAGAGTCCATTCAACAGTCTGATAACGGCTGGAAAGAAGCTGTTCCTGAACCTGCTTGTGCATGTGTTCAGGCTCCTGTATCTTCTGCCTGACGGAAGAGATTGTAGAAGGTCTTGCATAGCACCTGAATGGCCTTTTAGAACAGAGAAAAGTCTGTCCCAAACCTACTCATCAACAACAGGAGGAACAACAACATCCAACATCACCATTTTCAAACTCTTAGTCTACTTATTTGGTTCAGACATGAGAATTAGAGGAAATAATGAAATGCATTCAAATTTCTGGATTAGTTATTGAACTTCGTTAGGTTAACTCAAAATATATTAAATATATAATATGTACTTTTACTCTTCAATGAATTATTTATAGCAATAACCTGCAACCTAAGAAGGAGTGATACTTTAAATTAATCAGATATAAATGTTACTGAATGCCCTTGCATCAAGCAAGAAGAAAACAAAAATCATTTCACAGCTCTTTCGTTCTTGGAAAGCCATTTGGTATTGGATTTGAGATTTTCTGATCAAAGAATAGAAAATAGGAGGGCATTATCAGAAATGGAAGGATACCAACAGAAATAAATTAGTAATGTTTTACAATTTTTTTAGGTGATATGCTTCATTAGAGTTTTATGTGTATAATGAAAATGAAAATATATCTCAAAGATCTCTGGAAACATGATAATGCACAAGAATTATGCACAGAGGATTATTTCCTCTGGAATTTGTCATAATTTGAATTTGTTTAAAAGAAAATGTAATGAGTCACTGAATGTCACAGCACAATATAATGCAATTGTGCTGTGGTGGTCATACTTTCAGATTCCCTTGCAACAAAGACATTTATTCCCAATGGGAAAAAAACTGTCAGTCCGACTGTCTTGGCTTGAGTGCTGTTGTTGGCCTGATTCGATAAAAAATTTTGACTATCTAAGTATCTAAGGATTATACAGGATGAGGCACCAAACTAATCAGGTGAACTTTTGACACGGCTTCTATGATTACAAAAGGATACACTCCGAGATGTAAAGTACTTCCCTTTGAAAATAAAGGCATATCCTTGAATTGGGTCAGTTGGAAACTAGGGCAACAAATGAATTGCTTTTACAATGGTAATTGTTCAATACTTTTGTGCTCTATTTATTTTCTTTGACATTACAACTTGCTTGAATGTGTTTAAAGTGCACATTTACTAAATGTTCAAAGTTTGAGTGCACAGAAAAGCATTTGTGCATTTTTGTTTACACAAATGCATTTCTTGAGCAATATTGTATAGTAGTGTTTGAAAAATGTCAAGAGCATAAATCGGAAGATGTCTAACTACATTCCATGCATATATGTATTTAAATATAGAAGGGCAAAACTAGATGACGTTATGATATTTGTTTTGTGAAACACTAATGAAGATTTGAATTCTGATTAACTACCCATAGCATCTATTGGAAGCCGGTACTATACTAATAACCCCATTCAACAAATTCTAAGTCCCAGCTTTTGGACAAAAAGAATTTGTCCAGACACTTTGCCTTATTCATTGAGGAAAGGGTTATGGAAGCTGCTAGTTCCTTCTGCATTGTCCATGGCCACCTGACCAGTTGGAGCCTTTCTGCCTGGTCTGAGTTTAATGAGCTAACTAACATTGATAGTCAATAGTTCCTGTTGTGTCTCCATATTAATCATATTACAACCTATGAGTGCCTTTTTCTCATGCAGTATGTATTTACGTTCCCTTTCTAAATTTGGTTTTAGGTCTGCTAAGAGAGACAAGACAAAACGTTTTGACTTCATGCCTTTTTAGCAATATTTAAGCTTTAGCATTCCTAGCTTTTGCTGTAATTTATAGAGGGATTTATGTAAGGTTGCTGTAAATCATTAGACTTATTAATTGGACTCCTTCTATTGCATGGTGACATAGATTTATACATCAGACATTGCACAATTCATTTAAGATAACAAGGTGTAGAGCTGGATGAACACAGCAGGCCAAGCAGCATCAGAGGAGCAGGAAAGCTGACGTTTCGGGCCTAGAGCTACACCTTGTTATCTCAGATTCTCCAGCATCTGCAGTTCCTACTATCTCTGGCACAGTTTATTTATATTTGTTCCATTTGTGAATCTTACCTACATAATTATCATTGCATTTCAAATTCATTGTAAATGAGGTACTTTGAGAACCTTGTGGCAGATTTGATACAATGCTATTTAACTTTGTTATTTTTTGATATTGTACTGAATTTAAAAGCAAAATTATGCTAACCATTTACAAGTCATTGCTACTGGGCATGTATAAGTAGTAATTGGATTAAATAATAGTGTAATTCTAATAGTCGCAATGAGTTCATCATCAATCCAGTTAATTGATTTGCTGGTTCAAATCAACATGGATTTTTTTTGTATGCACCAAATGTCAGGATTAGCAGACACTACTAAACAGCCTGTTCAGACATGTTATGACAGACCTTTAGAGCAGGTGAGACTTCAACCGAGGCCTCCTGGCCCAGAGCTGGGAAACAAGAGCCCTAATGCCAAGTTTGTAAACTTGCCCATTTCAACTCCCAGTTATTTGCTGGATTTAATTAATTAATTTATTTGATTTATTTATTGTCGCGTGTATTTTGTTAGAAAATACAGTGAAAAATATTGTATAGTGTCACTACAATCTGGCGCCATCTTAAAACATAGAAAAATAAACCAAAACATAGAATATAAAGGCAGAAAAATGAAGAAATAAAGAAAAATAGTTCAACTTCACAGTCCTTCTTGTTAACTGCTCTGCCATGGGCCTGGTGACATAAGTCCCCATTGCCATGCCATCTTTGCTGGAATGAAAGTTGCCACTCTTTGGCGCTGTCTCACCTCCACCAAAGCCCTCGATAGACCATGCCAATTCAGATGTCACCGATGTCACTGGGTACCACACTTGCCTAAACTTAACTCTGCTGCTGCCATGAGTCTGCTTTGGGCCCATCTCACCGATGCAGCCACTGCTGATGCGGCGGGGTCTTGTACTGGGCCCAAACTCGCCTCCGCCAATGCCTCCATTAATCTGCGCTGGATCCAGATGCCACCAGGAACCCAAAAGCTCCTCCATCATAGCAACCGTGAATTAGCACTAGGAACCCAAATGCACCTCCGATGCCACATGTCGTCGTTATGACCAAGCTCTTCAGGAAGAGGTAAGTAAAGTAGAAGAGAAAAAAGAGAAAGAAAAAAACGAGAAAAGAGAGAAAAAAAGAAAAGCAGACTGAACAGATGAGCCCTGGGCTTAGAAGCCCTACTCCACGGCCATCTTACCAGAATTGAATTTGATGTCATCTTAAGTGGATCAAATAAAACCAAAGTAGTTAATGGGCAGTTGAGATTGTTAAGAATCATTTCATTAAGAACAATATATATTGGATTCTAATTTACATTTATAGATGTCTAACCAACACTGCAAGTAATAGTTGCAACTTTGAATTCTCTCATAATTGTTTATGAATCCAATATTCTGGAAAATAAATGCATTTTTCTTAGTTGGTTTGGACTAAATATATTGAATAAAATAATATTCTTGGATGCTATACAAGACAATTAACCCCTAAATGTAGAATATTTATATTGTTCTAGGACAAAATGAATGATTTACAAACTGTAACTTTAAAGAGAGATCATCTAATAGAATCTTAAAGTTATACAACACAAACAAACCCTTCGGTCCAACTCATCTTTACAACAAATTTATGAAAGTTAATATAACATAGAGCTGCTACAATATCAATTAATTAATTAATTATATTACAAAGTACACAAAACCAAAACACACAATATTACATCTTGTGGTAGTCATGCATCTTTTTCCTGAATTGCATTTTGGGTAAATGTACATGTTACATTACACATATAGCAGAGATAGCAGGAACTGCAGATGCTGGAGAATCTGAGATAACAAGGTGTAGAGGTGGATGAACACAGCAGGCCAAGCAGCGTCAGAGGAGCAGGAAGGCTGATGTTTCGGGCCTAGACCCTTCCAGCTCTACACCTTGTTATTTTACATTACACATAGTTTGTTGATGCAGTGTTAACATAGTGTTGAATCAAATAAGTGCATTATGTAACTGGTCTGTTTGATAAATTCACCTAAAATTGCCATTTGAATTGACACCAACAGTTGGCTGCTCGTTGCTTGGTCTAAATACAATTGGGTTGCGCAATATCAAAAAGTCAGCGTTGCGACCAGTCTGGTTGTTTCCAGTCCAAAACAAAAGGAGGCACTGTTAGACCTGGTTTTGGCAAATGAGGTGGGCAAAATGGATCAAGTTTTCAGCAGGAGACCATGTCGGGGACAGTGATTACTATGTCAAAAAGTTTGGGTTGGTTATGGAAAAGGAGAAAGAACAATCCAAAGTTAAGGTAATTTACTGGGAGAAAGCCAGCTATAATAGCATAGAAATGGATTTAACCTAGATAAATTGAAATTGAATGTTAGAAGGCAAAGCATGAGCTGAACAATGGATGCCTTTAAATAGGAAATAGTTAAGGCACAGTCAATGTATATTCTTTCAAAGGGAAAAGATAGGGTAAACAAATCCAAATCATTAGCATTGATGAAGAAAAGAGAGAGTCTGTAATGACCAGCAACTAACATAATAGACATATAAAGGGAAAGTCACTCTAGTCCTACCAGACCATAGGGCTAAATAAAAACTGAAAGAACTGCGGATGCTGTAAAACAGAAGTTGCTGGAAAAGTTCAGCAGGTCTGGCAGCATCTGTGGAGAAAAAAAATCAGAGTTAACGTTTTGGGTCCGGTGATCCTTCCTCAGAACCATAGGGCTGCTCTCTCATAAGAGAGAGACGGCTGGTAGTGAGTTTAAACTGAGGGTCACCACAACCCAGGCAAGGTAAAAGGTGGGACCTTCACGGTAACCTTAACCAGTGCAGGAATTGAATCCACATTGTTGGCATCACTTTGCATCACAATCCAGCCAACTGAGCTAACAGAATTATAGGGTGGTATGAGTAGGAGTTGAATTGATTAGGGACAAGAATGAGATTTAAACATGGAAATGGGGAACATGGTTGAGGTTTTAAATAAATACATTCCAACAGTCTTTACCAAGGAGGAAGATGCTGCACCCATTATGGTGAAACAGGAAATGATTCAAACACTCAAAGGGTTTAAAATTGATAAAGAGGTGGTTTTGGATAGGTTGTCTGTACTTAAAGTTGATAATAGGCACTAGGGACAGATGAGATACATGCAAGAATACTGAAGGAATTTGGACCGGGAACTGCAGAGGCACTCGCCATAATTTTCCACTTTCTTGATACTGCCAGGGAGTTGCAAACGCTACATCCTTATTCAAAAAAATGTGTGAGGATAAGCCCAACAAGAACAAGAAAATCAATTTAACCTCAATAGTGGGGAAGCTTCCAGAAATGATGATTTGAGACTCAACTAATAAGCTATTAGTCAAATGTGGGCGAATTAAAGAAATCTTGAATGGATTTGTTGAAGGTAAATCATATTCAACCAACTTTCTATAGTTCTTTGAGGCAACAGAGGGGTTTAAGGAGGGTAACTTTGTTTGTGTGGTATACAGGGATTTCTATTTGATAAAGCCATTTGATAAAGCTCCACACAACAGACATGTGAATAAAGTTAGACCTCAGGGAAGAAAAGGGACAGGAGCAACAAGTTTACAAAATGAACAAGTTCTCAAGAAAGATCCGTGGACTTAAGATGTTAACTCTGCTTTCTGTCCACAGATGCTGCCAGACCTACTGAGATTTGCCAGAAATTTCTGTTTTGTTTCTCATTTCCAGCAGGAGAGGTCCTTAATGAATACTTTTCTTCGGTATTCACAACTCAGAGGGACCTAGTTGTAGGGGAGGACAGTGTGAAACAGGCTGGTCGGCTAGAAGAGGTCGATGTTAGTAAGGAAGATGTGCTAGGAATTTTGAGGAAGTTGAAGATAGATAAGTCCCCCGGGCCTGTTGGGATTTATCCAAGGATTCTATGGGAAGCGAGGGAAGAGATCGCAGGGTCTTTGGCGATGATCTTTTCGTCCTCACTGTCCACGGGTATAGTGCCGGAAGATTGGAGAGAGGCAAACGTCATTCCCTTGTTCAAAAAAGGGAATAGGGATAACCTCAGAAATTACAGGCCAGTTAGTCTTACATCAGTGGTGGGCAAATTATTGGAAAGGGCTCTAAGAGATAGGATTTATGATCACTTGGATAGGCACAATTTGATTCATGATAGTCAGCATGGATTTGTGAGGGGTAGATCATGCCTCACAAACCTTATTGAATTCTTTGAAGAGGTGACCAAACACGTGGATGAAGGTGGAGCAGTGGATGTGGTATACATGGATTTAAGTAAGGCGTTTGATAAGCTTCCCCATGGTAGGCTCATGAAGAAGGTAAGGAGGCATGGGATAGGGGGAAATGTAGCAGAATGGATTCAGAATTGGCTGACCCTTAGAAGACAAAGGGTGGTAGTGGACAGAAAATAGTCAACATGGTGCTCAGTTACAAGTGGTATACCACAAGGATCTGTCCTGGGTCCTCTTCTATTTGTGATTTTTGTACATGATTTGGATGAAGGAATGGAAGGGTGGATTAGCAAGTTCGCGGACGATACGAAGGTGGGTTGCGTTGTGGACAGTGCAGAGGGCAGTTCTAGGTTACAAAGGAACATTGATAGCATGCAGAGCTGGGCTGAGAAGTGGCAGATGGAGTTTAACCCTGAAAACTGTGAGGTGATTCATTTTGGAAGGACAAGCTTGAAAGCAGAATACAGGGTTAACGGAAGGATTCTTGGCAGTGTGGAGGAGCAGAGGGATCTTGGGGTTCATGTTCACAGTTCCCTGAAAGCTGCCACCCAGGTGGATAGAGTTGTTAAGAAGGCGTATGGTGTGTTAGCTTTCATTAATAGAGGGATTGAGTTCAAGAGCTGTGACGTTATGCTCCAGCTATACAAAAGCCTGGTTCGGCCACATCTGGATTATTGTGTCCAGTTCTGGTCGCCTCATTACAGGAAAGATGTGGAAGCGTTGGAAAAGGTGCAGAGGAGATTTACCAGGATGTTACCTGGAATGGAGGGAAGGTCTTACGAGGAAAGGTTGAGAGAGCTAGGGCTTTTCTCTTTAGAACGACGAACAATGAGAGGTGACTTGATGGAAGATTTCAAAATGATCAGAGGTATAGATAGAGGGGACAGCCAGAGACTTTTTCCTAGGGTGGAGGTAGCTATTACGAGGGGGCATAGTTTTAAAGTGAGTGGAGGTAGATATAGGGGAGATGTCAGAGGTAGGTTCTTTACTCAGAGGGTGGTCGGGGCGTGGAATGCATTGCCGGAGAGGGTAGTGGAGTCGGCCTCATTAGGGGCATTTAAGCGGTGATTAGATAGGCATATGGATGATAGTATAACGTAGGGGTGGAGGTTAGATAGACCTTAGGATTAGGGTAAAAGTTTGGCACAACATCGTGGGCCGAAGGGCCTGTACTGTGCTGTACTGTTCTATGTTCTATCCACAGTTCTTTTGGTTGTTTTTAAACAAAGCAAACTGACTGATAGAAAATAAAGTTGTACTTATTGGATGCTATTTTGCTGTAAGGATTATCATGAAAGGATGTGAAGGCATTAAATAGTGTGCAGATATCTTTTGTGAGCATGGTTCTAAAGAACAGGAACTCCGGTTACATAAGTAAATTGGAGAGGTTGGGACTGTTTTGGGACAAAAGATGATTTGATGGACTTATTCAAAGTCATGAGGGGTTTGAACAGAGTAGATTGGGAAAAGCTGTTTCTTTTTGTGGAAGGATTGAGGAGGACACAGATTTAAGGTCATGGCAAAAGAAGCAATGGGAAGATGAAAAGCTTTTTCACACAGTGGATTTCTCCTTCAGTGAGCAAGCAAAGACATGATGGGTCAAATGTCCTTTTTTTGTGCTGTAACAACTCTGCGATACTACATTCCTCGGCATTGTTTTTTAAACTCTAAATTGTATGCCTCGGTTTTGCACTGCAATGTCAGTCTGGATTATGTTTAAATCCAGAACCATCTGATCATCAAGAGTGCCGCCATTAAGTCACAGCAATGGGTTGCATTTATACCGTACCCTCAAGGTAGTAAAACATCCCAAGTGCTCAAACAAATCTTAATACCAAGCAATCTGTAGAGGTATTAGGATAAATAACCAAAAACAAACAAAAATCAAGTCTGATTGAACGTCTTAAAGGAGATGGAGAAGTTTACTGAAGAAATTCCATCATGTTGTGCTTCAGCAATAGCTGCCAAGTTGGAGCAAATGAAATTGGGAGGTGCAAGAGACCAGAATTGGAGGAGGCCAAACTCCTCTGAGGACTGAAAAAAGTTATAGTCATGGGGAAGGTGTGTAGTCATTGGAGGAATTTGTGATCAAAGATGTAAATGTTAAAATTGATACTTTGTTTAAAGCACTGTTAACATAGATACAATAGTGAATGGAATTCAGTGCACATTGAAATATAGACAGCAGAGTTTTGGATGAATTTACTTTTGTGGAGAGTTGAAAATGGGAGCTCAGGAGTGCAAGGAACAGTCACTTCTAAAGAGAACAGTGGCATAACTGAGGGTTTTAGCAGCTGATGAGCTGAGACAGGAATGTAGTCAGGTGATGTTCAAAAGATGATAGCAGGTTGTCTGAATGATAGTGTGGAGTGTGACAGGGGTCAAATATAACACCAAGGTTGTAATCAGTCCTCAACCTCAGACCGTTACCAGGGAGAGGAATAATAACTAGTGCACTGTCTGTGGCTAGGCTTTAGTCTTCCCCAGTACTTAGTTGGAGCACTATGAAATGAAGCTAGGACATTCTAATATCAAATTGATGGATTCACTCTAATGGTGAGGACAATCTTTACATTGTTCCTTAGATCTGTGTTAACATGTGCATACCCAGAGTTGAAACGCCCTGTGTAAATGTAATCATTGTAATCACCGTTTACTTTGATCCAATGCAAGATACTGATTTCTGCTACACAGCACATATCCAAGGAAATCTTTTGTTTTCCATTACAGGATGAAGAGGAAGGACCAAGACAGCGTAGAGCCTCCAGCCCTGGATCCTTTGGGTCTCTTGGTTACGGGCGTTACACACCAACATGGTCTCGCTCACCCCAGCATTTCCATACACCAGGTAATAACTGCCCTTATTGCAATGTGTCCTATCATAGAAAAGCAGACACTAAAAAATGCAGTAAGCTTTCCAATTGAAATGTTTAAGAACCATGAACAATTTGATCACATTATTCAATTGTTGACCTCAATTTTTTTCTGGTGGTTGTAATATTACAACTCAACAACAACTTGCATTTATATAGTGGCTTCAATGTAGTAAAACATCCCAAAGTGCTTCACAGGAGCCTATTCAGAAAAATAGAGGAATACCAAGTCAAAGCAGGAATCACTTGAACAGGTGATCAAAGTACTGGTTTAAAAGGTATGTTTTAAGGACTGATAGGAAGTTGGAGAAGTCTAGGGAGAGAAATCCAGAGCTTAAGACTTAGATAGCTAAAGACATAATCATCAAGCAAATGCAAGCGACCATAATTTAAGGAACACAAGAGTTTTTAATGACTTGTAGGACTGGAGGATGCTATGGAAATACAGGGAGAGCTTTTTAAAATTGAAGTATTCATGAACTGGGATTCAGTGTAGATCAGCAAGTGCAAGCATAGTGGGAGACTGGTACTTGGCTTTGGATGACCTCAAACTTATGGGAAGTGATTGATGGAAGGTCACCAGAAAACTGTTGAAATTGTCAAACCTATTCATTGTCAAACGTACCAAATTCATGAGTGAAGACTTCAGCTGAAGATAGAGTGAGGCATGGGCAGAGACAAGCAATAGTATAGAGGGGGGAATCAGCAGACTTGGTGATGGAAAGAATATAGTGCAGGAAACTCAGAGCAGCACCAAATAGGATGGCGAAGTTGCACAAAATCGGACAGCCTTAGGCTGGAGTAATAACTGGGATTGTTGCAGCGGTATTAGAATAGGGAAGGGTGACATAACAGGTGAGAGATACATTGACGTATTCACAGATGACCGTAATTATGATTGAAATGAAAGAAGTAGAGAAGTTGATTGAGAAGACAAGGTCCTGGTAATTATATAAAAGTTTAAATACACACAGGCCTTGATAACCTTATAGCAAATACAAGGGGGTAATGAAGCAACTTGAAGGGGAGCGATTTTGGTGTTGTGATTGTGGGTCTGAATCTCAGCCTGTTCAGTTACCCTAGAGACCTTGCCAAATTTAGTGTTCCAAGTTCAGTATGAATCCACTTCTAAAGAAGACATAGTGAACTTGGACATTAACTCTGTTTCTCTCTTCACAGATGCTGCCAGACTTGTTAAGTTTCTCTGGAATCATCTGTATTTTTCCTTTATTATGTTTATTATGTCTTTCCAAATCTAATGATAAGATCTGATTTATTTCAACTTGGTTTCCAGGCCATAGAGAGGCAGTTTAAGAGGCCAGCTAGCTCCCAGGAAAATGGGCAGCCAGGCTGCTGAGTGGAAATGAGCCAGATAGCTCAAAAACTTCTGTTTTTGTTCTTGGTACGGGATGAAGTTTGGGGGTTAGTTGAACATTGGAGGCTGAGGATGATAGCTGGACAATGGAACTCCTGAGGTGAGTTGGATGTCAGAGTGAGAGATCAGATGAGAATTTGGCGTGACAATATGGTCAGTTAATTAAGAGTGTTGGGTTGTGGATGGTTATTGTCTGGGTAGCTTGGGGTGCTGAGAGGAAACACCTCTGCTCTCTCAGCCCTCAAGCACTGCTGGAAAGATGTTTGTCTGTTCCATCCAATCATTCCTGACTTGTTTCCATTGCTGAGTTCCCCAACTCCCAACAAATCTGCTGGGAAATGTTAAATTTAAAGGTCAATGATATTCAACTTAAAGACACCATTGTGCAAATACTTTATTCAATATTCTCCATCACCAGGAAAGCACCCATGTGACTAGTGAAACATTAACAAGCAAAGCCTAATAAGGGCAATGTTTACGTCAGAAAGTGAAGGAGTGGGTATCAGGAGAGAAGGAGTGGATTAAATCAAAATAGAGTTGAAGGGTGAAAAAAGCGCTCCATCCACCAACGTGCCCACCTCTCCCTAAAGGGATCCTAAAGGCATAGATAGCATTGGTGGACACCATGTGCTCCCTCTCCAATGACATCCAGGCCCACTTGATGTCTTGTAAGGTTGTTAATTGCTACACTAACTATCCGTTTGACTATATTGTTTGAGGTCCTGACTGCAACAAGTGGATGACTTACAAATGCAAATGCATCTTGTTTGATTGCACTCATAATCCAACAAACAATAATTATTCTGTTGACCTACTCGCTCCTCACCCACCCAGTCATCCCTGGGAGTTAAACTAGAAGTTAAAATTCTACTCCAGTAGAAACTGGAATTGTTTTCCCCATTGCAAAAAAAAATTAATAAGCATGTGGAAAATTAGGAAGGGCTTACCTACAAAATTAGGAGAAACTATTTCCATTGCCAAGAGGACTATTAAGCCAGGTAACAGATTTAAGGTAGTTGGCAAAAGAACCAAAGATGAGATGAGAATTATTTTATCCTTCAACACTATGAACTGGATTGCACTTCCTTGAAAAGTGGTTGAGGCAGACCCTGTGGTGGTGTTCAAAGAGAACTAGAGAAATGAAGTATTGATAATGAAATATTTGCAGGTCTGTAGGAGATAGGAATGTAGTGAAAATATTTAGATAGCTCTTTAAAACAGCAGAAACAGACATGATGGACTGAATGACCTCATTGAGTGCCATAACAATCTAGGTGGGTATGCTTCATGTGGGGGTTTAAAGTCTTAAGAATAAAATTCCTGACCCAAACCAATTTCCAGCTGAGGCAGAAAGTTGGATGGATGGTCACACAATCTCAAGGTGAAAGGTTAGACCTTCAAATGTGACATTGGCTGCCAGCCACATTGTCATTCAGTTTTTCAATTTTAATGATGGTAGACCATTTAAAGCCTTGCGAAATCTGACAACTACTTCCAGGTAAGAACTTGGTGAAACCAGAAGGTGAGGACATTAACACATACTTGCAGAGACCAGGAAGCTTGCCTGAGGAGTTTCATGTTCAGGCAACTCCTATGAACCTTCCCCATGAGACATCTGATTTTCCAACACACTGCATCTCCAACTAAAATGCATCACCTCATTTTAGTGTGTTGAACTTCATTTGCCAATTATTTGTCCGTTCTACAAGTTTATTAATGCCATCTTGTAATTACTTGGAGTTCTGCTCAACATTGACCATCACTTCCTCCATATATGCAATGTGGTGTCATTTGAAAATTTAGAATTTGCATTTTTGACTTCATTTTCCAAATTATTAATGTAAATCATTGATATAAATTGTAAACAGAACTGGTTCCAGCACTGATCTTTTTGATCATCGCTTAACAACTTCTGCCACTCTGAATAACTATCCATTATTTCTACCCTCTGCTTTCTGTCTTGAAGCTACGGAAGAAAATGTGAGGCCCCTTGCTGAAATGTTTGTATCATCTACAAACATGGGTAGGGGGTTGGAGGACTGGAGGGTGGCTAATGTTGTACTCTTTATTTAAAAAAGACCATAAGGAGAAGCCTGGACACTATAGACCTGTGAGTCTGACATCACTGATGGGTAAGTTGTTGCAGGGGATTCTGAGAGATAGGAATTACATGCATTTGGAGAGGCAAGGAACTGATTAGGGATAGGCAGCATGGCTTTGTGCGTAGGAAATCATGTCTCACAAACTTGATTGAGTTTTTTGAGGACGTGACCTAAAAGATAGATGAGGGCATAGCAAGCATAGCAATAGGTGTCATCTACATAGACTTGTCAAAGGCTTTATTGAAGGTTCCGCATGGTACACTAATTAGTAAAGTTAGTTCACATGGGATTCAGAGAGAGCTTGCCGAATGGAAACAAAATTGGCTTGACAGTAGGAGACAGAGGGTTCTGGTAAGAGGGTTGTTTTGCAGACTGGATACCTATGACCAGTGGTATTCCACAGAGATCAGTTCTGGGTCCACTGTTGATTGTTATTTATATAAATTATTTGGGTGAGAATTTGGGAGGCAAAGTTAGTAGGTTTGCAGATGACACCAAAGTTGTTTGTATAGTGGACAGTGAAGAAGGTTTTCTGAGATTATAAAGGGATCTTGATCTACTGGGTCATTGGGCTGGGAAGTGACAGATGATTTTAATTTGGATAAATGTGAGGTATTGCATTTTGTTAAGATGAACAAAGTCAAGACTTATACAGTTAATGGTGGGGTCCTGGGTAGTGTTGTCGATCAGAGAGACCTAGGGGTTCGTCACGTAGTTCATTGAAAGTTGCATCACAGGTAGACAGGATGGTTAAGAAGGCATTTAGCATGCTTGCCTTCATTGCTCAGACCATTGAGAATAGGAACCAAGACATCATGTTGAGGTTCTACACGATGTTGATGAGGCCACTTTTGGAGTACTGTGTACAGTTCTGGTTACCCTGCTATAGGAAGGTATTATTAAATTGGAGAGGGTTCAGAAGAGATTTACAAGGATGTTGCCAGGACTGAAGGGTTTGAGTTATAGGATGATGTTGGATCGGTTGGGACCTTTTTCACTGGAGCATAGGAGGTTGAGGGGTGACTTTATAGAGGATTATGAAATCATGAGGGGCAAAGATAAGATGAATTGCCAAGGTGTTTTCCCTAGGATAGGAGAGTTCAAAACTAGAAGGCATATTTTTAAGGAGAGAGGAGAAAGATTTAAAAGCGACCTGAGGGGCAACATTTTCACACAAGACGGTGGTTCATATGTGGAATGCACTGCCAGAGAAAGTGGTAGATGGAGGTACAGTTAAAACATTTGAAAGACATTTGGACAGGTACATGAATATGAAAGGTTTAGAGGGATATAGACCAACCACTAGAAAGTGGGGCCAGTTTAGTTTGGGAACGTGGTCAGCAGGGATGAGTTGGACCAAAAGGTCTCTATAACGTAGCACTTACAAACAAGAGTAGGCTATTTGGCTCTTTGAGCCTTCTCTGTCAGTTGATACAATCCTGGTTGATCTGGTTGTTATCTGAACTGTAATTTTTTGACTGCCCTTCATAATGAATGAATCCCTGACCTATTAAAATCTAGCTAATTCTGCTTTGAATAAATTTGGTGACCGAGCCTCCACTTCATTCTGCAGGGGTGAATTCCATACATTTACTACCTTCTAAGAGAAAAATCATCCTCTTTCTTAAGCTATTTCCCCCAACATTTCCTGCCATCCACTAGAGGAAACATATTACTAGTACTCAATCGATTTAGTTCTCTAGGATCTTACATACTTCAATTTGATTGCCTCTCATTTTTCTAAACTATGATGGACATAAGTATAATCTACTCAACCTTTTTCAAAAGATGTCCTTCATCCCAGGAAAGAGTTTGTGAACCTTCTCTGAACCACTTTTAATGTCTTTATATCTTTTTTTTTCAAATAAGAAAACCAAAACTACACTGTTTTGGATGTAGTCTTACCGAGGCCCTGTGTAGCTGCAGCAAGATCTTGTGATTCACATCTCATGAAAGAATTTTTCAAAATTCTGAAGCTAAAAGACATCGCCATATATTGTCAGTACTGTTACAGTGGAGCATTATTCATGCTCAGCCTCTATACTGTCACATATCTTCTACTTATCCCCACACTAGACCTTTGTTAAATTACCATTATTAGCATTTTAATTTCATAGCCATTTCAAAGCTGAAACAAATTATAGATTGCTTAAATTAAAGGTTTCTTTATCTCTGGTGCTCTCAAGAGTTTGACATAAATTGGTTTTGGAGTCTCACTGAGCTACATAAATTCTTATGAACAAACAGACCTTCAACATGCAAATAATTTAGCCAATTATTTTTGTTCCTAAAAATGAAGTTCAGTTTCTACAGAAAACACACTGGGCAGATTGATGTCATCCTCACCAATCTATCCGTAGTAGATATATCTGTCCATAATGGTTTGGGTAGGAGTGATCATCGAACAGCCACTGTGCAGACAAAGACCTGATTTCAAATTGATGATATCCTCTTTAGTGTTGTATGGTACTGCCACAGGGCTGAATGGATTAGATTTCAAACAGATCTACCAACTCAAGACTGGGCATCCATGAGGCACAGTGAACTATTAGCAGTGCAACAATTATATTCAACCACAACCTGTATCTTCATGGTCTGGCATATCCTCCTCTCTACCAACACCACAAAACCAGGGAATCAACACTGGATAAATGGAGAGTGCAAGAGGGTATAGCAGAGCTGTACCAGGCATAACTAAAAATGAGGTGTCAACCTGGTGAACTGATAACACAGGACTGCTTGAAAACCAAGCATTTTAAGCAGCATGCCTTGGACAGAGTTAAGTAATTCCACAACCAATAAATCAAATCTAAGCTCTATATTCCTACTGCATTCAGTTGTAATTAGTGGTGGACAATTAAACAATTCACTCAACTCACTGGAGGAGGTAGTTCCACAGATATCCCTGTACTCAATGATAGGGCAGCACATCATGTCATCATCATAGATCATAGAATCCCTACAGTGTGGAAACAGGCCCTTCAGCCCAACAAGTCCACACTGAACCCCAGTGCATCCCACCCAGACCCATCTCCCCCGCCCCCCCCCCCATAACCCACTGAGTCTACACATCCCTAAACACTAGGGGCAATTTAGCATGGCCAATCGACCTAGCCCGTACACCTTTAGACTGTGGGTGGAAACCTGAGCACCCGGAGGAAACCCACGCAGACATGGGGAGAATGTGCAAACTCCACACAGACAGTCGCCCAAGGGTGGAATCGAGCCCGGCCCCTGGCGCTGTGAGGCAGCAGTGCTAACCACTGAACCATGTCATTGCAAAAGACCAGGCTGAAGCATTTTCAGCCAGGACTGCAAAGTGAACGATCCATCTTGGCCTCTTCATGAGGTCCCCGCATCACAGATGCCAGTCTTCAGCTAGTTTTATTCACTCCATTGATATCAAGAATGAGTTGAAAACACTGGTACCTGCAAAAACTAGCATTTACTTATGTCATCTGCAAATTTAGCTATCATGCCTTCATTCCCTTCACCTAAGTCATTGATGTAAGTTGTAAAAAGCTGAGGTCCCTGCACAGAACCCTACACAACTCTACTTGTTGCATCCTGCCAGTCAGACAACGGCTTATTTATGCACACTCAGTCTTTTGCCAGCCAGCAAATCTATCCATACCAACATGTTACCCCTAAGCCGTGACCTTTTGTTTTCCCCAATTACTTTTGGTGTCGTACCTTATCAAATGCCTTCTGCATATTAATGTGTGGTATGTTTACAGGCTCCATTTTATCTACAGTGCATGTTATTCCTTCAAAGAACTCCAATAAATTTGTTAAACATGATTAATTTTGATGAAACTGTGCTGGCTCTTCCCGACCACCTCAAGTTTTTCCAAAGTGCACCACTGTAATCTCTTCAATGATAGATTCTAACACCTTCTCCATGACAGACAACAAGCTAATTTGGCTTATAGTTTCCTATTTTTTGCTTCCCTTCCTTCTTGAATAGTGCATTATTTTTGCTACTTTCCTATCCAATGAAACCTTCCCTGAATCTAGGGAATTTTGGGAAGTTCACACCAATGTACTTACTTTATTATTAACAACCACTTCCAAGAACCTAAGAAGTCCAGCTCAACCCAGAGACTTGTCAGCTCACAGATTCATCAATTTGCTTAGTAATCCTTCCCACGTGATTTTAGTTTCACTAAGTTCCTCCTTCCCTTCCGTCTTCTGATGCACAGCTATGACTGCAATGTTTTTTGAACTCTGTACTGAAGACAGAAGCAAATATTTATTCATTTCACCTACAATTTGCTTATTTTCTACTAATTATTTATTTTCTGTTCATTCTTACTCTGTAGAGGAGCAATACTCACTTACTGTTTTGCTATTTGTAGAAACCCTAGTTTATCCATTTTTACATTCCCAGCTAGTTTCTTCTCATTCTCCAATTTCTTTTTCCAGATTAACCTTAGTCATTCTCTACTACTCTTTATATTCTGACCAGTCGTCTAACCTGCCACTCATGTTCGCACAGTTATGTGCCTTTTCCTAAAATTTGACCCCATAGCTAACTTCTTGGGTTAACCACAAATGGTCAGTCCTCCCTTTCAATTTTTTCTTAATCAAAGGCGTATATTTTTTCTGAGTATTTGGAAACATCTCTCCCCTAAATGTCTGCCACCATGCCCCTTTTGAACCAACCCCCAGCCTAATCCACCAGTTCACTTCAGCTAGCTTAATTTTCCTTATTTAACTTTGTAATACTAATCTTAGATCCAATATTCTCCCTTTTAAACTGAATGTAAAATCAATCATATTGTGATTGCTGTTACCTAGAGGTACCTCAGCTCTGATGTCGTTAATTAATCCTGTCACATTTTATAGCACTAATTCTAATATAACCTGTTCTCTTGTACATAACAGAATATGCTGTCTGAAAAGATAAAACCAACTCAAAAGCATTCTATAAACTCCTGATCCAAACTACTGCTGCCAATCTGATTGTCCAGTTTATATGTCATCCATGATTATTGTCACAAGCATTTCTTCTTTGTGTACTTTGTTTCACTTTGTGGTTACTGTTAGGAGCCCCGTAGACCACTTCCACTAGCGACTTCTTTTCCTTCCATTTCCTCATCTCCACCCAAAACTATTTTACATCCTGATATCCCGAACCAAGCTCACCTCTAACCATTGATTTCATATGATTTATTTATTGTTACATGTATTTTGTTACAAAAACGGTGAAAAGTGCTGTATAATGTCATTACTGTCCAACACCATCTTAAAACACCAAAAAATAAATCAAAACATATAATATAAAGGCAGAGGAATAAAGAAAAAGTGTTCAGCTTTACAGTTCTTCTTGTTACATGCTCCACTATGCGCTGGTGGCCAGGCATGAGTCTCCTACACCACACCGCTGCTGCTGGAACAAAAGTCTCCACTCATCGATACCATGTCGCCTCCACTGACGCCCTAACCACTATAAGTACTTGCTGAACCTCACCATTGCAGACGCTACCAATGCTGCCAGGTACCACACTGGCCCAAACTCAACTCTGTCACCATCATGAGTCCACTTCAGGCCCACCTTGCCCATGCAGCCAATGCTGCAGGACCTCGTACTAGGCCCAGACTTGCCTCCGCTGCCTCCATGAATCTGCACTGGAAGCAGATGCCGCCAGGAACCCAAACTTACCTCTGCCGCAGTAGACAAGAGTCGGAGCTGAGACTACCTTATCGATGCAGAAGCCACCGGGAACACAAGCTTTCCCCACAGCTGCTGCGAATTCGCCCTGCTGGCCCACTCAATGACCGCCAAGAGTCCGCACTGGGCCTGAATGCCACCACTGATGCCATTGCCACAACCAAGCTCTTCAACAAGGGGTAAGTAAAATAAAAGAGAAAAAAAGAAAAAAAGCAATGAGAAAAAAAGGTACAAAGAAACATAAAGAAAAGTGGACCGAGTGGACGAGCCCCAGGCTCAGAAGCCCTACTCCACCGCCATCTTGCCAGAAGATTGCGGATGACTGACACAATTGCACAATTGCCATCCTTGATTAACACAACCACCCCTTTACCTTCACCTAGATTCCTACTTTTCTTGAATTTCATATACTAGTGAATATTCAGGAGTCAATCTATGTCATCCTGAGGCTGTATCATCATAGTATTATCTAATCATATTTATTTACTCTAGTGTGTACTATCATTTTGTATTCTTGCTATGAATTTCACACGTATACAAATGCAAAGCCTTGAGTTTTGTCCTTTTTGTTATCTTTGTAACGTCTGTTCATAATTTTTGGTGTATTCCTAGGTTTTTTTTCTATCTCTTCCTTCAAGCCATTCTCTGGCCCTTATTTTCCCTATTACTATTTTCCTCTCTTTCTTTGTCTCTACACTTTGATATATCACAGCTTTCCACATTTGATAGCTCACTCTGAGCAATTCCTTAATTGTGGGGTTTGCAAGGACAAGGACCACAGCACAGTTTAGGTGTAGGCTGACCCCAGTGGTACAGCTCCCACTTTCCCCATAACTGGTATTATGGCCCACGAACTGGAAATGATTTCTCCCATACAAATCTTTGAGCCACGTAATTGTTTCTAATTTTATATGCCCTATGCCAATTTATACACAACTCATGTGATAATCCAGAGATTTGAGGTTTGAGATTCAGTTTTTCAATTTAGTGTTAAATTATTCAGACTCTGTATCCAGATCCTTGTTTCGGGTTCTACCTAAAGAATTGGTACTTTTAACAGATCCTTCCTTTTCCAATGCAATTTCCTTTCCAGGCCTGAGCATATGTTCCAAACCGTGACACTGTGCAGGCAATACAGCCGCATGGACTGGCTCTTTGATGAAAAGATTAACATTGAAATCCCCCTTGCTACTTCTTGCTCCTCCCACTCAAATGGCTTCTTGTATCATGATCCTATGGTCAGTTTCAACATCCACCCTGCTGGCCCAGTCTCATCCACTCAGACTGAGAGAACCTCAAGATTATTGGAGAGTTTTCAGGGCAGACAGTCCTACCGTTCCCCCTGGACCCTCTTACCTGCCTCACTCACAGTCACACCCTCCTGTCCCTGACCATTGACCACATCAGAGGACCCACTGATGTGACTACCTCCCAGTATAAAGAATCCAAATAATTTTGCTGATGCATTGCAGTGTCTGTGGTTCAGCCTCCAGTTTGTAAATTCTAAAGCAAAGCTGTTCAAACTTTAAACATGTACTGCAGTCAGATTTGCCCTGCATTACAATGGATCATAGTGGAGCCATGGACTGGAGCTCCCACATGCCGCTGCCTTAACACATCACCTGAACTGTCGTTCTCAATGAGGTTTGATTATTTTGTTTGTTATTCACTTACTTACACAGTCTTCCATAAATGTTATCAACTTTATCACCAATGTGTGTACTATGCTAACATTTAAGAATAAAAAAGGACCTTATCCACTTGCCAATTGATGCAAAAAAGACACGACCAATACTCACTCATCTCTATCCACATGGATAAGGAGAACCACCAATTCGACTGGAACAACACCAAGATCCTGGGACAAGCAAAGCAGAGACAAGCACGGGAATTCCTAGAAGCCTGGTTCTCCACGAAGAAAGCCATCAACAAACACATAGAGCTCGACCCCATATACACTCCACTGCGAAGGAAAACTGGAAGTGAGGTAATCCAGCTCAACGGACTCCAGAGTTCAAATAACAGGCGGGAAAACACAACAGTGCTTCATCTGAGGCTGCACTGATGATGTTACCCAGCAGGGTAAAGAAACGTCTGCGGGAAAACAACGAACCAGCTCGGCAAGCCAACCAACGACAACGTGGTTTGCTATGTTTAACAGTGAAAGAATCATTTCCATTGAACTCCTGTGAATCTAGCTATGTCTCTGTCTCATCTGGGGTCTTGATCTGTTTTGCTCCTTTCCAAAATGCATAGTAGCAACAAACCAAGGCTCCTTTGACATAAATTTCCAAACACATGACTTCTGCCATTTAGAGGTACAAGTGCAGAAGATGCATGAGAACACCAGCACCTGCAAATTACTTTCCAAGCCATACACCATCCTGATTTGGAAATATATCACCATTCCTTCACTGGTTCAAAATCCTAAACTCCCTCCATAATGCACTGTCAGTGTATCTAAATCTCATGGACTGCAGCAGTTCAAGAAGACAGTCCACCATAACACTTTCCAGGGTAGTTGAGGATGAGCAATAAAGGCATGCTTAGACAGTGACATCCAAGATCTATAAATGAACGAAAAGAAATAATTTACTCTGGCAATAATGGTAAGGCTAACAACACTCAGAAAAATAAAAGTGATGCTGTTAACTTGACCATAATTCATTGTATGTACTGGACGGTAATTTCATTGAATGCAGATGCACAGCTAATGAAAAAATGTAGAAGTTATAGTTTAAGATGTTTTGTTTCTTTATAAGCTGCATAAAAACAGAGTCTCGTTCTCTGCCCATTCTAATATATTCAATCACTTGAAAGTCTTGTACTTGTGCTACAGATACACTCTAAGGCTTACCACGAAAAGACAGAATTCCTCCATTTTAGCTGAACTCCCTTATGTAAGGCAGAGTTTATTATTGTCTGACATTGAAAATCAACCTTTACAAGCATGGAACTTCTGCCAGCTTTTAGTTATAGTTGAAGATGTTGCCTTTTTAGTACCCCTTGCAGCTTGTTTTCATTTTGCTGCCTTCATCCATTCTCTTTATTTTTCCTTTTATTCATAATTTAGCACTACATTAAAAATTATAACCAGCAGTTTCTAGTTCATACTCTGTATTATCCATTAATAATTCTTCAATATGATTGGTGAAAGAGATACAGTTGATTCCCAGTTCTCTCAGATCCCAGAGGACTTAGATAGAGCACCACTCTGTTTGTGTGTCTCAGTATTAGTTACTTCTAGCGTAAAGTCTTCCAGAAATCAAATGGTTAATGGCAAGTCTAATAAATAATAGCATCTGAGAAAGAATGTTGATTCTTAAGCACTAATCTCAGGACACTAATTTATTTTTGGCTTCAAAGCTAACTCACTGTTGAATAACTGTCCTCTTACTAATAAAAGCTTACTGTCCCAGGGAAATCTTACAATATATCATTGTTGCCACAATGTCCAATTTTCAGGCACACAAACATTTTCCCACCAACAGGATGACCGCAGAGGCCACAGTCACAACTTGGCTGCTGCAGGCTGTTCGACCATTGTGTGAACATGTCATGGCAAAGATATGAGGGAGGAGCTGGCCAGAGTTAATTGGAAGGGGAGCCAAGCATGCAAAACAGTGAAGCAGCAGTGGCAGGAATTTCTAGGGGCAATTTGGGAGGCACAGCAGAAATTCATCCCAAGGAAGAAGAAAAATACTAAGTTCGAGGGAAACAAAGCAACCATGGCTGACAAGGAAGCCAGGGACAGCATAAAAGCAAAAGAAAAGGCATACAATGTGGTGAACGTTAATGGGAAACCAGATGATTGGGAAGCTTTTAAAAACCAGCAGAGGAAAAGTAATAAAGCAACAAGGTTGGAGAAGTTGAAATATGAAAGTAATTGAGCTAATAATATATTTTAAAAGTTGCAAGTTTTTTTTAGATATATGAAAGATAAGAGAGAAGCAAGTGTGGACATTGAACTGTTGGAAAATGAAGCTGGAGAAGTAGTAATGGAGATCAATGAAATGGCAGAGGAACTGAACAGGGACTTTGCATCAGCTTTCACAGTATAAGGCAGCAGCAGCATACTGGAACTTCAAGAGAGTCGAGGCAGAGCTGAGTGTAGTGGCCATCACTAAAGAGAAGGTGCTGGGGAAGCTGAAACATCTGAAGGTGGGTAAATCACGTGGACTAGATGGACTACAACCAGAGTTCTGAAGGTGATAGCTGAGGATATTGTGAAGGCAGTGGTGGTGATCTTTCAGAAATCACTGGAGTCAGAGAGGCTCCCAGAGGGCTGAATAATGATTAATGTAGCAGCCCTGTTTGAAAACAGAGAGAGGCAGGAGACGGGAAACTATAGGCCAGTTAGCCTGACCCCGGCCATTTGTAAGATTTTAGAGTCCATTATTAAGGGTGAGATTGCGGCGTACTTGGAGGTGCATGTTAAAGTAAGATTGAGACAGCACAGCTTTGTTAAGGGAAGGCCCTGCCTGACAGATCAGTTAGAATTATTTGAGGAGGTAAAATGCAAGTTAGACAAAGGAGAGCCGGTGGACATGATCTATTTGGATTTTCAGAAGACCTTTGACAAGGTGCCACACAGGAAACTGTGCAACAAGATAAGAGCCCATGGTATTAGGGGCGAAATACTGGCATGAATAGAGGACTGGCTGACTGGCAGAAGGCAGAGAATAGGGATAAAGGGATCTTTTTCTGGACTGCATCTGGTGAATAGCAGAGTTCCTTATGGATCCATGTTGGGACATAACTATTCACATCATACATTAATGATCTGGACTATGGAACTGAAGGCATTGTTACTAAGTTTGCAGAAGACACAAAGATAGGTGGGGGGATGGGGAGTGTTGAGGAAGCGGGGAGGCTGTAAAAGGACTTCAACAGGCTAGGAGAGTGAGCAGAGAAGTGGCAGGTGGAATACAATTTGGGAAAGTGTAAGGTTATGCACTTTGATAGGAGGAATAGAGGCATAGACTAATTTTTAAACAGTGAAAAACTTTGGAAATCTGAAGAACAAAGGAACTTGGAAGTCATAGTTCAGCTTCTCTTAAGGTTAACATGCAAGTTTCAGTAGCAGTTAGGAAGGCAAATACAATGTTTGCACTCGTTTCAAGAGGACCAGTATACAAGAATAGAGATGTACTGCTGAGCCTATATAAGGCACTGGTCAGCCTACATTTGGAATGTTGTGAGCAGTTTTGGGCCCGTTATTCAAAGAAGAATGTTCTTCCTTGGGTTGGGGATTCAAGGACTAGTTCATCAGTTTAAGGTAAGAGGGAAGAAAATACATGGGAACATGAGGGGCAACTTTTTTTACACAGAAGGTGGTATGCATATGAAATGATGTGCCAGCGAAAGTGGTTGAGGCAGGTACATTAACAACATTTAAAAGGCATTTGGATGAATACATGGATAAGAAAGGTTTAGAAGGATATAGGCCAAGGACAGGGAAATGGGGTTAATGTGGATGGACACTTTTGTTGGCATGGACTAGTTTGGGCTGAAGGGCTTGTCATATGAGGAGCCGTTGAGGATTTTGGAACTGTAGTCAATAAAGTTTAGAAGGATGGGGGTGGGGGTATCCTATTGAAATTGTAGAATATTGAGAGGCCTGGTATAGAGTGGATGTGAAGATGTTTCTACTGGTAGGAAAAACGAGGAAAAGAAGGCACAACCTCAGAGTGATGGGACAACTCTTTAGAACTGAGATGAGGAGGAATTTCTTTAGCAAGAGGGTGGTGAATTTGTGGAACTCATTGTCACAGAAGGCTGTGGAGGCCAGGTCATTGAGTGCATTTAAGACAGAGATGGATAGGTTCTTGATTAATAAGGGGATCAAGGGTTACAGGTAGAAGGCAGAAGAATGAGGTTGATAAACATATCAGCCATGATCAAATAGTGGAGCAGACTCAATGGGCCAAAAGGCCTAATTCTGCTCCTGTATTTTGTGATCTTATGGTCTTATTGGAGTTAGAGATTGTTTGTGCCAAAAAAGAGGGCCACAGAAAAGGCCTAATCCAAGGTCTAATCAATGCAACTGCAGAGGTTTCCTTCCAGTCTGAGGGTTCCAGTGACTTTAGTCCTCAGACTTTTGACTTTTAAATGGACACTCCCAAGGATGTCTCTATTTGAGGCATTTTCATGGTCCCTAATCTGTCTCAGTCATTTCCACTTTTCCCACAGGGTCTGCTATCTCTCAGTTTGGATCAATAGCACTGTAAGCCACCTTCTGTCCTTAATAGGCTGGGAAGCACATAGTTGGCCAAATCTGGCAACTGGTTCCAAGAAGCTGACATCATTGGGTAATTATTTGCTTGGGATCTGATTTCATCTGCATTTGGTGTCTCAAAGCCCATGAGAAAATCTATCTCACTGTCAACGTGCATAGTTGATAGTGTTGTATCTGAGTCAGTGTATGTTCACGTTGCCCTTTACAACTTGAGAGTCTAAGATTTTACACATAAAGTGCTCAGCTGAGTTCTGAATTGTGCAAGGTATGCCTTTTAGATAAAACATTAAACCTGTGTCTACTTATTCTGTTGATTTAGGAAATGTTAAAGATTTTACAACACTTTTTTTTAAAGGAAAACTGACACTCAATATTTTTTAAAAACTCATACATGGGATGTGGGTGTTGCTGACTGGGCCAGCATTTATTGCTCATGCCTAGTTGCTCAAGAGGAAGTGGAGTTGAGCTGCAGCCTTGAACTGCTGCCCTCCATTTCATGTAGGTAGCCCCACAATGCTGTTTGAGAGGGAGATCCAGGATTTTGGCCCAGTGATACGGAAGGAATGGTGATATATTTCCACGTCAGGATGGTGAATGGCTTGGAGGCGAACTTATGGGTAGTGATGTTCCCATAAATTTTCTGCCCATGCCCTTCTAGATGGAAGTGGTCATGTGTTTGGAAATTGCTGTCAAGGATCATTAGTGAATTTCTGCAGTGCATCCTGCAGTTGGTATACACAGCTGCACTGGCCATTGTTGTTGGAGGGTGTGGATGTTTGTGAATGTGATGCCAGTCAAGGAACTTACATTCTTTTTGTCAATAATTATAACTGAAAGTTAATAAATGGCCATTCCTCTCCTCCTCTTTTCATGGAACCTGGCTGTGTAGGCACGGTGGCTCAGTGGTTAGCACTGCTGCCTCACAGCACCAGGGACCCGGGTTTGATTCCACCCTCGGGCGACTGTCTGTGTGGAGTTTGCACATTCTCCCACTGTCTGCGTGGGTTTCCTCCGGGTGCTCCAGTTTCCCCCCACAGTCCAAAGATGTGCAGGTTAGGTGGATTGGCCATGCTAAATTGCCCATAATGTTCAGGGATGTGTGGATTATGGGGGGATGGGTCTGGGTGGGATGCTCTGAGGGTCGGTGTGGACTTGTTTGGCCGAATGGCCTGTTTCCACACTGTAGGGATTCTATTCTAGATGTCTTTATTGTCGGCAAAACAGCAGTAACCACATTTTAAGTAATTAATTGCTTGTGAAGTGCCATGGAATGTTATTGAGAGACATGATAAGGTGCTATATATAAATGCAAGTTCTTTACAATTCCCAATGTCAACCACAGTCACCAGGAACACATCAAATAGAGGTGAGATGTTTCTTTAGGGGAAGAAGGTTAACAGAGGGACATCTGACTCACAGATGGATTTCTTTGGGATTGGTATTGGTAGCTGCCAGGATTCAAGTCAATTTATTCACTGTCTGACTGGTGTCTATCAGACAAGATTGAAAAGGGATTAATATAACTTGTGTGTGGAAGATTAGAACCAATCTCGCTACCAATCCTAATTACCGAATACATTTAAACAATTTTCTCTCTTTACTTGCATCCTTTTTGTTCTGCTCAGAGCTCACCTCTGCTGGTATTCATTCTCTGCATACTGGTAGTTACAGCTCCTTGTCAACTCACTCCAGTCCTCCATCCACTCTCACACCTAACTATGTTCCTTACTTTAAAGGTAAGATGCACGTGCTGAACTTAAGATATACCACTCTGTGCCTATCCAAAGTGATAGGGTCTATGCATGTATGTATAGAAAACTTGATGTCAGTAAATTTCATTGGGAAGTGTTATTTACATTGCTAGTTTCGAATCTTGCATAGTATCCTTTTAGCATATTTGATTCAAGAGTTATGTGGCAAATCAAAGCTGCATTGCAGAGCTGTTTTTCACAATTAGTACTATGCATTTTTAACCTTTCAAAATTATGTAGTGTTTGTAAGTAAATTTAAGGCATTACTGCAGCCCACCCTTTCAGTTCTAACTGCATTACAAAATAATTTGTGTCAATGCATTGAGGTACATTTTCTAATGCTACACTCTTTGACATGTGGCTTCATTCAGACAGAATGTGGAGAATTAAGCACAGAAATCAATAAACTAGGTTTGCAATACAGTCAATTTTCCAGTGATTATAACTCACTCTATTCTTAATGGTTTCCAAATTAGCTACAGAAAAAGTTAGTCAGTACCTCTTCTGGTCATTATAGGCTTTGAAGAATTTGAATGATTTTCTACAGACATCCATAATATGCTGGGCATGATTTTATAATTACATGTGCAGCAGTGCAAATGTAGTGAGGTTTGCACATTTTTTTCCACTGCCAGAGCAATGTAGCACAAGTCATTCTTTTTAAAAGAGTAATATTATGCCCAGATGTAGCAGCAAGACATATTTTATGTATAAATCGAATGAAAATACAGACAAGTGGATGGAGGTAATCAAATGATAAACTAAGCCACAATAGTAGAAGGTGCTAGAATTTTAGCAGATAAAGGTTCAGGGTGGGTTTACAGCTCCAAAATGAACTTGATATGGTGGTTCCTGGATCCACATTTTAGTAAAGGTGTTTGGAAGTTAGCAGGAAATTCTCATGGAGGTGTCAGTCATAATTAAAATATTTAAATAGTCATATTCAAATATTTAAATTTTGTACTGTACTGGAACCAGAATTCTGGCTTTACCAGCTAATACATGGGCTTCCCAAATTCTGTGGAACTTACCCTGGTCAGCAAGATGAATGGAGAGATATTAGTTAATGGAACTGAGAGGCCTGAAAACATTTGATGTGAGAAATTGTATAGCTGCTGGGATGTTGCTCACTGCACCTGCTCTGAGTGTGTGATTTTGCTGTTTCACACTTGATTTCCAACTTTTCTGAAGTCATTTCACTTACCTTGGATTTTAAACATTTTGATCTGATTTCCTTGCTGTCAGCTATCACTGAAACATGTGAACAACTTATGCAGCTAAAGTATTAACCTGTTGACCTCCATCAAGAAGTAACACAAAAGGAGCCACACTAACAGCACCAGGAGAAGCAGAAACAACAAGGCCTGCCTTCCATATGCAATCTCGTTGCAACTCCATGGAACAGAAACAGGATAGAGTTCTGGTCTGAAGAGTCAATGTCGCCAACGTAGGGCATGCAGCGAGAGAATGAGTTTCTTAAAGTACAGAGCAATGATATCTAAATATGCCAGGCTTTTGGAGCAGGCCTTTACTGATAGCTGCCATGTTCTTGAATAAGACCACCTTCCAAGTGGATGAAGTTGTTGTTATTTCCACAATCTCAATTTGCTGCCACAAGTGTATGTCACAAGAGAATGCGCCATTGAGACAATGCAATTTTGGCCAAGGCTACTATTTCCATTCGCTTTAACACTGGTAATGCCTGTCAGGCTCTCAAATTTGCTGAGGTTGCTTGATACCCTCCTGTACAGGGAGTCATTAATTGTGCACATCTGGCAAACTTGCTGCTCTCAGATGAGGCTTGACTTATCAACCATTAGGGATTCCAGCCTCCATTTTTCAACTCTTTGGTGCAAGGTTATCATACAAGATATCTTGGGAGCTGCCATGATTAATTCGTTCTAAAAATGTTCCATCTCCACGAGATTTTCACAGCTCCACAAGTTGTGTTATTTGGATTCTTGAAGACAGGCGTTACTTTTCTGAGGACCTGCCTAATGACTTGATACTAAATCCCAGCTTAAGAATCACCACATTAGAATTCAAACTAACCAGATTGATGGTCAACTTAATATTTCACTAATGGAAGCATTGCATGGTACACAAGCTCTACTCATGTCAGTCTTGTCTTTCTGTGGTTCTGGGACTTCCAGGATATTCTGTTCTTTGTTCATTGAACCTGGTATCTTAATTCACAATATTCATCAAGATTTTAAGTCAGCCAACTTAACTCTAGCATATGTAAAAAAACTCCCTTGCAATTTGAAGACTACGACTCTAATTTCTCAGTTTACCTTAACTGCTGGAAATGTACAATTTCATAGCTGCTTACTGAATGTTTGGCTCTCTTGCTCTATCTATACATGTCATAGCCTCTTCTGAGATCTCTAAGTAACCTTTAATCACATACTTGCAATTCATGACTAGTGGGAAGTGCTCCTGGCTTCTAAAACAACCTAAGCTTAACTTGCACTATACATTTAAAATCCTAGCCCTTAAGCCATTCTTAAAACCAATCAGTACCCAGTTTTGGCTTCTATTTACTATAATGCTAGACCCTGGAGGCTGGACCCCAAATGAGCAAATATGCCTTAGCTATAACATCACTTGTCAGTTCTTAAACAAACGGAATGGTATTTCATTGCTTGAAGAAATGCTGACTTAGTAAACAACATCCGAATAATAAATACGAATTAAAGCTCTTCTTCCTTAAACTTATAAATTCAATAACTGAAGCCTTGGTAATTACACCAACTTGTCGATGGCATGAAGATTAATAGCTTACTCTCTCACTTAGACAGACACCAGTTCCAGGATGACTTGCTTTCTCTCCAGAGGTGAGGGTCATGTGATGACTAAATAATCCAGTGATGGATCCACACACCCTACTACTGGTGCAGATGGTGGTGTTTGAATAGGCATGGGATGGTTGGGTTCTTGCATGCTGCCTCTACTGTTTGTGTTTAGCCTCCACCAGACCATGTCAGAGATGCTTAAGATAGTTAATATCTTCAAGGATGCTTTTTTGTCCAGTTTAGGTGGTCTTGGGCTAGAAATTCCCATGCGTAAATGGGGGTAACGTGTTATTTTTAAGAAGACTTTGAGGAAATCCCTCTGCCCTCCTGGTAACCTCTTGCTGTGACAGAGCTTGAAATAGAGAACTTGTTTTGGATGCCTTGTTTCAGGTATACCATGAGCGTGGGCCACCCAATAAAGCTGCCTGACAGCAACTAGTGTCTCAATGTTAGCCTGAGAGAGACAACACTAATATTGGAGCACAGGTTTGCACACACACTGGGTCTGTGTTAGATCTCTTGGTGAGGATAATAGTTTGCATGTTAATCTCACCTAACTCGCTCTCCTTTGTCTAACTTGATCATTGCCTCCTTAAAGATGCCCCCTCAACAAAGTCATGCTGACTCAGTCATATTTTACTATGCACTTGCAAGTACTCCTCAATAATAATGGACTCTAAAATCCAATCAATGACTGAGGTCAGGCTAACCAGCCTATAGTTTCCTGTCTTCTGCATTCCTCCCTTTTTTAAACAGGGACGTTACATTCGGCATTTATTTCAGTTGTCTGGAGCTCTCCCTGACTCCACTGATTCCTAAAAGATAATCACACCAATGCCTCAACAATTTCCTCAGCTGTCCCCTTCAGAATTCTGGTATGTAGTCCATCTGGTCCAGGTTATTTATCCACCTTCAGACTCTTCAGCTTCCCCAGCATCTTCTCCTCAGTGATGGACACTACACTCACATCCGCCCCTGAGTCTTTTGAAATTATGGTATGCAACTGATGTCATCCATCATGAAGGCCATTGCAAAGTACCTACTTAGTTCCTCTGCCATTTCTTTGTTCCCCATTACTACTTCTCCAACATCATTTTCCAGCGATCCAGAATTGACTGTTGCCTCTCTCTTACCTTTCATAATATACAAGCAGGAAAAATATGGCCAAAATACATTTTTAAAAAATGCTCATTGAATGTTCAGCTCATTGAAAAACAGGGAATAAGATACTTGTTAAGAATGCAGTTATAGCACTAGTGCATAAAATAAAAAGAAACTTCCCATAGTATTGGAAATTCTTTCAAATCGCAAGTTAGATTAAAGGGTGCCTCAATCATCTGTGCTTACAAGTCATGAAATAATCCATAGTTCCTCAATCAGAGTAAAATCTCAATTATTAAAACATTAACTTGTCATTATGCAGTAATGCAAATTCAGTTTTGATGTTACTTACAGAATGCTACTGATGAGAACATATTTTTGCCCCTTAGTTTAATAGCTGACATCAAGGCAGTCTTGATTGTCTTTGTGTGTCCAGTGTTGCCAGGCTGTCTCAAAACTTAGGTGGTTATATGATATGCCTGTCAGTGTATTGCAGCATCACGTGTCTACTGTAGTCAAGTGTCAGATGGCTTTGGTGTGTGTGGTTCTCTGCTTCAGTTGCATCATTTTATTATATGTCAACTTGCTGGATGTAAAACTGTCAAGGAAAGATTGTCATGTTTGATGTAAATACTATGTTTTGTACCATTCGTGTTTATTTAGAAGACTATGTATACCAGTGATACATAACATTCTTCAAACTATCTGTGACATTTTACTGGTGCAGCAATAACTTAAGCCACTGTCCTACAATGATGTTGTAAAAGTATAGAAGTATGCAGTGCAGAAGTACTTATGTCATGTCCATGTCAACTCTTTGAAAGAACAATCCAGCAAGCCCCATGCCCTTACACTTCTTCTATGTTCCTGCACCTTTCTTTCTTTAAAATATATATCCATTTTCCTGTTGCAAGTTGCAGTTGTAACTGCTTCCATTACCCTTTCAGACAGTATATTTGAGATCATCATCATTTGATGAGTGAAATAATTTCACCTCATCACCAATGTTCCCTCTGAGGTTTGGGTCGTGCATTTGCACAGCCACTGGATTGTTCACGCCAGTCAGTGTGTAGACACTTTGACTCCCAGACAAGATGATGATGCTGCAAGGTTTTGCACAGCAGCAGGAAAAATTGAAGGGAACATCACCCAACACCTCCTGACTTTTTTTTGCCAAAACAATTTAAACCCACCTCCTCTGGTTATCAACCCATCTTCTAGTAAAAACCATTTGGTCAAATGAGAAGTGCAGACCTGAATAAAACTACAGGGAATCTGTGTTGGATTGGCTACTAATGCATTCTTGCTGTCATGGTGATTTACCAATGACAGAATCAGATGCATGGAGGTTGCCTGCCCCAAAAAGGTGGGTGGCCACTTTACATAATTTGCAGCTCTATAGGGCTATTTTATGGGGCTATCTGTATTTTGCTGATTGCTGATGGCAGGCATCTCTCTCTCTATCTCTCTCTCCCTCTTTCTCCCCTGCTGTTACGCAATAATAACCTTTTAATTCGGGACACTGCCTCTGCTACAGATACTCTAATCATTGGGTAGCCCAAGACTAAATAACTACAAGGAAGGACTGATGGCAGCAAACTATCTGAAACCATTCTTACACTGTACCTCATACTGGTAGAAGTGATGAATGCCACAATACACTAAGGAGTGGTCATCTGGGAAAATGCTCTGTGTGGTGGATTCAATGTCCAACACCAAGAGTGGCACTACTGTCTGAATCCTAATTAATACAACTGCTAGACTGGGCCTGTGGCATGTGATGAGGCAAACAATAAGGGAAAAATGTACTTACTGTTGTCCTTATCAATCTACCTATATCAGATGCAATTGTCCATGACTGTATTGGTAGAAGTGACCACCACACAGTCCTAGTGGAGACTATGTACTGTCTTCACATTGAGAATACTCTCCACAACCAACATGCTAAATAAGATAGATTTCAAACAGATCTAGCAACTCAATATTTGGCATCCATGAGGTACTGCAGACCCATAGACAGAATTTTATTCAAACATAATCTGTAAACTCATGACCCAGCATACCCACTACTCTACCATTGCCTTCAAGATTGGGGGTCAGCCCTGGTTTGATAAAAAGTGCAGGAGGATATATGCTAAGAGCAGCACTATATGCACCTAAAAATGACTTGTCAATCTGTGAAACTACAATGCAGAACTATTTGTGTGCCAAGTAGTGTATGCAAGATGCAATAGAGATGCATGATTCAATAATCAGTGGATCAGATCTAAGCTCTGCAGTCTTAGTACATCCAGTCATGAATGACTGTGGACAATTAAACAACTCACTGGAGAAGGATGCTACACAAATATCCATATCCAGAATGATGGACGAGCCCAGCATATCAGTGCAAAAGACAAGACTGAAACATTTAGCCAGAATTGGCAGTGGACAATCCATCTGTGCCTCCTCTTGAGGTCCCTGGCATCACAGAACCCAGCTTTCAGCCAATTCAGTTCACTCCATGTGGTATCTCAAAAGGCACTGGATATTGCAAAGACTAGGGGTCCTGACAGCACTCCCAGCATTAGGAGCAAAAGCTTGTGCTCCAGAACTAGACAAGCTGTTCCTGTACAGTTATGACATTTGCATCTAATTGGCAGTGTGCAAACTGATCCAGCTGTGTTCTGTCCACAAAAAAGAAGCTGGAAAATCCAATTCACCCCATAACCATCAACATTTCCTCTAATTTTCTTACTGGCTGCACCGACCTCCGAGGCAGTGACTTCTCAAACCAGACGTCAATTCCGCAGCTGGTGTGCCAATGCCGATTACTGTGCATGGAACTTGAAGGCAGCTGAGCTTCGAGGCTACACTGATTATTGTCACATCTGTCTCCTCTTAATCATCAGCAAGGTGATAAAAGATGTCATTGACACTGCTATTCTGTGGCATTCTCTCAACAATAGCCTGTTCACTGTGTTTGGGTTGTGCCAGGTCCACTCAGCTCCTTATCTCATTATAGTCTTGGTCCATACTTGGACAAAAGAGTTGAACTTGAGGGGAAGTGAGGGCAACTATCCTTGACTTCAAGGCACCATTTCACTGAGTGCAAGACTGGAGTCAATGGAAATTAGAGTAAAACCTCTCTGCTGGTTGGAGTCACATCCAGCAGACAGAAAGATGGTTTTAGCCATTGAAAGTCAATTTATCTTAGCTTCAGAATATCACTTGGGAGTTTTTAAGATAAAGGTCATAGGTCTGAACTTCTTCAGCTGCTTCATTATTGTTCTTCCCTCTATCATGAGGTCAGAAGTGGGGATGTTCACTGACGTTTGCACAATGTTCAGAAACATTTATGACTCCTCAAATACTTAAACTATCTTATGTCCAAATGCAACAAAACCTGGACCGCATTCAGGCTTCAACTGATAAATAATAAGTAACATTCACATAAAACAAGTGCCAGACAATAGCCATTTCAACAAGAGAAAATCTAACCATTACCTCTTGATATTCAACAGTATTTCCATCTCTGAGTCCTCCAATATCAACATTCTGAGCATTGCCTTGACCAGAAAATGAACTGAACCACCCATATGAATATTCTTGCTACAAGCACAGTCAAAGGCTGGGATTTCAAATAGCCAATCACAATTGAGTTACATAAACATCTTCTATACTGCATAAAAAAATTAAGAACTATTTTCTAATCAAATGAGAACTTACAATCATTACTTAACAAATTAATATTAAGAGACAAAGTGATTGCATGTATTACAGCAAAAACCTTACATAGAACATAGAACATCTAAAACTGTTTATCCTCAAAATATGACAGTTATCCATTTTCTTATCAAGCTTCTCATGCTGTTTCTCAGTTGAAGAGTTCTTACTGCGGTAATTATTGTAGATAAAATTTCTTGGGTTGTTTGTTCAATTCAACATATAGATGATCTATAAAATGAAAGTGGCTGATAGAGCAAATTACTTTCTCACATTCATGTTCATTCAAAAGGAAAAATGTACAATCCAAATTTGTAGAAATTATTAGCAGTAAATGAAATTATTTGCAATTTGATTAGCTGAGCTTTTTCCTCCAAATGGACCAACTTCTCACTTATGTAATTCCTGAAAATTTACAAATCTTATGATTATTTTTGAACACCATTTTAGTGGGATTTGATATGCTTTGGACCTTTCCCTCCGACATACATTGCAGTGCTAAGAAGTAAAAATGGAATTGGTTAGGTTTGGAACTACAAGTACATTCAAAAGACCTAATTCATATGACAAAACCACTTGGTGACTTTTTTAACAGATCAATCCACCCTCCAGATTTGAGGGCTGGAAAATGAGTTTTCTTCAACTTTCTTTTGAAAGAGAACTCCAAGGACTTTTAAAAGTCCACTCAATAATTCAAGTTTTTTTCATGAAACTATACACAATTAAGGTCACTAGGTTGGCTGCATTGAAGGTCCGTAGCTAAATATTAACTAGATGTAGTTCCATCAGCAAGACCAGTCTCTCCAACTGAGTAGGGAACTTTGACTCTTCTTGATTATCTCAATATTTTTTGATATTGCATCCAAATGCACAAACCTCATACACGTCTATTATAAAATGTATGCACAAATATAGTAGTGTAGTTTTAAATATTATTATGTATCCTTTCCATCTTTCATTTGGCAGAACTTTAATGACATGTCAAATGTAGCCAGTCATCAAAAACCTATCTAAGGCTTTCAGTAAATATCCTGACTATTTGCCCGGCCTCAAATACTGATGGAGAAATGCATCAGAAAAATTCAAATTATTGGTAAACAATGCATTCCAGAATTTGTTTGTTTACAAATTCAAACTAAAAACTAAAATCTCTGTTATTTACTGATTAAATAATGCTTTTGCTTGGTTCAACATTATATAATGCCACAGGTAAACTTGAAGTTTCATTTTAAAATATAAGAAAGCTGGAATTGAAGTCAAAAAGATAAAAAATATTACCAAATGATCATTTTCTATTACTAAAATCTCTGGTATGACAATCCCATAGATATGATGCTTACATCCCATGAAAGAATAATAATGAAAAGCAATAATTATACATACTGTATACAAGTTGGTTTTCATTCTCTATGGCAGATAAATTGTAACAAATCATAAGAGATTGCCTCATACTTAACCATTTAGTCCTGTGGAGTGTAGTATAGCGTGGTAGTTGCATACATCACTTGACATTCAGAGAACATTTCCTACGTGGGCCCTGAACTTGTGGCAGAATGTGTGCACTTGTATCTTTTATCTAGATAGTGTTACTGTCATTTTTTTTCAAAATTATGCTGATGAATCTAATACTAAATGAACACAGATTATGTGCAATTATCTTCTGTCTTGGCACAGTTTATGCAGCTTGGTATATTGTGTAAAATGGTCAAGTACACCATCTTTATTTGGAAACATTAAAAAAGGATCAATCTCTCCTGCTGAGCAGGGAACTTGGAAGGTGATGCTTTGCTTTGACTCTTCTTGATTATCTCAATTTTTTTCTTTTTTGCTGATATTGCTTCAAAATGCACAAACCTCATACATGTCTATTATAAAATGTATGCACAAATATAGTAGTGTAGTTTTAAATATTGTTATGTACCCTTGCAGTCTTTCATTTGGCAGAATTTTAATCAATTGTCAAACCTTGCAACCAGTTATCAAAAACCTATCTAAAGTTTTCAGTGAATATCATGACTATTTGCACTAGCTACTTACCCTGGCTTCAATACTGATGGAGAAATGCATCAGAAAAATTCAAATTATTGGTAAACAATGCATTCCAGAATTTGTTTGTTTACAAATTAAAACTAAAGGCCAAAATCTGTGTTATTTACCAATAATTAAAACTTTTGCTTGGTTCAACATTATATAATGCCATAGGTAAACTTGAATTTTTGTTTTAAAATATGAGAAAACTGGCAGAAAATAATGGACAGTGTTCCCATTCTTACAATATTGAGGCGGAGGGGGCATGAAAAGTAAATGCAAGATACTAAGCACCAACCCTGATGTCAAGAGCCTTAGTACAGTACAGGTGCCATTTTTTTTCTGAAAAGGAAAATCTGAACCTCTTTTGTAGGGATGTTTATGCATTACAGGCACCTGAAAAGGTGTTGCTCCATGGCTTTATAAATAATGGTCTCTCACCAAGTTTGTTTGAATCTTACTATGGCATTATATCCTTCTGCCACTAAGCATATAACTATGTTACTCTGCTTCCCACTTTCTTTTCTGTACCTTCTTTGCTTTTCTCTTTGGAGGCAGTGAAAGTCGTCGGAGCACTCCCAGCTTATCCATGCACCTAGACAGCAAATCTTATGTCCAGGCTCCTAGACATTTTCATGTACCAGGTAGGAACTGCATGTGCTTTGCTGGTTTTAACACAAACTTTCTTTGCATCTTCCATAATTTTGGCACTATACAAGAGTATGTGTGTTCTGCAAAACCTCACTGTCATTAAAATCCTATATTTGTTTTGATTGTTTTGACTTTGAGAATATAGGGTACATGACTGTCAAAAGGTGACATAGGGTAGAAAATACTGGCCAGAATATCATATAACTTGTACTAGATTCCCCCTCATTATCCTAATGAAAATGTTAATCTATTTAAATTAAACTATTAAAGAGCACAATTAAACTATTTGTGAAAAGAATATCATGGGTGTGCTCTAAGCGCTATTCAATATTGTTATTGCGGACATGACATGGTTCTTCAAGTTGATTTTGCCATTGTAATGATGGTGAGACTCTCAGTGTTTGCAGTCATTACTTCTCTGAAACTAACAGCAACTTTTGGAAGGACCACAAACACATTTAAATGTGGAAATCCAGAAGTTGCTGTCAGTGATTCTACAGTCCTCTATAAGGCAGCCTGGGGAAGTCTCTGAGACTGAAAATAATTAGAATTTAATGAGCGGATTAAATGTTCCGCTTTCACAATCTTAGTCACACTGTAAAAATCTATGAAAAGTCATATGTGGTTAAGTGAAGTGTAACTATGTTTTTAAATGGCATATTGAGTTCATAATTCTTGCTGATCAACTTTTCTGGCCATGATAAAGAATTTGTATTTTTATGGAATTTTGTTTTAAATTTGTAAAATTTTATTTTTTTAAATATGTCTATGACAGTACAGGTTCTACCTTAGTTCTGTGTTCATGTCCCAGTCTTTAACTTGCTCTTCATAAAAACATATTAAATTGTGAAGGACAGTCAGTGCTTTTAATTTCCTCTGGTTTGCTACTTGTGAAAATTCTTCAGTGTGACTAACTACCTTCTCTGCTTAATGACACCACTATGCCTGGGCACCTGGAGATCCCCATGATTTTGTGTCAGATTCGAATTTACAGGTGAATTCCATTCCACAGAGATTGCTAAATCTTTGTAGGCAGCTTTTTTCAAGGTCAGCAGTGAGTGCGACACAGATAGCATCAGGACTTCAGTAAACCAAAACAAACTGACATAATATTCATGCAGTGTGCACTGTTTCAAACTTATTGATGAAGAGTTATTTATATTTAGATTTTTTTTCATATAAAAAGATACACACTGGAAATGCAGAGCATACCCATTTGCTTCTGAACTACAAAGTTAAAATTTTACTATTCTCAGGAGAGATCCCAACTCAAATGTTAATATTTCACAGTTAATGCTAATCCTTCTCCTTCAGGTGAATTGGTGTGTATTTGCAGCATCTTTTGTGTCTTTATTATAGAGTTATTTGCATAGAGTGCACACCTTCAAGAAATGCAGGTTAGTTGACTGTGTCTATTTGCATTTTAGGTTTAATGAGCAAGAAAGATGAAAGTCTAGTTTAATACATACTTGAAACTAAAACCTACACATTTATTTCAATCCACTATGCTTTATCAAGATAAAAATTTGCTCTAGTATTTAATGCTTAATTGTTTCCAAATTTGTTGATTTAGATTGTGTCAACTAAAAAATGTAAAATCAATTATGGGGCAAAACTTCTTTCTTGCATTTATTACAAACCCGCAGATGGAACATTTGATTCAATAATGGAGTCAAATTTCATAATGGTTAACTGCAGATTGTGTCTTGGCAGTGTGTAACATTGCATCAGCCGGTAATCATTTTCAGTAAATGTTGTAACATTTAGACAGGAAGTGCACCAATGATATCTGTTCATGTTGCAGTACATTGGGAAGAAAAAATCAAGACTCCATTCCGATATGTTTCATAAAAAGGCTAATGTTACAAGGAGACAAACTCAGGTAGTGTAGTGATTTGCCCGGCACACATTGGAAAATCTCAGTGAGCCTGATTTGTTTCTGTTTGCACACTGGATTATATTATCCTGGTATATCTAGATGTACCTATATGGATAGTACAAGGAAGGGACAGTTAAAATGAAGTAAGTAACATTAAATAAGAAGCTGATAAACCAAATAAGACATAAAGAGAGACAAAATAAAGAGAAGACATATGAAAGAAACCAAATAGAATGAAATATTAAAGTGAGGTAGAGATGCAGAACTATATGAAGTCACTCCAGGAAAGAGGAAAACAAGGGCATGAAAGAACTAAGGGTGAGAGACAAAGGAAAGTGATGCAGAAACTTTATATACTGCACATTTTCTTTAAATTTACGTAGTAACTTTGTCATGTGTGGGCTTTTAGATTTAATTATTTTGGTGATCTACTGCTTTTTTTGGGTGATTTCTCACTTTCAAATGTATATGCCCAGTGTAAAATAAAATGCAGGGGAAACAAGTAGGTTACAGACTACAATGTCTTGCCTTGACAGAAACGGTGTAGATATCAAGGCATAGGTGTTATAAATGCCTCTATATTTCCTCATGAGACTTATAAATTCATTTGAACACTTCATTAGAATATTACTTTATAATCATTCCCAGATTATTAATTGTTCTATTCTTGGCCAAATAATCCACCATTTATACTGCCTGTGCAGTCTCAAAGTTTGTGGATATCACTACAATCTATGTCTGCAGCCCCTTAACATTTCTCATGAGGCTAGAGGTACTTGTGTGTTCTGGTATGCAGACATGACATCAGCTCCACAAGTGAAGATAAAATAGTTCAAAACTTGTACAGGCATATGAACTTACATCAGATCTGATACCATAAAATGGGCCTAAAATATGATCATGCTGAGCTAACACACACAAAAAATGTGCATTTCACTTATTTTCAAATGAAAAAAAATGCTCACCCAATGAAAATATACTCTGCACAAGGACTCATTCAGCAATGATTCCCTCTTGCACAGTCACAGTCTGGGCTACAAAGCCATGCTTCCTTGCTGCCCTGCCAACTACTCAGAACAATCTGGCATACAAGTTATCATCTTTGTGACCATAGCCTTCTGTGATTGGTGAAATAGTCCATAATTCTCTCTTATTTCTCCCAATCCTCAGCATTAGCCATGAAATTAACCTACCAATTCCATATAATAGTCTAATAAATTATCTGGTGCTGATGTTGTTGAACTAACTCGGGCAGGAAAAAGGAAAATAACTAGCATTGCTGATCTGGGATTGTATTTTGAAACTATTCAATTAGAAGCTTAACAATATAAGCTACCAAGTGCCTGAGTAAGTGCACAACGTGTTAGCATTTTATTTATGGGACATTGCTGTAAGTGGGGTCTGATTGAGTGAGAAATAAACTGAAAAAATAGTGCGAAATTTAGGGAGATGTGAGGTCATCTAATACGACAAACTTGCTTATTTTACACCAACTTTATGCTGAGCTAAAATATTGCTCTGGTTTATAAATTTTAGTGTTACAGTGAGTTTAATATCCTCAGTGTGCATGGTTGAAACTTTTCCCACTTGGATGTTAAAGATATTAGTGAAATTAGTTAGACAGCCATGAGTGAGTTGCTGGAAGAAGGGGATTGGCTAATGTAGTACCATTATTGAAGAAAGGCTGCCAGAAAACTATAGACCAGTGAGCCTTACCTCAGTGATGGGTAAGTTGTTGGAGGGGATTCGAAGGGACACGATTTTTACGTGCATTTGGAAAGGCGAGGATGGATTAGGGATAATCAACATGGCTTTGTGGGTGGGAAATCATATTTCATCAACTGATTGAGTTTTTTGAAGAGGCGACAAAGAATAATGATGAAGGCAGAGCATTAGACGTTGTCCATATGTACTTCAGCAAAGTATTTGACAAGGTTCCGCATGGTAGATTGGTTAGTAAGTTTAGATCACATGGATCCAGGGGGAGTTAGCCAATTGGATACAAAATTGGCTTGAAAGTAGGAAACAGAGGGTTGTGGTAGAGGATTGATTTTTAGACTCAAGGTGTATGGGCAGCGGTGCGCTGCAAGGATGGGTTCAGGGTGCACTGCTTTTTGTCATTTATATAAATGATTCAGATGTGACTATGGGAGGCATTGTTAGTAAGTTTGTAGATGACAGCAAAATAGGTAGTATGGTGGAAAGCGAAGAAAATTACCTCAGAGTGCAATAGGACCTTATCAGATGGGTCAATGGGCCGAGGAGTGGCAGATGGAGTTTAATTTAGATAAATGTGAGGTGTTGCATTTTGGTAAGACAAACCAGGCAGGACTGAGGCAGTTAATGGTAGAGACCTGGGGAATGTTGCCAAACAAAGAGACCTAGGTGTACAGGTGCACAGTTCCTTGAAGTTGGGGTTGCAGGTAGACAGTATGGTAAAGAAGGCATTTGGCATGCTTGCCTTCATCAGTCAGAACATTGAGTATAGGAGTTGGGACATCATGTTGCAGCTATACAGGACATTGGTGAGACCACTTTTAGAATACTGTGTTCAATTCTGGTCTCCCTGTTATACGAAAGCTGTTGTTAAACTTGAGAGGGTGCAGAAAAGGTTTACAAGGATGTTTGAGCTATAGGGAGCGGGTGAATAGGCTGGGGCTATTTTCCCTGGAGCGTGGGAGGCTGAGGGATGACCTTATAGAAGTTTATAAAATTATGAGGGGCATGGAAAGGGTGAATAGCCAAGGTCTTTTCCCCAGGATAAGGGAGTGCCAAACCAGAAGACATAGGTTTAAGGTGAGAGGGGGAAGATTTGAAAAGGACCTGAGGGGTAACTTTTTATGTAGAGAGTGATGCATGTGTGAAATGAGCTGCTGGAGGAAGTGGTGGAGGGTGGTACAATTATGACATGTAAAGGGATCTGGATGGATGTATGAATAAGAAGGGTTTCGAAGGTTATGGGCAAAATGCTGGCAAATGGCACAAGATCAGATTGGGATGACTGGTCAGCGTGGACAAGTTGTACCAAAGGGTCTATTTCTGTATGACTCTAGTCTGGACAGTCTTAATTCATCTTTTTATTGAGCGTAGGACTCTTTTATAGATCCATTTTCTACAAGTGACCTTGTTTTAATAGACCTGTAGTATGTATGAACTTGAGTAAAGTCAAGGATGAGATGAAGTTCTCCTCTAATTCTTCTGGAGTACACTTCTGTATGACCTTGACTGCCAACAAACTAGCTCTGCACAATCCCTTCTAACAGCCCTGCCTCTTACACACTTATATCTGGTGTCTTATTGCATGTAGATTCCCTCTCTTTCTGAGGCTCCTATATTCTGTGCAACAACCAACCTTTGTGGCGAAAATACCACAAGACATGTATGCTGCATGCTTCACAACATTGTGCGTGGAGCAACGTTCAAATACATCAGGATGAGCCGTGCTTACAACTTCTACCCTTGAAGAGAAAGATGAGGAGGAGGAGGACGAAGCCTGTTTTGATCCTTTAGATACCAAGTATGGAGGAGGAGCTTGACAATGGCAGAGCAGCAAAGACGCATGGCTATGTAGCCCTGGCTGTGATTGTGCAAGAGGGGATCATCGCCAAACAAGTTCTTATATAGAATAGATTTTTGTTGTGCCCTCCAATATAACATACTGTCACCTAACGATCCCTGAAGCAAAAACAGAAATTGCTAGAAAAAACTGTCTGGCCGCATCTGTGAAGACAAAACAGACTCAATGTTTCAGGTCCAGAGACCCTTCTTCAGAGTTTCAAGATCCCTGAGCATTGTTTCTAAAATTATCCATGACACTTCACAGCCCCCCACAAGGCAGTGAAGGACCGTCAATGAATTTGATGTCACGATCGTATGGCTGCTTATCTCTCCATCATCAACTTTGATATCTTTAAATCTGAAATGAGATGGTAGTAGTACTGTCGTAACCTGACCACCTCACATGAATGTAATTGAGTATGAATGAGTCACCCACACTGAAAAGTTATTCAAGGGATGAAAACTGACAACAGTGATACTTGGAAATGAATATACTGGTCATGCTGGTTCTACATTTCAAGGTATACAAGATGAATTGGAGCAGTATGTGGATTTTCTCTGGGTGCTCCGGTTTCCTCCCACAGTCCAAAAATGTGGAGCTTAGGTGAATTGGCCATGCTAAATTGCCCATAGTGTCCAGGGATGTGCAGATCAGATGGGTTAGCCATGAGAAGTGGAGAGCTATAGGGATGGTGTGGGTCTGCATGGTGTGCTCTTCAGAGTGTCAGAGTGGACTCGATGGGCCAAAAGGCCTGCTTCCACACTGTAGGGATTCAATGATTCTATGTATGTTTCATTCACGAGTTTTACTGGCTTTTGTAACTATTCTGCATAATCTGATCTTCAAAACTAAGAAATATGCAATATGGAATATGATGACTGATTATATGACCGCAGTGTTGCACTTCCTTAAACATTCAGTAAAATATTATGACCAATGGTGATTTTAGGTTGAGGTTAACATATGCTGCAGTTCTCCCTGCTGTTTTTCTCAGCAATATACAGAAAGCAAGTCACATGACCAATGAGGCCAATATGCTGCGTACAGCAGACAACTGATGCTAACTTGATGATATATGGCCTACCGAACTACAAAGCAGCATCTAATCCAGAGAGCAGCACTGCAGTACAGCCAATCATCCTGCACCCAACACTCATGCTTGCCAGCTACTTGACAATTAGCATCTGGTTTGGAGTCTGCTGATGACAAGCCCTGAAAAGGATATCTAGATGGAAAAATAATTATGCAAGGAACAAAGCAGTGCTTGAAATCTTTGATCTCGAGTGTTGTAGTGCAATAGAGCAGGATTATGCCATGTAACTCAGCAGTCTTTACTGGATGACATACTACCAAGCACCTTCACTTCCTAGTTATTCCTTTGGAACTGTTAACATTACAAACCTATACAGAGGCCCGCAATGAGAGATGCACTGTATTCATGAAGTGCTCAATTGTTATCATTACAAAGTGATAAATGTCACCACGGTGTACCCATTACTACTGTCAGAGAGGTAATGCTTGTGAATTCTTGTGTTACATCAGAGGAGGTGGAGGCATGCTGTTCACTTCTCTTTCTGTTTGGCTTTGAGGAGCACATTGGCCAGCTTCATTATGAAGGTGCCGCTAGGTCACCTACTTTAGACCGTGACCTCTGCATCTCTGCAGTTTCAGCCATGGTCTCTAGCACCTATGGAACAGATGTTGACAGAGGGGCTGGAGAGGTGGAGGAAGATGAGGAGCTCTCAGTACCTTCACCATTCTCAGTAATATCCACATTCCCAGCTGGCCTTCAGCTGGGGTTTATGGCGGTAGCTGCTGGTGAGCAGCAGTCATCCATTCCAATAACTACTGTGCCAACAGCGCCACCATCCTGTGGAGGGCCACAGCTCCTTATTTATTCCATGGATGTCAGCACTCATACTCTGAGCAAACTGATCCAGGATGTTGAGGGAGCATTGTACCCTTTCCCAGCTGGATGCTGCTCTTGCATCCACTCTGAATGTTGCTGAGTATGCTTTTCCATGAGATTGATCAGTTTCTCATGAACAAAGACATCCTATTGAGCTCTCGAGATAATGTCAAGCTCATTGGCAGTGATGGACCTTGAGAAGCTCCATCAGAGGGCAGTATATCTGCTCCTTATCGGACAAATACTGTGCCACAGGAGGTGATTCCCAAGACTCCATGTACTTGCCCAATGGAGAATCATCGTGACTTTTCTCCCTCTTCTGAAGGGACTGTGAGCAGATATCTCTGACTCTGGCACCTTCTTCAGCACTCTGGTACTGCACCCTTTACCTTGTCTCACCAACTCTAAATCCCTCTAAGGTGCTTGGAACTGAGTCGGAGGAGAGTGCATTGGTAAAATGTGACGCTGCCCTCTCGGATGTCCCTTCTTCCCCCTCTTGATTCCCAAGGGGTGGACTGGTCCGGGCAGGTGAGGAGCAGAGTTGGGATCCACATGAGACACAAAAGGACAATTCTAGGCTTTCCCTTTGCAGTTAAAGCATTTTCCAGTGAATGTTCTAACTTTAACTCTGATCACACTACCTTATGAAGTCATCCCAATCTTGTTCTCCCTTCCCTGCCAACATTCCATTGTCCTCCCTTTGCAAGGTGACAACAAGAGCTCCATCATTATCATTATGTGTCAAAGAAATCTGTACAATGCCATTTATTTCCTAATACTGGTGATTAACCATCTCCAACAGGCAGCTGCTTAAGCACGCTGAAAACCCCCACGGCCATCTGATCCACCAAGTGTATGGACCTCAGCAATGCTGACCCACCCTCTTGTCCAGACCATCTCCACAACTTTGCACTTCTGCTGTGCAACAACAACATTAATAGTTTTCGTATATGGTCCGTGGAAATGGTTTGCTCTTCAATGTGGCTGTTCCTATTCACATCTGTTTTGTGTAAATGTGTGAGTTGCTGAAACAACAAGCCTCATCACTGAAGGAGGATTATGTGCAGTGCCTCATACCTTACCTGCATCATGCAGATGTGGGTCTTGCCTTGGACCCCTCCGTCTATGAGCCCAGGTATCTATCTTGCCAGAACACAGCAGGCCTCTGAATCTTTCTCAGCACTGAATCTGTGACCTTTGGAAAAGTGCCCCCCAATGCCAACATGCCTTCGTAGTTGCTGTCAGATTTCACGCTAGCATCCGTATTACCATCATCTGGGATCATAACATCAGAATTTTTTTCCCCTTGATGGAATTGTTGCATCATTTCACACACACGTGAATCATTCAACACACACACACAGATACCCACCTCCCACTGGGTTCCCATCCCACTAATAGCCTTGTTTTTTGGACTATGTCCAGAAAACTTTGGCCATAGTATTTGCCCATTTCAGTTTCAGAAATATTTTAAACTGTAATTGTAGTTTGAAGGCACTGGATTTTGGTTTTGAGTTGCAGTGAATATTAAGGTAATTGTTTAAAGTTCTTTCAGAGCAGCCCTAACTGCAGCCTTGATTCAAAAGTAATGCACTGTCAGAAAAAGCCAGCCGCAAAAAACCATAGTTGGGTTGTGTACAGGCCTCCAAACAGTAGTCAGGAGCTGGGGCGCAAGGTACACCAGGAGATAGAAAAGGTGTGTAAGAAAGGCAAAGTCACAGTGATCATGGGGGATTTCAATATGCAGGTGGACTGGGAAGATCATGTTGGTAGTGGATTGCAAGAAAAGGAGTTTGTGGAATGTCTACGAGATGGCTTTTTGGAGCTGTTCATGTGGAGCCCACAAGGGAACAGGCAATACTGGATTTAGCGTTGTGCAATGAGGCAGACTTGATAAGGGAGCTTAAGGTAAAGGAACCCTTAGGAGGTAGTGATCATAAGATGATAGAATTTACTCTGCAATTTGAGAGGGAGAAGATAGAATCAAAGGTAATGGTATTACAGCTGAATAAAGATGACTACAGAGTTATGAGGGAGGAGCTGGGCAGAATTGACTGGAAGATGAGCCGAGCAGGAAAGACAGTGGAACAGCAATGGTAGGAGTTTCTGAGAGTAATTCAGGAGACGCAACAAAAATTCATCCCGAGGAAAAAGAAGCATTGGTACAGGGAGGATGAGGCAACCATGGCTGACTAAGGAAGTCAGGGATAGCTTAAAAGCAAAAGAGAAAGCATATAATGTGGCGAAGGGCAGTGGGAAACCAGAGGACTGGGAAGCTTACAAAGACCAACAGAGGGCAACAAAAAAAGAAATAAGGAGGGAGAAGATTAAATATGAGGGTAAGCTAACCAGTAATATAAATGAAGACTGTAAGAGTTTCTTTTGGTATATAAAGGGCAAAAGAGAGGCAAAAATGGACATTGGATCACTGGAAAATGACACTGGAGAGATAGTCATTTCCTTGTTCCCCACTACTGAGGAACTGAATAATTACTTCACGTCAGTCTTCACGGTGGAAGACACGAGTAATATCCCAAAAATTCAAGAGAGTCAGGGGCAGAGCTGAATATGGTGGCCATCGCCAAGGAAAAGGTGCTAGTAAAACTGATTGGCCTGAAGGTGGATAAATCACCTGGACCAGATGGACTACACCCCAGGGTTCTAAAGGACATAGCTGAAGAGATAGTGGAAGTGTTGGTGGTGATCTTTCAGAAATCGCAAGAGTCAGGGAGGGTCCTAGAGAGCTGGAAAATCGTTAACGTGACACCCCTGTTTAAAAAGGGAATAAGGCAAAAGACGGAAAATTACAGGCAGATTAGCCTAACCTCAGTCGTGGGTAAGATTTTGGATTCAATTGTAAAGGATGAGATTTCTGAATATTTGGGAGTGTATAGTAAAACAGAGCAAAGTCAGCATAGTTTCCTCAAAGGGAGGTCATGCCTGACAAATCTGCAAGAATTTTTTGAGGAAATAACGAGCAGGGTAGACCAAGGAGAGCCAATGGATGTTATCTACCTGGACTTCAAGAAGGCCTTTGATAAGGTGCCACACAGGAGGCTTCTGAGTAAGATAAGGGCCCACGGTGTTAGAGGCAAGGTGCTAGCATGTATAGAAGATTGGCTGTCTGGCAGAAAGCAGAGTTTGGGAATGAAGGGGCTTTCTCAGGATGGCAGCCAGTGATAAGTGGTGTTCCTCAAGGGTCAGTGCTGGGACCACAACTTTTCACTTTGTACATTAATGATCTAGATGAAGGAACTGTGGGTATTCTGGCAAAGTTTGCAGATGATACAAAGATAAGTGGAGGCACAGGTAGTATTGAGGAGGTGGTGAGGCTGCAGAAGAATTTGGACAGGTTAGGAGAGTGGGCAAAGAAGTGGCAGATGGAGTACAATGTGGGAAAGTGTGAGGTTGGAAGAATAAGTAAGAATTTGGTAAGAAGAATAAAATAATGGACTATTTTCTAAATGGAGAGAAAATTCAGAAGTCTGAAGTACAAAGAGACTTGGGAGTTCTAATTCAGGATTCTTTCAAGGTAAACTTGCAGGTTGTGTCACTAGTCAGGAAGGCAAATGGAATGTTGGCATTTATTTTGAGAGGACTTGAGTATAAAAGCAGGGATGTACTACTGAGGCTTTATAAGGCTGTGGTCAGGCGAAGTTTGGAGTATTATGTGCAGTTTTGGGCCCCATATCTCAGGAAGGATGTACTGGCCCTGGAGCGGGTTCAGACGAGATTCATGAGAATGGTCCCAGGAATGGAAAGCTTAACATATGAGGAACATTTGAGGACTCTGGGACTATACTCATTGGAGTTTAGAAGGCTGAGGGAGGATCTCATTGAAACTCTCAGAATCCTGAATGGCTTGGACAAAGTGGACGTTGGGAAGATGCTTCCATTGGTAGGACAGTCTAGGACCCGAAGGCACAGCCTTAGAGTAAAGGGAAGACCTTTTAGAACGGAGATAAGGAGAAACTTCTTCAGCCAGAGAGTGGTGAACCAATGGAATTCACTGCCACACAAGGCTGTGGAGCCCAGGTCATTGAGTACATTTAAGACTGAGATAGATAGCTTCTTGATTATCAAGGGGATCAAGGGTTATGGGGAGAAAGCAGGAGAATGGGGTTGAGGAACTTATCAGCCATGATTGAATGGCGGAGCAGACTCAATAGGCCGAATGGCCTAATTTCTGTTCCTATGTCTAATGGTCTTATAAACTGGCAAATTAACTGAATCATCACTTATTCTTCGTTGCCAGTGCAAACAGTAGTTAGGACTTGTAGTGACTGGAACCAAGTTGACTTAGTTGACTACAAGGTTCTTGATTGGGGTTGTTAATTTGGGCCAATCAGGAAAGCCTTGGGTGACCAATATAACCAGGAGATTAGAATCTCCTCAGTTGAGGATTGACTCTGTGCTGGCTGGTCACACCAGTGTACTGTGCACTAGTAAATAAAGGGTAAGGGTAAGGGTAAGGGTAAGGGTAAGGGTAAGGGTAAGGGTGACTTGGTGATGGGATCCAGCCTCTGTGCAGTTATTTCAGGGATGGATATTAACTTGGAGTATGGAGGGAGTAGAGGGAATTAGTTTGTGTTATAAAACCTTAAAAGAAGAAATTTCCTAACAATTGTGTATTTAACTATGGAGAGGGATTGTGGAATTTGTTGAGCCAGAGGGATCTCAGTTCACAAAAAGCTTGTATGCAGGTACAGCAACTGATTAGGAAGGCAATGGGATGTTAGGCTTTTACTGCAGGAGGAATGGAATATAAAAGTAGGAAAGTTTTAGTGCAGCGGCACAGGCCTTGTTGAGACCATGTCAGAAATAACATGTACAGTGTTGGACTTCTTTTTTAATAAAAATACTGGAAGCAGTTCAGAGAAGATTCACTTGACTGATTCTTGGAATGAGGGGCTATCTTATGAAGAAAGGTGGAGCAGGTTTTGCCTATACCACTGGAGTTTAGAAGAGTGAGAGTTGATTTTATTATAAAAATAAGATACTGAGAGATAATGCAAGCAAGATATGACTGATGCTGGAGATCTGAAATAATAACAGAACATACCAGAGAAACTCAGCAGGTCTGGTAGTATCCATGGAGAGAGAAACAGAGTAAGTCATTGGGGTTCAGTGACCCTCTTTTGGAACGCCATGCTGGGGACATTTGATGATTTGGATACTGGGAGGATATTCCCTCTTGTAGGGAGACTAGAACTAAGGGACAGGGTTTAAGAATAAGAGGTGGTCCTTTTAAGTCAGAGATCAGGAGAATTTTTTTTCTCATAGACTTGTTAGAATGTGGAGTTCTGTTCCACAAAAGCAAAAGGATTTGATGTTTAGTTTATTCAGGGCAGAGTTAGATAGATTTTTGATAGACCAGAAAGTCATAACCATGGGTTACGGGGAGCAGACAAGAAGTGAAGCTGACCACCCAATTGCTTTTGACCTTCTCAAATGGTGCAGCAGATTTAAAGGACCAAATGGTCTACTCCTGATCTCAAATACTATATTTCTACGTAATGACAGGATCTGATTAGCAATTTGTCTGTTCCTGACTATTGCCAACTAGACTGAAAGGCTGGCTGGTTAACAGTCTGCTGGGATTCTGGCAACAAGCTACAACAGGGAAGATGGGAATGCTGGTGGACATTTGTGGAAGGAGGAAGATTGAAAACTGCATTTGGCAATATTGGGAAAGCCAGCATGTGCATAAGGGTGGCACGGTGGTTCACTGGTTAGCATTGCTGCCTCACAGCGCTGGGGATCTGGGTTTGACTCCAGCCTTGGGCAACTATCTGTGTGAAGTTTGCACATTCTTCCTGTATCTTCATGGGTTTCTACCTGGTACTCTAGTTCCCTCCCACAGTCCAAAGACATGCAGGTTAGGTGGATTAATCATGGTAAATTGCCCCAGAGTGTCCTGGTATGTGCAGATTAGATGAATTAGCCATGGTAAATGCAAGGTTACAGTGATAGGGTGGGGATCTGGGTGGAATGCTCTTCAGAGGGTCAGTGCAGACTTGATGGGCTGAATGGCCTCTTTCTGCATGGTAGGGATTCTATTATTCAAAGACTGTGTGGTGGTGGGATTATCGGAATGTGAAAACTGGAACCATGGAAGTTCAGGAAGACGAGTAGGGATGATAGAAGGAAGATTAGAGAGCTTGGTGGATGAAAAATGTTGGAAGCCAGAACAAGGAAGGATCAAGGAGATTGAAGGAGAGTGTTTTGGTATGGGGTCTATCAGCATTGCAGTGGCCAGGGTGAGGGGAGATCAGAAAAATCAGGGATGCCGTTCGGGGTGGTAGTTGATAATTAGAAGCTTGATGGGTAGGACTTGGGGGAGTAGTGTCGGTCTCAAGGAATGACAAAGCCAGTATATTGGACTCAGCAGGTAAATAGATACTTGCCTTCTGAATCAAAAAGGCCTTGCCTTCTTTTAATTGGAAGGATTCCTGAGGCACAAGAAGTCAGCCAGCCATGGTTAGAATTGTAATTAAATATGTGGCACTCAGTCTCAATATACTATTTAAATTGCTAACCACCTTTATCAAGCTGTTTGGTGTCCCGTCTTCGTCAAAACTGGAAATGTTGCTTGGTGGTAGGTTGGGGGTCAAGATTCAGATTTTTACATCTAACCCAAACCCACTGTTTTGGAGTATTAAATTTCCCACTATTATCTCTTTCTCTTGCGATTTAATGATTGTAAAAATATTTGCCAAACAACAAGAACACAAAGAGAGAAAGTTATTATGTAAGAATTCATGATTATCAGTATGAGATATTTAAATTTCTAGGTTATAGATAATATCCAGGTAAGCCAATTGCAAGATTGCGAAGAGGTCCAATTTTACAAATGGACACATGAACATATATGGCTTGATATTATTGTTCACCCACTGTTGCATGTGAAAGTGGTGGGATCCATAAAATAAAACCAGGTCATCTCACTGCCTACTTCCCCACTCCTGACCTGTCTCCTGTGTATATTTTTGCTGTACAGAGATGTTATTACACAACTGTGGAGCAGGTGGGACCTGAACCCAGGTCTCCACAGCCTTGAGATAGTGACACTACCGCTGTACCACAAGACCCCTCACCTGTCTCCTATATTACAGTGAACAGGCATGGCATCAGCTGGCCTGCTGGGGCCTTTCAATGGCCAATTAAGGATTTCATTTCACCTCCACATTTACAAGAGGCCAGGGAAGACAAGAAGCAAGGTGGTCCCAAGCAGTATTCACTATGTGGGCTACTGTCAGGCAGGATGGACGATATCACCTTTAAGGGGTACCCTGTGTCCATTGGAGGCACCCCTCCCAAGATCATCATTTCCTTTAAGCTCCCTTCCTAGTTTCTCCCAGTTCTCCCTGTCCTTTCACTTGGGCCATCCAAAGTCTTGACTAACCTCTAAGTCTGCTTTCATAAGCCATCTTTCTAGATTAGCTGTGATCCCAGCAGTGTCTGCCACTTGATCCTGGCATTGCCGAGATGTCAGTGTATGCCGTCTTCCCCACATGGAGGTGGAAGCCCACTCAAAAACAATTAAGACTGCTCCCCAGCATAATACCACTGTGGGCTGGCTGAATTTTGAATCACTAACAATCAACTTTTTGACCAAGGGAGATGGTAAAACCCAGCCCATGTATTCTTTCCTTTTCTACTTACTGCACACAAACGTGAACTCTTCCATGTAACAGTACTACTACGTAAGTGAAATGCTGAAAACAGTCTCTGAATTGGTTTATGAAAACTGTTCAACAGATATTCTGTCAGAAAATAAAAGCATAAGAGCATTTCCTTACAGCAGTCATTTTGCATCAAAACAATTTTTCTGCAGCTCTGCCTTCATAAGTATTATATCATGTATTTATGCCATGTATAGTTCCAGTGTACGTTTCATTCACTGTTATCGCTCTGGGTTTAAAAATTTTGATTCCATGCCTGAATCTCTATAATCAGGTTCCTGGTTCTGGCCACTTTAATGAAATGGGACTTACTAAAGTCACAACCTACAATTATTGGGTGTGAACTTGACAAACTGTCTCTTTTCAGCCTACCTGGAGCTTTTGACATGTTTGACTGACACTGCCTCCTGAAATTATCTTTCATGGTGTCCAGCTGGTTAGGACAACCCTCAGCTATATCCATCTGATCTAATCATCTCATTTTCATGCTTAACCACAGCAGCTGAACTTTCAACTGTCGCGGCCATACATTTTGGAATCCTCTCCCTAAACCTCTTAAACCCGCTAACCTACTTTTAAGATGCTGCGTAAACCTTTGACAAATCTTCTGGTGTCCTGCCTTGATTTTTTTCTCATTTGATTCAGTGTGAAATACTGTCTTTTTGTTGATACCATTCCTGTTTAAAACGTAGGTACATTACACATTGCTAGTTACAAGCCAATATTTAAATTCAAGTTGTTGTTGCTTATAAAAAGGCAATCACAACAGTCTATCACTTGGAGACAGTAAGGACTGCAGATGCTTGAAGCCAGAGTCAATAGATGTGAAGCTGGAAAAGCACAGCAGGTCAGACAGCATCCGAGGAGCAGGAAGGTCAACGGCCCAAAACATTGACATTCCTGCTCCTCAGATGCTGTCCGACTTGCTATGCTTTCCCAACTTCACATCTATTGACCCCACAACAGTCTGTCGATCTTTTGGCTGCAATATACATTTGTGGAAATCCTAACTTGGGAGCTGTAATTTAGCATGATGTTGGGTTTACAAACAATAGCCTACAACCCAAGTGGAACATTTGGTTGTGTTGATATGTAGGACAATAAACTTGTACTAACAGCTTTGTTCTGCACATACTTTATTTTAGTAGATGCACTTGCCATGTGCTAAATTGTCTTTTCTTTCTTTCTCCCTTCAGAAACAGATGGGAAAGCAGACAACATTTATAGGAAGCCCCCTGTCTACAGGCAACATGGTACTGTTTGTTAATTTCATGCTTTACTATCACTTTGCATGGTGTTGCAACGTTAGGGTGTCATTTCATGGATTAGCTCCTAAACTGGTTGTATCTACCTGTTACCGAATTTTTGAAGTGCATATATGAAACTTGAAACACCTGTCTTTTCAACTGCTTGCTTGCATTATATTGTTTACATTTCAATGATTACCTTAAATCTTCTAAATATTCAAAAGGCTGCTGAAAGACAAGTAGTTTGTGCAATTCTTAACAAGTTGCATTTTTAGAGACCGTGTTCCACATCGTTTTCATGAAGTAAGGATGGAAATGTTGCAAGCCAAGGTCGGGTAGACTTGTTCCAGAGACTTCTGATTGACGGTAGTGGATGCATCCTTTGCTGTGAATACATCCCTAATGTACCCAATTCTGTTATTCATTAATAAGAATTTGAGAGGGAGAGCTCTTTTTTGCATTGTTGATAGCCAATGCTACAGGCTGAAGCAAGCTAGCACTCAGATGTAGACTCATCATATCAATCTGTTGGGTGCACAACTGCCAACTAGATAGTGTGTCATTCACTACTGGTTGTAAACTTTGCCAGAATGGACAGATGTCCTTTGAAACAAGGGTACATAAGAAGGGATCAAAAGGGCAACAGGTCCATCAATTAAAGAAAACTAGTGAAAAGCATTAACTGTATAAACATGGCAACATTTACAGTATCCTTAGTGTTTCAGATATTTCTCCTTACCTGTGAAAATAGGGTCTAACATAATCAAAGCAGCTTCATAGAGTGATGACTTCATTCTTCAATTTATCTATCCACCAGCATTCATAGGATCAAAGAATCCCTATTATTTTTGTTTCAAGATTCATGGGTGATTTCTTTAAATGCACAGTCCCTTTAATTTTTTTTTGCAACAACATACCTTTGTATTTTAAAGGGGGCAATTTATAAAGCCGTGCAGCATAGAGCAAATGTTACTAGCCATGCACTGAAATTGTACTTATATTAGTGCCTAAATGATATTGCAATATACTGTTACTGTCACATAGTAACTATTTTTATTTCTTCAAAAATGAAAATATATTAGAAATATTAGCAAGTAAGAACTATACATTTATAGCAATATTACTAAACTAATACTGTAATAATAGAGATAACAAGGTGTAGAGCTGGATGAACACAGCAGGCCAAGCAGCATCATCGGAGCAGGAAGGC
>NC_063332.1:125343417-125416688 GCF_021869965.1 Rhincodon typus | reverse complement strand
GCTGTATTCCTCCAGCTCCACACTGTGTTATCTCAGACTCCAGCATCAGCAGTTCTTACTATATCTAACAGTGGAATTTTGTTGAGGCATCAGGGATCTCACCTGCCAGTGAAACATACGTTCTGCTTCTTTCACGAAGGTCCACCAGACCATGTCAGGCAGTGGCAAGGCTACTGGCAGGCACTCTTTGAAATCAAGATCCCGATGTGGAAATATCAACTATTGAGAGCTGCCGGCCAATCCAACATTGTCAGCTATCACGCTCAGCAGCATCACAGGAGGGGTAGTAGCTACTGCAGAAAAATACCTATTCGAGTCACAAGATCATGAGAAGGCCAAAGAAGAAACTGTCAATGGATCATCACCCATCCCTCCAACCCGTCCACTCTTGTCAATGTCCAGTCTCTGAATTAGGCACCGTGACAGCGCTCTCACCCCACCCTCTGCAAGATTTAATAATCTTCTCGGATAGAGAGAGAACCGTCTAGACAAGTGAAGGAAAAGAACCCTGCCTAAGAACTTAAGTAGGCAGAGACTTGGGATGGCCTTGGCCTCTCTTACTGAGGACCCAAACCATGGCCTCACTATAGTGCTCCATTTTTGCTTAGCAGGTTTGGAACAAGAGAAATCTGCTACTGCATACCTAAAATAGCATCTTCCTCAGCTCCCAGATGTCCCCTGACAACTAAAGGATTACTGGCCTGCATTGTTCAAGTTTTTAACCCAGAGAAAAGCAAATGTAAGCAGAACTCTAGAAATACTAAGATCTAAATACACGCTACTTGCAGAGGTAACCATCTCATTCCTGACCCTGACAGATTAGAAGCTTTTCCCCAGAAGAGCAAACTATTTTCCTGCATTTGCTCTATCAAGCATTTCAGATGGCCTGAATTTTCACTCCCAAGTCAGAAAAATCCCTGACTCCATAAACCCAACTTTGGAGAAGGTGTTCTAATTTTGGTTCTTGGTTAGGGGGGAGGGTCGGATATTAAATGGACTCAGGCCTGCCACCCACAAAAAACATTCAGTGGCGGCTATGAGAAAGGGCAGTTTTGATGATCTGACACTTAGCACCAACAATAAAAAAAATGCTAAAAAAACAAAATCTCCTGCAGCTTACTCTTTCACATTCCCTCATCCCCACATACATTCATATGTCTTATCCACCTAAACTTGCAACTTCTAAGTTAAAAATGAACCCCCTATTCTTCCTACCAAAATGTAATTCATCTACCAATTATTTGACCATTGTAAAAGTTTATGAATTGTTTGTTCTAGTTAGTTGCAGTCCTCCTCAGTATTGAGAATTCTTCAGCCAGCCACCATCCCAATCTCAATTTTGTAGCATCTGCAAATTGAAAAATTATGCTATAGAATCTAAAGACCAAATCGCTAATCTGAATTTTGAATAGCACTGATCCACGTGAAACACCACTTTTCACTTTCTGTCACTCTGAATGGCTATCATTTACACCTGCTCTGTTTTCTGCCTTGAATCCAGCTAGAAATCTGTTGTGCCAGTTGCATCAGAGAGCAGAGTGGTATGAGGCTGTGATGAAGGGGGCACAGTGGGAGGGAGCACCTGTAGGGTACAGACTTTGCAGTGCCCAATGTGGAAAGAAATGCTCTTGTGGGAGGTGCTCCTCCTCTTTATCTCAGAAGTCAAAGCATGTTGACCTACTAGATTCCCCCACTGCCTCCAAATTCCTCCTACCAACCTCAAGTTTGAGGCTCAGCAGGAAGCAGCCCTCAAGTGGACAATAATTGGCATTTCAAATAGTGTAATGCCATACACACTGTCTGGGCCTTGCCCGGCCAATGTAAAATTGTGGACAGGTCTTGGAGAGGTGAGAAGGTGCCTCAGGAGTTTTACAGTCCCCCACCTGCAAACCATAGGCAGGGAATAATAAAATTCTTCTCTGTATCTTTCAGGTGATTGTCTCAAGAATTCTAATTCTATCTCTCAAAATATTATTCAAGTATGTAATCAACATAACGCTTACCAATTCAGGAGTGGTTACATTCGTTCAGGGAGATGTTAGTGTAGTGATAATGTCATTGGACTGGTAATCCAGAGCCCCAGGCTAATATTGTGGTGACATGAGTTTGTGTCCCACCAATGTCAACTGGTGGAAATTGAATTAAATACAATTTTGGATTCTTTTTCTTAGAAAAGCTAGCCCAGTAAGTGTTTGGCACCTGTTCTAGTCATGGAATTGGTGAGATACACCAGCCAGAATATCAGTGGTATTTTAGATTTATACCATGCTTTTTAACAGGTCAAAGACCAGTACAACATTTGGTTCAGTCTTTGATCACTTGCTAGTCTGTCAGTCATCTATCTCAGGCTAACTTCTGTTCAGAAGCCCACTTACAGCTCTTTTACTGCAAGCATGCCTGCTTCAAATTGTCTGGCATTAGAGGGGAGCATGGACAGAAGAAGCACCCTCAGCATTCATCAGAATTTTCCCAAATGCAGAAATTTGGGAATTTATATTTCTTATCATTAATTTAGCAATTAGAATTTAGACGTTTTACTCAATTTTCCATGTTGACACTAACAGTATTGTGTTACAGTAGGTGATTGGCAAAGCAAAGGATTTTGGAGTGAAGACGGTGTTGGAGGACAAATTTATTTGGATCAAGATGGCAAAAAGGTGAGGCATAAAACCAGATGAACATGGAAAATCTTGTGACAGTAATTGAAGATGAGCAGGGATAATTTCCGCCAGAGTCCTTCCTTTATTACTTAATTAACATAGTTTATTGAAGAATATGCGCATTTTCTCATAATGAAATTTAGCTGTCACATTACAACAGTGCTAGCACTTCAATATAATTTTTAAACGATGGTAAAACATTTTTGCAATAATCTGTGGTCATGAAAGTAGCTATATAAATGCATTACATAATATATTTATATCTTTTATTACATATATTCTGATACAAGGGCCTTGAAATTAGATCATGTTTTAGTAACAACATTTTATATCTTGATCTGAAATTGCTCACTCTGGCATTTTAGTGAAAGGCCTAGCTCATTTACATAAGGGTTAATGTCATTGCTAGTACAGTGGAAAGAGCAATTTCAAACCAGCAATTCATGTGCAAGCATGCCATGGCATGATTTCAGAGTCTGGTTTATTTGGAGATAGTCAGATTTTTGTGGCGATTTCATTGGTGCTTACAATCATCAGTAATTTCTGCAGTTTGAAGGTATTTGCTTCTGAAAGGAATATTAAAGTGTAAGATTTTACTCCTTATCTAAAAACACATAACCACCACTGTTAAGGATAACATTTTCGTCTATTTTCTTGCAATTAGCATCTCTTTGGAAAGTTTTCCATGACTAACAGCAGCAATTTGCATGTCTGGTTTCTTGGACATGTATAGATATGATGTTATGTCTCAGCAAGCTAATCAGAAATAACAGTCATACCATCCTCAAAAGAACTGTGACATGATTACATTTTCCGTGCTTATAAGTGGATGATGTAGATACAAGTGGTCATCACCTCAGCTCATTCACTTAGGTGTAGTCATGCCTCACCACACCAAAGGTTCCTTACAAATTGGCTTTGTTTCAAAATTTTCTTTTTTTGGAAATTTTTCTGAACTTCTGAAGTTCATTAAGGCATCCAACTCTACCTATTAATGACCACAAAAAAAAATCTAAAACAAAAGCAAAGAGTGCTGAAGAGACATAGCAGATCTGGCAGAGAAAACAGAGTTAATGTTTGGAGTCCAGTGTTGGATGAAGAGCACGGTCTGTTTTTATTTCATATTTCCAGCATCCAGAGTTCTTTATGTTTACTTAAATAAAAAGACTTAACCATTTTGGCCAGGAGAAGCATGCTATAGCAATTTAATAGTCCAGATTTTGCAGAAGCAATTGAAGAATGCTCTGAAGTTGACAGCAACTTTTTGGGTCCAGACGTCTGCAGTTAAATGCAGAAACCCCAAAGGCACTGTTAATGATTCTGCAGTTTCTCTATAATGTCCATCATTGAAGTATTCACAGACCACAATCAATTAGAAATACTGAACTGAAGAGACCTTGCCTTTTTCTCCATAACATTGCTGTTAAAAAATTCAAAATATCCTATGTTTATTAATGGGGTATAATTGGAAAAACAACGACTAAATGTACTAAAGTCAAAGAAAGAATGAGAAGCTGCTAGAAGGACAAGAAATACAGGGATACCATGAATGCATACTGCTGTCCAACCAGTAGTCATATTTGAGAATGATGGTTTCTCTGGGGTGTACAGCCAGAACCAGGTCCATGGCACCATGGGTGGCTCCACGCACTGTAGGGAAGAAAGTGGAATGGAAGGCCAATGCTGGTAGAGAATTCATAAGATAGGGGAGCAGTCTCTGGTTGGGTAGTCTAGAATCAGGGGCCACACTTTCAGGAAATGGGGTAAGCTATTTAGGACTGAGCAGAGGAAATATTTCTTCACCCAAAAGGTAGTGGATCTGTGAAATTTTTTAACTCAGAAGGCTGTGGAGGCCAAGGCCCTGATTGAAAGAGAGTGATACAAGAAAAAGAGTGATACATTTTTATACGGTAAAGGCATCAAGGACTATTGGGACAATGTAGGAATATGACCTTAAGATAGACGAATGGTGTATAAGGCTTGAATGTCCAAATGGTCTACTCCTGCTCCTGTTACTTGTGCTTCCTGGCCCCAGATGTGATTCCAAGATAGTTGCCTTCCTGGTGCCAGGGTCAAAGATGTCACTGTGTGGCTGCAAAGCATTTCTAAGAGACAGAATAGACAGAGAGTGAATAGACGGAGGGTTTGATTTGCAGTCGCACCACTGTCACATGCAGAAAGAAGAATGAGACCCTCAAGGAAGAGATTAGGGAGCTAGGAGAGAGTTTGTAAAATAGGACATCAATAATGATAATCTCCAGATTTTTCATGGTACCACGTGCTAATGAATAAAGAAGTAGGAAGACAGAGCTGATAAATATGTGGCTGGAGAGATTGTGCAAGAGGAGAAAGCTTTTGACTCTTGAGGCATTGAAAGGAATGGGACCCATACAGAACTGGAGCCGACATTCTCATTGAAGGGTTTTGCTCGTGTTGGAAGAAGTGCTGGAAAAATCTATGACTTAATGACGTGTGAGCTGCTCAGTGCTGCAGCTCCTTTTAAGTTTTATGTTTTAAGTGTGAACCCTGGCATATGTGTGTGAAGGAGTACCACTGTGGTGTCCATGGTGCTGCATTGGTCAGTGCAATGAAGTAACAGACATGGATTGAACATGAGGCATCTGATGGTGATGCCTTTTTTTTATTCAATCATGGGATTTGGGCATCGCTGGTTGGCCAGCATTTATTGCCCATCCCTAGTTGACCTTGAGAAGGTGGTGATGATCTGCATTCTTGTACTGCTGTAGTCCATGTGCTATAGGCACCAAAATGCCATTAGGGAGGGAGTTCCAGGATTTTGACCCAGTGACAGTGAAAGAATGATGATATATTTCCAAGTTAGGAGGGTGAGTGTTTTAGAGGGGAACTTGCAAGTAGTGTTGTTCCCAGGTTTCTGCTGCCCTTCTAGATGTAAATGATCATGGGTTTGGAAGGTGCTGTCTAAGAATCTTTGGTGAATTTCAGCAGTGCATCTTGTAGATGGTACAAGCTGCTGGTAGTGGAGGGAGTGGCTGTTTATGGTTGTGATGTCAATCAAGTGGGCTGCTTTGTCTTGGATGGTGTCAAGCTTCTTGAGTGTTTTTGGAGCTGTACTCATCCAGGCAAGTGGGGAGTATTCCATCACGTTCCTGAATTGTGCCTTGCGGATTGCTTTGGGGAGTCATGAGTTGAGTTACTCGCTGCAGTATTCCTAGCCTCTGACCTGTTCTTGTAGACACTGTATTTACATGGGGAGTCTAGTTTTGTTCAGTGGTAACCCCAGGATGTTGATAATGGGGGATTCAGTGATGGTAACACCATTGAATGCCACGGGGTGGTGGTTAGATTGTCTCTTACTGGAGATGGTCATTGTCTGGCATTTATGTGGAGTGAACTTTACTTGCCACTTTTCAGGCCAGGCTTGGATATTGTCTAGGTCTTGTTGCATTTGAGCATGGACTGCTTCAGTATCTGAGGAGTTGTGAATGGTGCTGGACATTTGCAATCATCAGCAAACATCCCCCCTTCTGAGTCCTGTGATGGAGGGAAGTCATTGATGACGCAACTGAAGATGATTGGGCCTAGGGCACTACCCCGAGGAACATCTGCAGAGATGTCCTGGAGTTGAAATGACTGACCTCCCTATGGCTGCAGAGAGCTTTTTGCCAGTCCCATTGATTCTAAATTTGTTGGGCTCCTTGATGCACAACAGGATCAAATGCAGACTTGATGTCAAGGGCTGTCACTCTCACCTCACCTCTGGAATTCAGCTCCTTTAACAATGTTTGAACCAAGGCTGTAATGAGATTAGGAGTTGAGTTGCTCTAGCAAAGCACAAACTGGGTGTCAATAAACAGGTTACTGTTGAGCAGCCTAGCACCAAATATTGGTGTGTGACATTCCTCGCTAGTGACAACCTGACATTGCTAACTGACATACATAGGAGCATGAAGCTTTGGTAGATGGTTGTCCACACCCTGGCCAAGTGGAGCAGATAATTTATTCTCTTGTGGTACTAGAGCTATGTTTTCTTGAGTCACCGATGGCCTTGACTATTGCAGTCAGCTCTGTCCAGGCTGCCTTCATCAGTCAAGATGGCATCTTGTTGCCATCCGCAGGGAAAAGAACTTGCCCTCCCTCCTGGACAGCTTTCAGAAGAACCTCTAGGGAGGTATTGCTAACATGTGACACCACTTTATGCCTGGTTTCTGACATCTTCAGGGACAAGTGGCGTTCATGATCAGAGGTTAAGTGACTGGGTACCTTCTATATATATGGCACCCGAAACATCTGCCACCCACCTATTCACGAATATTCAATGAGCTGTGAAGAACATAATTGTGCAGGATAACCCAGAACTTCTGATTTTCTGGCTGCTTCCCCCTTAGTCCAATAATAACAAAATTCCACCTATTAGTCTTGAAAATAAAACAGAGAATGCTGGTGAATCTCAGCAGGTCTATCAACATCTGTGGAGAAAGAAGACAGAGTCAATGTTTTGAGTCCAGTGTGACTTCTTCAGTCTGAAGTTCAGTATAAGTAATAGGATTAAATGTCATGAGTGAGCTTCAAGATTTTTTTTCCCAAAGATATAGTTTTTTCGCAAAATTTGTAAAAGAACATGAGGTTCAAAGTTGGTACTACATGAAGTTTGATATAGGCACTGTCATGCCTCACCACAGTTACCATAATAGGCTAACCTTCTCTGTATCGTTCCAACAATATTTATTTCATGCAAAGAATATGGCCAAAGGGATTTTGCGCAGTTCTCAGCCCATCTATATACTATAACAGGAATGTCTTAACAACCTTCTCCCATTGATTTGCTGTGGCAGCTGCCACCAAACTTTAGAGCACCCCTCAGCACATACACCTGGACCGTAGAATGTGCCAGTCTGCATACTCATTCGTCAGTAGTTCTTTACACTGAAAGACCGGTGGATTTTTTGGCAAAATGAAAACCATCTTTCACCAAGTTGATCAACCTCTAGCGCCAATTGATGTTTATCTTGGTGTGTCCCTGAGAGTACCCCATAAACCACAGTGTGGTCCGTTACAAAGCTATTTGGGATGAATCTTGACAAAAATCCCTGCACCTCTTTACAGACTTGTTTTGCAAAGGCACATTCCAAAAGGAGATGAGCAATGATATCTTTTCCACTGCAGACATTGCATGGACAGCATTGAGGAGGAGGTGAGATTCTGGGCATACAGGACAGATCTGATAGGAAGAGACCATCATACCACCAGTCAGCCTATGTGTTGGTGGTGGCTTGAATGTTATAAAAATGAAGCGATAAGCCATATGACTTTCACAGTTTGCTCAGGAATCCATCTAACAGAATCCACCATTTTCTTTCCTCCTGAAACTTGAAGACATTATTCTGCTTCATCAATGACCTTCTCTCCATTATAAGGTTAGAAGTGCTGATGTTTATGGATGATTGCACAACATCCAGGACCATTAACATCTCTTTAGACACTGAAGCAATCTGGGTCCATATAGAGGAAATCCTGAACAATGTCCGGGTTCAAGATGATGGCAAGTGATGTTTGAGCCAAATAAGTGATAGCAATGACCATCTCCATCATGAGAGAATCTAGTCATCAACCCATAATATTCAGTGGCATTATCATCACTGAAACCACGACTGTCAATATCCTGAGGGTTACCATTGATCAGAAATTGTACTGGACAAGCTATTTATAAATACTGCAAAGGTAGTTCATAGGCTGGGAGTTCAGCAGCAAGTAACTCACCTACTGTTCCTCCAGTGGCTGTTCACCATCAAGGGGCATGCATGGGACCAGCAGCATCTGCAAGTTGCTCTCCAAGTCACACACCCACCCTAACTTGGAGTTTTATCACCAGACCTTAACCTTTGCTGGGTTAAAATCCTGGAACTCACTTCCTAACATGACACTGCATGCCCCTATACTTCAAATATGACAGCAGTTCAAGATGGATCCTCATCATTATTTTCTCCAGTGCATTTAAAAATGGACAATAAATGCTGACCTATCCAATGATGCCCACATCCCAGGAGTGAATTTAAAAAAACACTAGCAGATGAATTTGTGGTTGAAGGTAATTTTCTGCACAAATTTTTCAACAAGTGACAGATATCAGACCCAAAAATGGTCCAGCTTTTCCAATGGCTAGATAGTCATTGGAGCAGCTCAGGCTGGAGTTGCATGCTAATAGATACTCCGGGGAACAGTTAGACAATTAAATACCTAGTCTAACTTCTATTAACTATTAAGCTGAACCTCCAATATATCACTCCCACCCCCCGCCGAACTACATTTTCCCCCAAGACCATCCAGGAACCCTGACCAGATCCACTTCCCCCAACCCAATATGCTTCTGTGCTCCCTCCTCCCCAAGAACCTGGACCTGACAACCACCCTTGCCGCTAGCCCAAAGCCCTGTCAACACTGTCTCTCTATCTTGCCCACCCACTCTGACATTCCGATCCACCCCATTCCTCACACACAGGCTCCAATACCCTCCATTAGGTGCTGGCCTGAAACCTGGGACCCGCAATCCTTAACCCATTTGCTGGTCACCTTGACCATTGCCCCGACACATCACCTAATCCCCTGGCCCCATCCCCGTGCCCCCGCCCCCCGTTTCTCTGCAGAGTATTAACACATACGACAGCAGTTATGACTGATAATTCCAACTGGATTGTTGAGAGAATGGGTGCAAAGGGCTGGTCTCTGACAAGTAGGAGGAATCGTCATGTCCCACTAGTCTGCCAATGTTCCCTTGAAGTTGCATGGCCACTGGTAAGCTCCATAGATGTTGATAGTTTCCATTGCATTTTAGAGTATGTTGGAATATTGGCCACCACCCACTTTAAATTGAGCTGCCCTCAAGGTTTTGATTATCCACAATCCATCCACTTCAGTGGGTGCATGGTGCTTAGAGCCTGGGTTCAGGAAATAGATGTAATCTCATGTACTTGGCAAACAAATAAATAAGCAAAGAGAATAAACACTACACTTAAGGATTCTGCACACAGAACTGACAGATGACTTGCAGATGGTCGATAATGTGTGTAAGACTTGGACCTTGACGAGGCTGAACATCAACATTGTTTCCCTAAATGAGACCAGACTCACTGAGAATGGAATGCTGAAAGAAAAGCATCACATTTTATTTGGCTATGGAAAAATTTAAAGGAACAATCAGGGATTTGACACCAGCTAGATCTTATTGTCATCAGATGTGACTCTCTGAACACCATTTCAACACATGCAATGTCATAACCACAGCTCAGAACCCCAAAGTATTGCGCACTTTTTAAACTTGCAATTTCAAAATACGTTGTTCTTTGCAAGAGGGCTGATAACAGCCAAAATTAGCTGTGAATGTAAATTAAGTGGCTGTCGAGAGAGAGACCTAAGGAATGTCATACCTACTGATGTGAAGGGAATTTCATACAACAGTCTTTGAAAGGGTGAAAGAAGCACTTTAAAACAGACTGAACTGTGATCTCAAAGATAATGAGAGGTTGACCACTCACTACAGGTTATGTCCCAAACTACAGACATGTTATGTGTTATTCTAGTTGAAGACTAGGGATTAAAAAGCCTTTTTCAGCTCTACTGGAATGCACTAGTAGGGCTAAATGTTCTCATGTACCAGCCTGAGTTTAAGTATGCTGTGAAGGTCACAGTTGAAGAACTATCCTTACGTCACCCGTGTACTGCAGGTAGAGGGACTGTCTGGAAGTCAGCTAGCTCCCAGCCATAAAGAAAGGAAACAGGACAACAGAAGGACGCACTCTGACCCTAAATGCTGGAATTCAATCTCTGTCAAAAGGAACCACAAGTTCAGAAACTCAAAAAATCTGCAAAACTAAGTATCTTTCCAAAACAATGGCCAGACATGAAATATACCAGCTACAATTGTGTCCCTTCAACATATGGGAAGCAAGAGCAGAAAGTTACTGACTGGTTCAAGGCTAACAGCACTGTGATTGAATCTGATGTATTTATATAGTAGCCATCAGGTTTATAAAATCATGTAAATTGCAAAACCTCCAGATCTGAAACCATCTGCAATCTGATAAGGGAAACATGGACAATGGACAAACACTTTTTCTACAAAGCTCATCAGGGAGATGGCAAACTGATTGGTGTAATTGCTGCATTTGCATTTGTTTTCGTCCAGGGTTACAATCTTTGCATCACAAATATTCTAAAGCACAGCCCTCTCCAATGATCAGAGACAGAGAAGTTTAATCAGATGCTACAGGAGTGTCAGTTTTACAAGCACGATATGTTCAAGTGGTATAGTGTCAGCACTTGGAGCTTTGCCCATGACAATGAATTAGTAATTTTGATGAGCTCCTCTACTGTGGGTTCATTATGCCATGAATGTTGTCTAGAACTTCATATGTTCCATTGTTCTCTCTAGACTACAGCTCATAGTAGTGTCTCACCCATTTCTCCACTGTTTACTCCTGTTAGTGATGACATGCCCATCTTTGTTTTTACTGTACTTACTCTCTTTGCTGATGGCTCTGTTGCCTGTTGATTTCTTCATACATGTCTCTAACTTCTTCTGTGTCAAACAGCATCTGACCATTTCAGCAAAGTAATAATTAGTAGTGATTGATGTATTACTTAATAGTTTCTTGGACTTTGCTTTGAACAGCCATTAGTGCATTCAGAGATTTCTCACTTGGATCTCAATTGCAATTAATTCTAGCAGACTGGTTTCAATCACATCAATCTCACCAAGATATTCAAAGCTGTGAGCAGACATTGTCTATTTAAACTGCTGGAGAAAATTGACTGCATGCCGAAGCTACTCATTGTAATTTCCTCTTTCAGTGACAACATGACACGTAAAGTCAGCCAAATGGGTTACTGTCAGAACTCTTTGAAATCTACAATGATGTCAAACAGAGTTATGATCTGGCACTGACACACTTTGGCATATCCTCTCATTGCTGCTGTCATATGTCTTCTGGTCATCTACAGAGGATGTCTACTTCACACTAGAACTGACAAAAAGATACTCAGTCTTATTTGCCTGAGATCCAAGACAAATTTACATCAAATCTTCATCAGAAAGTTGCTGTATGCTGACATTGCCATACTTCCTTTTCATACAGAGAAGACCCTTCAGCAGAAAATTGACAGACTCTCTCACAATTTTAAAGAGTTTGTTTTGACCATCATCATATTACATCCACACCCCGCATAAGATTCCCCAATCCGTTTTGGTTCCAGGTGGGATATTTGCATATTAAGCTACCAGATGAGAAAGGATGAGCTATAGAGTCATAGAGTGAAAGAGCTGTACAGCACAGAAACAGACGCTTTTGTCCAACTCATCCTTGCTGACCAGAAATCCTAAATTAATTTAGTCCCATTTTCTGGCATTTGGCCCATTTCCCTCTAAACCCTTACTATTCATATACCTAACCAAATGCCTTTCACCTCTTCAACTTTATTCACTTACCTTATTAGTTGGTTGCAACAAGATCAATTTAGAAGTGATCCCTTCCTTCGCAAATTCTCATCTCCCAAAACCAAATGAACTTGCATTTTCAAAGGATCAATTTAACCAGGCTTTCTTAAGTTAATGAAATTGTATGTTTATTGAGTACCACATGTAAAATAATTAGTAACACAATGCAGATTAGAAATAAAAACTGGGTCAAAAAGATAAAATTTAAACAAAGCACATAGATGGATCAGTCTCTGAACTGTTCAAGTAGAACAGATAATTAAACATTGTGAACATTGCGCTGGAGGTTACCAATAATGTTAGTTTTGCAGGATGGTTGAGGTTTGTTTTGCTTGATTTGCTACTAGTTGACTTTTGGCAGTCAGAACAAGAGAATCTCCTTACTTGCAATGCAAGAATGATGAGGGGATAGATGTTTGACTGTGACCTTCACAAGCTACTAATGCTCAAAAGCAAGTTCATATATGAGGGTACCTAAGCCCACTGGCACACATGAGAACCTCAGTCTTACTAGTACACTCCAGTAGATCTGCAACTCTCTTTTTTAACACTTGTGTATTCAAATGGAAAAACACAAAGTGGGTCTGCAGTTTGTGGCATAATCTACAAGGATTGGCTTGCTGTTGAGAAGGGGATGGTCAACTGCTTGTTATCTTTGTAGTCACAAGAGATTACATTCTGTTTTAATTACCTCTTCCTCCTTTGACTGTTGTTGTTTGAAGTTCTCTTTGCATCTTTAGCTGCGACATTCCATGGTCTCTCTCTTCAGACAGCCACTTAACTTACATTTGCAGTCTTTACATTTTTAACTGTATTGGCCATCCTTTAAAAACTCATTTTTGAATTACAAGTTATACATGCCCATAATACTTCAAGGTTCTGACCCATGGTCATGAAGACAAATGTAATGGGTTCAGGGAGTTGTCACTATGCCATCTATTAACATTGACAATGTGATACTGAACACATTGACAGCTCACATGTCTGGGCTGCTCGGTCACTAACAATCCATCACTTGATCCTGAAATCAATATGTGTGTCACAAATCTTCATTTGTTACATCTCAGCTGAGTAAAAGAATACGGAGAAACAATGACCCGACTGAGAATGCCAACTACAAGTGTATCAAATTTGCCTCTTTAGTGCACTCCTCTGCAGTGAGACCTGGACAATCATTGCATGATAGGAGAAAAGGCTGAATACTCTACACTCTCAAGGTTTTTGATATATCCTCAGCATCACTTGGCAGAACCTGGTCACCAACTAAGAGATCCTAGAATGTTCATATTTCATCAGCGTACACTTATTGTGAAGCCAGCAACATCTGCACTGGCTCAGCCATGTTCATCAGATGTATGACAGATGTATACCAAAAGATCTACTGGACAGTGAATTTACTGGATTATGCTGTCCTGGATATCCACACTTTCACCACAAGGGCACCTGCAAGCAAAATATGAAAATGACAGCAAAAACAGAAGTTGCTGTAAAAACTCAGCAGGTCTGGCAGCATCTGTGAAGAGAAATCAGAGTTAACGTTTGAGTTCTGAGGAAGGGTCACCAGACCCAAAACGTTAACTCTGATTTCTCTTCACAGATGCTGCCAGACCTGCTAAGCTTTTCTAGCAACTTCAGTTTTTGTTTCTGATTTACTGCATCCACAGTTCTTTTGGTTTTTATGAAAATGACAGCCATTGTCACAGTCACTGACAGTCATGACCTCTGGAGGCTGACTGTCTGGATGGACTTGGAAAACACGAGCAAGACAAAAGGCTCAGCTGGGTGAGAAGCGGTCCCAAGGAAAACAGAGGCCAGCAAATCTCTCACCTTCTCAGCCTACTATCTTCCTCCACAGTAAAATGAGGCAGACACTGGTATGCAAGATGGGGCTCCTGAGCTACAACTAGTAATGCTTAACACAGATTTAACCACCACAGCTCAAACCATTATCTTATGAAACTGAACGCTGCAACAAGTATTAGATAGTCAATGGGAAGATACAAGTCCAAAATATTTAATTTAAATTACATTTTGAGAGTCAGATAAGAGTGCACAGATTTAAGCTCATAAAAAATAAATTCAGAACTGATGTTAGTAGTTCTTTTATGATCGAGGATGGAAGATGAAAACCCTGGAATATTTTAGCAAACCATTTGATTTTGGAGTTGTAGGATTCTAGGGTATCTCTGAATTGATATGTTAGAAGAGCTGAATAGTTTCCTCTTCGTTACTGATCATTTGAAGATATGTGCAAGTTAGAAAGAAATCATACAACAATAAATTAAATCTCAGATTGGTATTTCATCCGGCTTTGTTCAGCAAGTTTTAAAAAGTAAGAAAAACTGCATCAGATTGCATCTATAGTTTGGTTTTATTGCTGAAGCCACTAGTAAATCGTTGACTGTAGATATCATTTCTAGATGAAGACAAGTTGGTTGGAACTGAAGGGGGAAATGGATGCCACAGCTGTCTCCCCTGAACTGGACCCTAAAACATCATCTCGAAGTCCTGCTGCTGACAGAGAACTATTGCAAAGGTCAAGCAGTGAATCACTCTTTCAAACAAGTAGGTGTATTCTGCACACTGACAGTTTAATTCTCATTTAGTTGTTTGACCAATTGATAATCTTATTCACTAAACTGGGTAGCATTGAATGTCTTGTCTATTTGGGGGATATTGTTTAACCCACTGAGGAGTAGATCAAACAAACTATTTTAAATAAATCTTAGTTACTGAAATGCAATTACTTTTTTACAGGAATTCCTCATTCCAAATCAGCTTCCCTTCCTGGTTATGGAAAAAATAAATTACACAAGGTAAGTAGGTTTTATGTTTTAAATTTGTGTCTTTAAATGAGGTTTGTTAATGTAATAGTGAACATGATGTATAACCATCTTTGGAATGTCTGAGTAAGAGCTAAATCTAATTTGGTTCAATATATAAGAGACTTCCTAAAAGCCTATTTCTTTGGCAGGGGTGGGAATATAAAACTGGTGTAAATAGAAAGAAATGAACACCACAAAAGTTAATGGTTCTGAAATTTTGGTGTATTCCCTTGTTCAGTGTTGCCTGTTTTCCTGGTTTAATAGGGGCCTACAACGTGTGAGAAGTGAGTCATTCTAACCTTTCGATGATGACTGTAGGCCCCATTGTGGGGTGGAGTGGTTGGAGGAGGGTGTGAATTGGATGGCTGCGGCAGGGAGGAGAAGCAGAGGTTTTTGGAAATCACCAAAAACTGGCCAATTTCATTTTTACATTCAGGAGTAGTATCCATAAGTAAAGGCTTTTGGGTCCACTACATTTTTTTTCTGAAATAAAAATAGGAAATGCAAGAAACGCTCAGTAGATCTGGCAGTATCTTTGGAGAAAAGGTATAACATACCAGAATCTTTGACATTAACCTGGAATATTAATTCTGCGATTCCCTCTCCACAAATAATATTGTCAGATTCTTTGTTTCATACAGAATCACTAATAGCCTGATCAAAAGATTGACGGTTCGGTAGCTTGGTGATTGGCCAATGATTGTTTTATGATTGCTCTACCAGCCTGCTCGTATCCAGCTCTTGTACCAGCCTGTAGAATCTGGATCTAAAACTGTCCAAGCCTAACCATTTCTGCTGGCACTGGAATATTAACAATGACTGTATATTGGTGAACCAGACTAAACAGCGTATTAATAGCATCCACAGTTATTTGTTTTATTATATTAGGGTATTATTCTTCACCTAGCCTAATTGAAACTTGCTATTTTTGGAACGTTTCAGTTTATGACATCTGACATTCTTAGAAGTCACACAATACCAGGTTATAGTCCAATGGATTTAGTTGAAATCACAAGCTTTCGGAGCGCTGTTCTTTCATCAGGTGAAGTAACTTCACCTGACAAAGGAACAGCGCTCCGAAAGCTTGTGATTTCAACTAAACCTGTTGGACTATAACTTGGTGTTGTGTGACTTTTGATTTTGTCCACCCCAGTCCAACACCAGCACCTGCACATCTGACATTCTTAACCTTCGTGAACAATGCATTCACACAATTGTCAATGTTTTTGACATTCATAACAGCTTCTAATATACTTATTTGATGATTCGTTTCTAGACTTCAGATTTTGAATCAAATCATGATACCAGCTGGGGAATGCGAGGTGAGAAAACATTTCAAGTACATAATTGATTTTCAAAATCTATAACTGTTTTGATTTTCAGTAATATGTTCTAATTCTTTAAAGTCATTCCTCAAATCTCATTAAAATGATCTCTTGTCTTTACAGAATACAAGGTAAGAAGTTGACTTCTCAACTTAAGTCTTATCCACCATCTACCAAGTGCGTCTGACCAGGTTAAATCCTCGATCTTTCTTTCCCTCATGTTTTATTCAATTCTGTATTGAATAGTGAAAGCATTTTAAGTGAGCTACAGAATGGTACCACAGGAGCCAAATCATTGATTCCCTACAAAATGAGCTCTTGATTTTAGCAATCCCATCATTGAAGTATGAAAGGCAAATGTGTCTCACCATGTAGACAGAAAGAACATCAAAGTTAAAGTTGTTTTTTAAGCTTTAATTTTAATGAATCGTTATCAAGTATCACTGATTAGGAAGAGAAAGGAACAGAAAACAAAAATGACTTATCTTTTATTCAAAACAATATTTAAAGTCAATCTGAAATGATTCCTTTTTTGCCCAACTGACTGATCCGCAAAAGGTAACTTTGTCTATCTCCCTTGGAGCCCTCTTTCCATTACCAACCCTTTGAACACATATTTGTTTTCCCTCTCTGTTATGCTCATAACTTATCCCTGCAAAAATATCCCTCTCTTTGCATAGAAAATTAGTTGATAACCTAATTCTCCAAAAATCCATTAATACTTTAGGTCTGACTGAAACCTGAATCATTGACAATTTTTACCCCATTCCATTTCCCCAATCTAAGCCAACTCCTCTAGTTATATATCCCACTGCATTTTCTCCTCCTCAAAATGCTGGCATTAAAGTCACCATACTCCCAGAGAGAGGGATGACTGATGATAGTTTAACTGGAGGACATCATGCCTCCGGTGAGGGGAGATGTTGTGAAGGTGAATCCTTCAATGATGACCTTATGGGAATTGAACTCATACTGTTTGCATCAGTCTGCATTACAAACCAGCCATCCAGCCAATTGAGCTAACTCTGCCACTCATTTTGCCTCTCCTTCAGCAATTTCATTCTTACTACTCAAAGCTGCCTGTCTTACTGTAATCTTCTCCACTCTCACTGCTCACTTACTATTTCTGTATACAGTGATGTCAACATCCAGTTAAATTCCTCTTGCTCATGCTTCTCTGATACCTTCAGCCCACTGTTCTCACCAGATCCATAGGGATGTAGATTTTATAGCAACCTAAGATAGTAATTGCAGATTCAGTTTTAATAGGCAAGTGTAAAATCATGCATTTAGATTACAACATAAGTAGAGAAATTATAGAATTATTGTCAAAATAATGACAAAGAAAAAATAGAAAAACAATGTAATCTCTCAAAATGTCAAGCTAATGTCTGGTTGTTATTAAAAAATAAAAGTGAGATGAGAGGTTAATGGGATAGCAAAAAGGTAGGTTAGATGAATCTGTGATCTTTTCCAGCCTTAAGATTTCCTGAGATGTTAAGTTGCCATCAGAAATTTAAAAAAAAGAGTTACAACTGAGTTTGTCCTGTTCAGTTACTTTAACTTGTTTCAGGTTTATCCATATGAAATGTTAGCTGTTACAATGAAAGCACGTGTCAAGCTACCAAAGGATGTGGATAGAACCAGACTGGAGGTAAGAATGTTTGTAATGAACGGAAGGATTGGCAATTAGAATTGTTATCATGTAAATGTGTTCCCTTCATGCTTGATCTTGTCTGGAATTCACTGCCAAAGTTTGAGATGTAAAAAGCAATGCAAACCAGAATGTCAGTATCTGAAGTAGAAAGGTTATGGTTTTGGGTGAGACCCTTTATTGCATCTATTCTGAAATTTATTAGCCTATTCTTACCTTTCAGGTATTCTCTAATCTATGTTTTTGGAGTATTTTTGTTTGATTATTGTCAGCATTTTTAGCTTTCATAAACTTCCACAGTTGAAATGTATGTTTCACTGTGGAGCAGTTTGTTTTTCAACAGTAAGGAAAATAACACTTGATCTTATATCCTTAAATTTGTGCGTCCTTTAATAATATTCTGTTTGATAATCACAAATTATAATAACATCAAAGAAGGAGGACTCAAAATAATGTTCTTACTTAATTAGCATTGCTGTCATGTATATGACAGGGCAGATTAGCAGGTAGATTATGATTAGAAACATTATAAGAACTCGTCTAACCAAATCCAGACAGATGTTGCTGATAATAGAGATCATTAGGGATTCAGATCAGAATTTTATATTGCAGCATGACAAGCAATTAAAGCAGATTATTATGTTTTGTGTCTTTTTTGCCCGAAGGAAACTGCAATAGGGTGTTCTAAATTAACAACAGAAAACTTAACTGCTTTGAAATTACATAGTCAACTATATTATGTAATTGATGTCTAGATATGTCTGAGAGCTGTTCATAATCTTTAATGGAAGAATTTTTTGAAAGAGTGTCTCTCTGTGAGTGAGTTATAACTGTGTAATATCAACAGGTTGTGTTGAGGGAGGAAAGTAGCTTTCTCCCATCTAATACGTCTCAGTGAAATTCATGGAGCCCATCAAGAATTCATAGCCCTGTGATAGGCAATCATGTGATTTTCTCGAGGACATTTATTGTCTCACAATGAAGTGAATCATGGTGGAAGGGCAGACATTGAATGCTCAAAAAGAGAGACATAGTTCTAACAGTTTTGAGGCCTGAAAGGATAGCAACATCATTAAAGGAACAACAACAATAACTGATCTTCATATCACACCACTGCTTTTAACATGCTAAAATTCCGAAGACTGTTTACAGAAGCATTCTAAAGTAAGATTTGATATTGAACCACAGAAGACAATATCAGGACAGATAGTGAAAACTTTGGGTGAAGAGGTAGGTTTTATTGAACAGCTTAAAACAGCAACAAGTAAGGAGACAGAGCGATTTTCGGTTGGTATTCCGGAGCTTAAGACCTTGAGAGGCTAAGGCACAGCTGCCACTGCCATTGGATTCTAAAGAGGCCAGAATTAAACAACCACAGAGATCTTGAAGTGTTGTGAAGCTCGAAGAGATGATAATGATCGGGAGGGGAAAGGTTATTGAAGGACTTGAACTTAATAGAGAACTTTAAAATTCAGGCTTTGGTTGACCATTGGTGAGCCCAAGAGTAATGAGTAAACAGAACTTTGTGTGATTAAGGATAGGGGGCAGACTGAGTGGCCTCCAGTTTACAGACAGTAAGATGTGGGAAGGTGGCCAAGAGTGCATTGTGATAGCCATGTCTAGAGGTAATAAAGGCATTAATGAGTATCAGAGGCAAATGAGCAGAGACAGGGATGCAGTCCGGTGATGTTACAAAGGTGTAAATAGACAGACAATCTTAGTGTTGACATTGATGACAGTAAGGGCTGTTTAGGATCTTCCTGCAGCCTGTTAATTTCCTACCCACTCTCAGTTTAGGTGCTTCTGCCCAAGACAGATTGATTTTGATATACTTTATTGTTACTGGAACTTTCAAAACTGTTGATGCATTAAAATGAAAGAAAGACTTTTATTTATATACTGACCACCAGACTGCTTTAAGAGCTTTCACAGCCATTGAAGTACATTTTGAAGCATGATTGCTGTTGTAATGTATGAAACATGCAGCCGATTAGCACTTAACAAGCTTCCACAAACATTATCGCTTGATAATTGAGGTTTTGCACATTAATTTTGAAAGGTTCCTATATACCAGTTGGGATAAACCAGAGATTGAAAAAAATGATCCCCACTGGTCCATTTTTACATTGTTCACAAAAATAATTGAATGCTTAAATGTGCACAGTCTTTTCCTTAAAGAAAATGAAATCCTGAACAAGATAAATGGGAACTCCAATCACACCAGGCTGGTGCTACTAAAAACATATCAAAGAGCCATCTTCACCTGGACACCACATGTGGCATTGCAAACTTGTGGTCCAAAGGGCAATGGAGTTCTGGGGTTCCTCCATTCATTTCCCAGAGGTAATGTCAAAGGATAGTTGCAGTTAAGTAAAATTAAAATAAGGTCAGTTTCATCTCAGATCATGTTCACCAATCATCTGGCAGACAGTTGCAGTTGGCTTAGTGACTTAGTGCCAGCAACTGAGAAGCGGTGGCCATGTGCATTCCTAATATTGAGCAATCCTGCCCCTGACTCAATCTGCTCCTATGCCACTGACCTTTATTAGATAGATAATATATGATATATATTATATTATGTTATTTATATATAGGCCATTCAGCCCATCCAGTCCATGACAGCATTTATGCTCCACTTCGTTTTCCTTCTTTATTTTCTTGTCGAAATTTACCGTTGTAACCATCTACTTCCTTCTCCTGAATATTTTCCTACATTCATGCATCAACTGTACATCTCAATTTCTAGTTCAGCATTTGTTTTCACCCCTAATTGCCTTTAAGAGGTTGTGATGAGCTGCAGTACATGGTAGGTAGGTAAATCCATAGTGCTGTTAGGAAAGGAGATGCAGGATTTTGACCCAGAAATGTCGAAGAAATTGTGTTATGTGATATATGATACCCTTATCTAGTTTTCCGTGAAATGTATCTAAACTATTCCTTTCGACCACTGCTTGTAGTAGCAGGTTTCATATTCTTATTACTCTGTGGGAAAGATTTGTTTTCTTGATTCTCCATTGGATTTCTTGTTAAAGATCTGAACAACATTAATGACCTTTAGCTTTCCTCTTCCCAACAAGAGAAGACATTATCTGTCATCATATTATGGTCACTCACATGGAGGCAGTGGTGTAGTTATAGAGTCACTTTACTAGTAATCCAGAACACAGGCTAAGATTCTGGGACATGGGTTTGATTTCCACTATGGTTGATAGTGCATTTTGAATCCAGTAAGGATCTGGAAACAAAGTTTGTCTTACAGTGATCATGTAACCATTACCAATTGTTGTAAAAACTCAGCTGGTTCACTAATGTCCTTCAGAGAAAGAAATTTGCCATCTTTACTTTGTGTGGTTAATGTATGACTTCAGTCCCACAGCAATATGTTTGACTCTTAACTGCACAGTTAGGGATGGGCAATAAATGCTAGTCCAGCCAGTGATGCCCACTCCCTATGAAAGAACACAAAGAACTATTGACTAGGTGTTTCCTGCTTTTACTCTGGTTCAATTTCCATTACTTGACTTAGGAACAAATCCTCTCTTGTTTGGCTTCTTACATACTGGGTTCGAAAAGCGTTCTGCATGTATTGTCGAAGATTCATTCCCTTATTTGCTTTACCTACCTCTTCTCTCCAATTAATATTATGATAGTTGAAATCACCTAGGTTTCGTATTCCATGTTTTAATCCCAGGTCACAAAATTTTCTGCATGTTTCTTCCTCCATGTCCTTTCTGCTATCAGATTGTCTGTACAATAAATCTGTTAATTAGGCAGATTTGTTATTATTTTCTATCTATGCTATACTTAGTGTATGGGTTCTATTTTTGCCTTATTGATAGTTCTGGGCCTCTTTTCTACTATCATTCCGTTAGCTAGAAAAGGTACAACCACTCCTCATTTCTTTTTCCTTTTCTATCTTTTCTAAACATATTATACATGACCGTGTTTCATATCCAGACCTGATTTTTATGTAGCCATGTCTCACTAATCCCTACTCTATCTGGTTCCTCCCACAGCCCTGCCCTGTATTTTTTTTTCTGTTAGGCTGTTCATGTTTTCTTCCTACCTGCTTACCAGTTTTAAGTCTTTCTCACCTCCATTTCTGACAGGACGTGAGTCCCATCACAGTTCAAATTGAGCCCATTGTGCCATGCCAACTCCTTCCTGTCTCAGAACTGTGCCTGTGCCAGTGCCCTTCTTTACTGTACCTGCCCTTTAGCAACATGTTACTTTTCCTGAGTTTGCCTGGTCCAATGCCAGTTTGTACATGGCTCTAATTACAGAAATTATGACCTTTTGAGTCCTGCTTTTTTAATCTAGCATCTAACTGCTTTTAGCAGAGTCTCCTCATTGTTCCTATGTCTGATGTTTGAACATGGAGCTTGACCGCTGGTTTTATCCTCCACCTTTCCAATTTCCTCTCCACCTGCAATGATTAATATTGTATCCTGCTACCAGGTAAACATCATGCCCTTCAGGATTCTCCTTCTTGGTTGCAGAGGGCACCACCTATCATCTTAATTATAGAGTTCCTATTACTGCTATATTCTTGTCCTGCTGTCTCCACTTCTTCAACCCCCAAGCAGCCTCCTGAGCCACATTGACGTTCTCTGAATTATGGCTATCCTCATTTACAGTAATTTTCCTTGGCCTCGTGGGTGGCGAATGTATTGTAACTATTGGCAGAGCCAGTGTATGCAAGCTCTCCTTTTCAACCTCTCCTAAATCCCCACTACCCAGCTTCTTATCAGTCACATCCTTCCTGTCTTGAATCTGTTTTCCCTTCTGGTGTCACTGTGTTCCGGATAAAATTGTCCAGAAATGTCCAACATGCCCTTGTTTCGAAGTCTTTCCAACTCTCATTTCAGCTTACAGACTCTGTGCTTGAAGAGATTTGAGGTGGAAGCATCTTAGATTTTGTTGGGACTGAATTTTCTAAAAATTGGCCAAGTGTCAATTTTGGTGAGTTTTGCAGAGAGTCTCTCTCCATCAGCCCTAGCAATTTTTCTCACACTATCCTCCCAACTTGACTCATTACTAATGCACCATGCTCACATGAGACTCTGCCATATTCTCCCACTCACAGGAAGCAGAAGTACTAGACACAGCCAGGACATCCCAAGATTCCCAGTGAGGCCACCAGCATCTTTAAAGCCCAGCCTTGTTTCATTAAAAAAACTGCCAATCCAGAGCTGCCCTGCATGGTTCCTGTCAATTGCCAAGTAATATCAGACAGAGGGAAATTGGCACTCTGCTTTGCCAATTAGGACCAAGAAATCCTGATAGATGGGAGCTGCAAGCAGTCACTGCCTATGAAGAACACCTTGAAAGCTAACTGACTCTTGTCCAAGATGGAAGTCCCAGAGGAGCAAGCTGGAGTGTCAAGGTTACCACTCTGACTTTCATGTTGGGAATTGTTCCCATGTCATTTCTACTGAAAATCTGGTCATGCTGTTCAGTACTTGGTTGGAAAATTGGGACTTCCAACTTTTAATGTGAGGAAACATACCACTGCTGACTTCATGCTGTTCTCCCAACCCTCTCTGCCCATGTAATCCATGGGTTGGTAAGATTCCACCCTCAGTTTCCCCTGCTTCTAAGGAATTAAATTCCTTCACTGCAGTAGAGCCCATTACTGCCCTCTTCTGTCTAATTCTCATCATTGCATCTTTAATTTTCTAAACATTTTGACAGCTGTTTGAGGATTCTGAATGGAAAACTAAATTCGAGCGAATCATTAATATCTCAATAATTATGAGGATGTGGAGAAGAGCGGGACAATATCCGAGCTGATAAATTAATAATCACAGGAAAGGCAGCAGTGCAGTCAAATTTGATGAGAGTTTCTCAATGGAATTTTTGAACTTATTTTCCCACCCAGTGAGCAGCTAGTTTGAGAGGCTTGCTGACTGTAAAGTAGAAGAGTCTGAGGTATATTTTGTCCTCTCAACAGCATTTGTTTCTGAAATAGAAGGAACAGTTTTATTATAATTAAATATGGTAAGACAGCTTCCAAATAAGCAAAGGATTTAGACAAATTGTGAAAACTATGCTGAGTTTTTTTTTCTGATGTTGTAAGTATGTCTTCCTATGCATTGGAGTTCAAAATTGATTACTTTTCTCAGTGAATGGTTTATATTGGGATAAGTTGTAATCACTATTTCAGATGCAGTTTTTGGGAATGTGAACTTAGAAATTTCTATCAAAGTCAGAAAAGTGAATCTTCTGTTTGGAATGTCAGTAAATACTTGATGCAGATAGATAGAGATTACTGTCAGGAGAGAAGTTGAGATCGGGGTGGGGGGAGTCATTGATTGTGGGAGAGGGTTTTAGGAGGAGGAAGCAGCACTTAACAGCTGCAATTGATCATGGTCACCTCCCTTGGCCATAGAATTTCCCAAACCGTGGAGACATTAATCCAAATAATTGCTAAAAGCTAAGGCCTGCAGTTTCATAACCATATTATAATTCTGCCTTGCCATTCAGGAACAGATTACTCTCCTGTCACCAGTCCATATTGCTTAAATCAAACTAGGTTTGCCTGTATTTATTTGCTTCAACTTCAACGCATTTGGTTGAAGATACACATGTTACAGGTCAGTGATCTTGGTCAGTTCTGATGAAAGGTCATCAAGCTGTGGTTGGTTCGCTCGCTGAGCTGGTCGTTAGTTGGCAGACATTTCATTACCCTGCTGGGTAACATCATCAGTGCCACCTCCAATTAAGCGCTGTTGTGTTTTCCTGCCTGGTATTTAAACTCTGGGGTCCAGGCGGGCAAACACAACAGCGTTTCATTGGAGGCTGCACTGTTACCGAGCAGGGTAATGAAACATCTGCAAACTAACCAGTCGGCAAGCCAACCAATCACAGCATCTACAACCCGAGCTACAAATCTAATCAAGAACCTTAAAGGTCATCAAAATGAACTCTGGTTTTCACTCTCCAGAGATGATCCCTAATGTACTGAGTATATTGAGCATTTTCTCTTTTTACTTCTTGAAAATTAATCCTGACCTATTAATTATTACACTGATAAGTCATGATCCATCTTTTACATGAAGTTAATAGCCCTGACCACTGACTAGAAAGCATTAGGCAAGCTGATCTCTTGTCAGTCCTGGAAGTCACAAAGCAATTTTACATTGTTCAGCTAATGAATTGCTTGAAATCTGTCATTCTTTCTTGGTCTGGCCTAAAAGTGAATCTAGACCCACAACAATGTGGCTGACTCTCTACTGCCCTCCGATACTACCCAGGCAAACCAATCAGTTCAAGTGGCAGTTAGGGATGGGCAATGAATGCTGGCCCAGCCAGTGACACCCATATTCCATGAATTAATTTTTAAAATAAACATCACAGATTCCACTCTGCTCTGGCAGCAGTCAGAGGGCTGGCAGCTCTTTGCACCCAGCAGTAACCATCAGGAATGGCTGCCACTGCTAAGACTGTGGCAGGCCCATTGAAGAGAGTCAAAGTAAAGGCAAGTGGGAAACAAAAGCAGAAATTGTTGAAAAGCTCTGCAGGTCTGGTAGCACCTGTGGAGGGAAAGCAGAGTTAATGTTTTGGGTCCAGTGGAGCAGCATGGTGGCTTGGTGCTGCCTCACAGTGCCAGGGGCCTGGGTTCAATTCCAGTCTCATGTTACTGGCTGTGTTGAGTTTGCACCTTCTCCCCGTGTCTGCATGGGTTTCCACCAAGTGCTCTGGTTTCCTCCAATCTAAAGATGTGCAGGTTAGGTGGATTGGCCATGTTAAATACTGCCCACAGTGTTCAGGGATGTGTAGGCTAGAAGGATTAGCTTTAGTAAAAGTGGGATTTTGGCAATAGGGTGGGGTCTGGGGCTGGGTGGACTACTCTTTGGAGGGCCAGTGTGGACTCAATGGGCCAAATGGCCTGTTTCTAAATTATAGGAATCCTATGATTCTATGACCCTTCTTCAAAACAGCCGAGGTGCCCAATCAAAAGGAATCGCAGTCCGCCAGCAACCTAACTCATTTTACCACAAGATCTACTTAGATGATGAAGTGCCAATCCCATATTTTACTGGCGCCAGCAGGAAGAGGCCCTCAAATGACCATTATTTAACCACTTAAGAATGTCATCTACACTTCCACTGGTAAAATGGCAACAGAGGCAAGAAGGCAAAGGTATTGCATGCCCCGCAATCCCACCAAATTTTAATCATGCCTGAGCACTTTTGTTTGCCCACAAATTAACTCTTAGTAATAATGCACTGATGTCACTCCTCCTTAGCACCGTAGGTTACATCGAAACAATCAATCTTTGTTTATTATTTCACAATGTCCTTGCGATTTAATGATTTAAGTTGATTAACTTTTTAAAAATTTCTAGAATATCATCTGATTTTGGTTAAAGTGGCAAAAAACATTAAGATTGGACTTGTTTTTTGTCCACAGTTTGAGGATACCAAATGGGAGGTTACTAATAATTCCTGCACAGTGTTCTTGCATATCTCCTAAAACTCCTTAAAGCATAACTATTTAGACATGGCTCTGCATATCACTCAGTAGTTTAATTTTGTACTGCTCCCCGCCCATCTGTAATTTATTGCAATTTCTTTGGAACAGTTGCCTTTTAAAGTGCAAAGTTAACTTTAGGCAAATTCAGTTTACTGTCTCCTGATTCTGACTCTTCGTTTTGATAAGGCCAGTTGACATCATCAGCCTTCTGGTTAACGTAGGAAATTAAACTCACTTCAATCCGGTTACCACTAGTGTTGATGTCCACAGATCCTTGGAGGCAACAGGGCAGGTGGATAAGGTGATTAAAAAGACATATATGATAATTGCCTTCATTAGTCAAGGCATGGAATACAACAGTAGGGAGGTTAATTTGGAGCTGTATAAGATGTTAGGCCACAGCTGGATTACTGTATGCAGCTTTGGTTAAAAAAGATATGATTTCTGTAGTGGAGATTCACCAGGAGGGTGCCTACTCTGGAGTCTTCCTGCTATGAAGAGGGACTGGATAGGCTGGAATTGCTTTCATTGGAGCAGAGAAGACTGAGGGGGGACATAAAAACCAAAGCAACTGCAGATGCTTTAAATCAGAAACAAAAGCAGAAGTTGCTGGAAAAGCTCAGCAGGTCTGCTAAGGAAGTTCTGAGGAAGGGTCACCGGACCTGAAATGTTAACTCTGATCTCTCTTCACAGGTGCTGCCAGACCTGCTGAGCTTTTCCAGCAACTTCTGTTTTTGTTTCTGAGAGGAGACATGATTGACGTATTCAAAGTTGCAAGGTGCATAGAGAGGGTAGATGGAGAGAAGCTTTCCTCCTTAGTAGAGGGCTCAACAATCAGGGAGCGTAGATTTAAGGGAAGAGGCAGGAGGTTTAGAGGGGATATAAGGAGACTTTTTTTTAAATCCAGCTGGTGATGGAACTCAGTGCCGAAAAGGATGGTAGGGCTTGAAACCATCACGACATTTTAGATGTATTTAGATGAGCACTTAAAACACCATTGCATACAAAGCTGCAGGCCAAATGTTCGAAAATATGATTAGAAAATGTAGGTATTTGATGACTGTGTAGACATGATGGGCTGAAGGGCCTCTTTCTGTCCTGTAAAACTCTATGACCATGTCCAGTTCAAGCAGTATTAGTCTCCACTGAGCCACAGCTGTTCAGCCAGAAGACAAGATGCAACTATCCACTACTTATTGCCTTTCTCCAGCTACATTTCTTTACTTAAAACAAAATGCTGGATCTCTATTTATGATGATCGTGATCAAATCATCAAAGATTTAGAAACAAGCTTACAAGACAGTGTCTATCTTTGTCCACTGCTTATGCCAAGCCAATTTAATAAGTATTTAGTTTAAAGTATGTCTTGATTGTGGAGGAACCTGACTGTTTGCTAGATTTTTATCAGTAGGTGGCAGTCTCAGCAGCTGTTTGAGTCTCATCTTTCAGTTTTGAGTCAATTAGGTGTTCAAGTGGATCTGATTGGTAAAATATGTACTGTTTTGTTCATGAGGGTTGTCTGAAAATATCGCAAAACTAATTTATTTATTAATTCCAAAATTAAACATTTTTAGGTTAAACATTTGCATTGTGCTTGCAGAAGGCATCCAATGACGTTCTGAGACAAGAGACCATTAGGGAAAATGAAAGTATTTGAAATGGAGACAATCCTGTGGCATGAATTAGTTATTGGCTGGCACTTAAGAAACAGAGCAGAGATAAGAAAAAAGATTTGAAGGAAAATTCCTCAAGGATCAATGCAGGGTTCTGCATTTTCCATCACATATGTTGTATGATGAAAGTCTAGAACTTGTGGAGGCAAGTGTAGATGGCGGCAGCAAATAACAAAGGAACATAGACTAATTGAACAGTATTTAATGGAGGTGATGCTGGTATAAAACCAATACCTTTTTTTTGAAGGCCACAAGCTGAATAGTGACATTAGATCCATTGTGTTTACCTCATCATCCAGCATCTATTTACTCTAGATCTACTTTAATAGGTCTCAGATCACAGATGAGTTATGGCAGTGTGGGGTTACAGAATGGGTGCTATGGAGATGAGGTTTCAGGGGCGAGTTGGTACCAAAGGCAAAGAGTTGGCTCTCAGGAGGCTAACCCCTTCCTGACACCAGGTTCCTTGATCAGGCATTGAGTGCCTGTAAACAAGGAGCCTCCACTAGGAAACTGCAAGCAGCTTCTCACAGGTTTGCTTATGCTCCCCAGAAAGGAACTGATTGCTCATTTAAGGGACTGGGAGGAGTGTACAGGAGTCAACATCACTGTGAAAAGGATTGGGAGGAACTCTGTATAAAACTGTATGTGACAAGAATGGTGAAATCAGTGAGATAGTGCTGGTAAGATACACCTTTAAACAGCTCTAAATTAGAAAACATTTGGAGTAGGATAAGGCGAGTACTTCTACTTTTCAGTACTAATTAAACTGCTGCAGTCCATTACCCTAAAAGAAAATTGAGGATTTTGGACTATAATGGGAGTGTTTGGAGTGGAAGACAATCCATAGCATAATTAATATTTTCTTTAAAGTGACTAAAGAGCTTAATCTAAAGAGAATTCATGAAAGCAGGTCTTCCTCTTGTGCTAAATGGGACATCACAGACACTTACACTGTATATGGAGACCACATATGTGTCCAGCTGCAGCTACTGGCTAAATGTATTTCAGAGCTAGAGCTGCAAATTGACTCACTGTGGGGCACCAGCAATCTTGAGATTATCAGTGCATTCAATGAAGTGGTCACATCACAGATAAAGACTTGAGCTGGCAGAAAGGGAATGAGTGACTACCAGACAGAGTAGAGAAAGGCAGGTAGTGCAGGAGACCCCTGTGACCATCCCCTGTCTAACAAACACACCATTTTACATGCTGCTGGGGGTGACAGCTTCTCAGGGGATGGCAGCAGGAGCCAGATCCATGGCACCACTAGTGTTTCTGCTGGATAAAAGTAGAGGAAGAAGAGTTACAGGGAATCATTAATAAGGGAAAAGACCAGAGATCCTACAGCTGCAGAAGAGATTCCACAGTGGTATGCTGCCTCCCTGATGCCAAGTTCACAGATGTCTCAATGAAAAGAGTGAAAAGCTGTTGTGCAAAATAAACATAAGCTAACTAACAAGGTTAGTAGGAAAATTGTTAAGGCAATGTGTCCTAATGCATTGAACATTCACAATAAGGTAGATGAATTATCAGTGCAAATAGATATACGCAGTTGCAATTACAGAGACATGGTTGCAGAGTGACCAAGGTTGGGAACTGCACATCCAGGGTTATTCAATATTTAGAAAGGATTGGCAAATACAGAAAGGAACAAAATCAGGAATTGCTGGAAGAACTCAGCAATTCTGAAGCTCTGAAGGGCCACTGGCCCCGAAACATTAACTTTGCTTTCTCTCTGCAGAGGTTCCCTGACCTGCTGAGTTTTTCCAGCAATTTCTGATTTTTTTTTTTTCTGATTTCCAGCATTTACAGATATTTGTTTTCTTTTGAATAGGGACAGGAAGTTGGGTAGCATTGTTAATACAAGAGGAAATCAATGCAGTAATGAGGAAAATCTCTTCATACTGACCTCAAATGTGCAATAATAATTTCTGAAAGGAAACCCAGAATTAAGCTGTTATAATCTATTAGAAGGAGTTTTGCATTCCTCCTTTTTGAATTACTGAGATAATTACCCAAATCCTCAGATCTCTGGATCATCGGTAACCAGACGTATGGTTCAAGATGTACATCTGGACCCCACACAATTCCTGACTTCTTATCTCCAAGAGAATTGCCTGCAAAGTTTGAACTTTTGTTGGGATATATCCCTGCTCACTGAAACCCCTCTGCAAATCTCCAGCTGTGAGCTAGAGCTAGAGAAATCGGACAATTCTATGGATTCACCTGAATATTTACCAAGGAAATGTTACACTGAAAATTTCTAATTTAAACCCAGAATAACAATGCTCTCACTCACCACTCATTGACACCCATGTCTACCTGTGACCTGACTGTGTCCTTCCAGTGTTGCTACTCCCAACCATTCTAACCCCAACCACCTGACAAAGCTCAGATCAGGCCTGATTTGTAAAGGAGCTGCAGTCTCGTGATGATCCTGGCCAACATGTGGAAAGCATTAAAGAAAAATCTACAGATATCTGGAAGACAAATGCCTTTAGAGCTTCCTTTTGGCATCCATAAGATGCCAAACAGGCACAGGGAGCGAAACCAATACCCAGGATGGAGACAAGAAATTGGTTCTTGAGCCTGATCAAAATATTTTGGGTGAGATGCTGGTGCTTATCTTCACAAACAGAGACCCTATGGCAGCTAAATCTCTGAAGAGGTACATATATTGTGTTAAAGCACACCACAGGAAAATTAAGTAAAATATGCTTTTAAAAAAATTTTTAACTACTTTCCAACTCTCCGCCAGCTATCATGTAGTTAATATTGCACGGTCACAATAAAATTAAAATACTTTTGATGACTGTTAAAGCACATTACACTGATGATTGAGTGTTAGGATCCTGCCATTGTGTAGTCATTGAGTCATAGAGTCATATAGCACGGAAACAGACCCTTCAGTCCCACCAGTCCATGCCAATCATAATCCGAAACTAACCTAGTCCCCACCTGCCTGCACTTGACCCATATCCCTCCAACATTTCTTATTCATGTACTTATCCAAATGAATTTTAAACATCATAACCGCATCCACCACTTCCTCTGGAAATTCATTCCTCAGACAAACCACTTTTGTAAAAAAAAATTGCCCCTCGTGTATTTTATAAAACTTTTTCCTCTCACCTTAAAAGTATGCTCCCAGTCTTGAAATCACCCTCCCTAGGGAAAAGATCTTTGCCGTTCACCTTATCTGTATTCCTCATGACTTTATAAATCTCTACAAGGTCACCTCTCAACCTCCTAAGCACCAGTAAAAAAAATCCCAGCCTATCCAGCCTCTCCTTATAACTCAAACTCTCCATTCCCGGCAACATCTTGGTAAAACTTTTCTGACCCCTCTTCAGTTTAATAATATCTTTCCTATGACAGGCTGACCTGAACTGGACACAGTACTCCAGAAGAGGCCTCACTAGCACCTGTACAGCCTCAGCATAACATCCCAACTCCTGTACACAAAGGTCTGAGCAATGAATGCAAGTGTGCTAAGCACCTTAACCACCCTGTCTATCTGTGACACAAATTTCAAAGAATTATGTACCTGAACCGCTAAGTCTCTCTGTTCTACAACACTACCCAAGTAACAATTGTCAACAACTAAACTACATGTTGTAACAGATAAATTAGCTTTAGTTGAAGATTAAAGCAACCTAAAGACATTATTGAGGTAAGACATTTTGAACAATTTTATTAACTGTTTTGGTTTGAGTTCTTCACTCATTTAAATGAGGGATGATGGGCTCAACAGAAACGTTCTGTGCAAAACGCAGTCTTACCAAGTCAATCATAACATAGCTAAATGCAAAAGAAAGCAAGCTCTGCTCAGCCACAACAAGATGCACTAATTTCAGCATTGAAAGAGCAGGCACTGTTCTGCTTATTTGTTTCTTTTTCATCTCTTATAACTTGGTAGTCCATCTAAATGAATTTGTCTAATTAGTACAAGTCTTGTGCTTTGGACTGACGGGAATTGAAGTGAGACTACTCAAACCATTTTCACACAGGACTGTTAGATCCAGCAAAGAATGGAGGCTTTCATGCAATTATTCTGTCATTATTTTTTTAGTTATAATGAGGAGTGTCAGAGGAAAGGGCAGGGTGTAGTTTTGAGTGCCCCGTCTGTGCCTTTGATCATCCCCAAGTTGAGGAAGATAAAGATCCCTTCCCGGCAACCTGTCTGGCATGTTGCTCCATTTCAGCTAATTGGGCAGGAGGGGTTTGGGGTGTGGGGGTGGCGTGATGGGAGCTGCCGTATATCCCACCTGCCAGGAACACTAATAGCAGAATGAGTCCCTGAAGTGGTTATTTATTGATCACTAAAGATCCTTAATAGGTGGTGGGGCAGGAAAGCCTAAGGTATTAATTTCTACTATGATTGGAAGGGATGGGTGTCTCGTCTGTGCCAACCTGTCTGCCTGCTTGCCCTTCCTGCCACTAATCCTGCCACGTCTCAAGGAGGAGTAATCCTGGCAGGAATCTTCATTAGACTCATCAACATGTGAGTGTAATACCCAATCCCTGGTTAAGAATTACTAATTGTATTAGTTGTTATTTAATAACACTCCTAACACCAATTAAATATGTAGATCCTTGAATAGTTTTAAAAATCTTTTTCAAGGTGTTGGTGCATTGGCTAGGCTAGCATTTCTTGTCATTCTGTCGTTGTCCATGAGAAGGTGATGAGCCGTGGTTTGAACCACAGTCCATCTGGTGTAGGTACACCCACAGTGCTTTAGGAAAGGAATTTGAAAATATTACATTCAGTTCGGTTTGAATATAGATCTAGTTTGAATATAGTCTACAGAGGGATAAAATTGTCTGCTTCAGCAATTTCTAATAAATGTAAACTATGAATGTTCTAGTTTAATAATGGAATTGTGTTCCATGGGTGGGGATATAAAGGTTGTAGCCAAAACAAGGTGTGGCAGTGTAACGATGTGCTTACAATGTCAAAGGGTTTGCTCAACATCTGGTAAGAGATTCTTTCCATATGTTATTAACAAGTTCAAACATTTGGAGTCTGAGTCCTGTCTTAATAATATCATCAGTTTAACCACTGTTTGACTTATTTTTATTTTCTTTGGAGTGCAATTTATTTTAATATTTTCTGCCCTTCCTGATCCACCAATTTCTTTCTCCTGTGGAGTATTGCTTGGCCTACATTTGGCACTTCCTAATGATGAGGCTGAGATCAGAACCTCCTTCATGAGAGAATGTGGAGTACTGACAGGCATGTTACTACTCTGTTCAATTTATTATAAATGCTTTTCTGTCAATGCAGTATTCACAAAAGCCTCTTTACCAAAACCAAAAAAAAATCTCTTCCACATAAATCATTCAGCATTTAGGTGAATTGTCAAAGCCTAGGCCAAATTTGTGCTAATTTTAAATACTCATTTTTGACCAAATCTTGACATAGTAATGATTTAAATTCTTTCCAACTAAAGCCTAATGTCACAACTTCCATGTGATTCTTGAACATGCAAGATATTTTGCAACCTTAATTTTAAATGGTCTGCATTCAAAAACCTTTTCATGGACTCAAGCATATTCACTACAAGTTATTGCCAAAAGATGCATAAATACCAATGTTTAAAATCTGCTATTTAATTGCCAGGAATGTATTTGATAATTAACAGCTGGCAGTTCCGCTTGCTGTCCCTTTGCTGACATGTCATACAGTCAGAAAAAATCATGAATAAGAAACCAATGGTATTAATTTACACTGAATGTTTGTTAGGTGGAATTTTCAGTTTACTGCCTGAAAATGAAACGTGCATGTTTTTATTCAATAATTGTGCATTAGTTAGAGTAAACAACATATATATTACAGTAAAAACAGTGGAAATCACTTTGCACTTCAGAAAGTCTGCTGATGTTCTGAAATGTCACTATTTATCTTGAGAGAACAATGCACAATACCAGTATAAGTACTTTCTAGTGTTACACAAAATTCAGCAAAAGGCTGCAAAAATATACCAAACTAGCTGTAGAAGTTTGTTGAGAATTTAACAGTGTTATGATAAAATGGTAACCAATTAATCTTGTGTCACAATTTTGACAAAAGGATTTTGATTAAGTGTGGCATAATGGACTTACCAACAAAATTGAAGCCCAATGAGGAAGAAGGATTCAAGAATGGATATAAACCAGCTGTGCTTAACCAAGGAAGTTAAGGCTAGTATCTAATTGAAACAATAAAAGACATAAAAATTCAGCAAACATTAGTGGTTCAGCCACAGATTGGCAATGCTTTAAAAAGCAACAAAAGATTAACAACAACAAGGGAGAAATTAAAGTGAAAGGATACCAGCAAACAATATCAAAATGAGTAGTGAGAGCTTCTTTAAATGTATGAAGCAGAGGTCAAAGTGAACTTAGATCTCTTCAAGAATGAGGCTGGAGTACTAATAATGCGAAACAGGAAATGACACAGCAGTTTGAAAAAATACTTTGCATCAGTCTTCACAGTAGAAGACACTGATAGCATTCCACACATACTAAATAATCAAGGGTGGAAATGAGGGAGTGGCTTGTAATAACTCCACAGAGGTCAGTATCACTCTTCATTTATATGTGCATAGTACTTGACACTGATCTGGCTTCCTTAGAGCCAGCTCCCAGAGTGAACAGAACCCCGACACTTCTGGTTATATCTGACAGCCAGGACTCCCTGATTTGACCAGGTTGACAGCCCCAATCAGGGAACTCATATTCTAGGAGATCCACTTGGCTGATCTCTTTACAATATTACATCTGTCCCCCTCTAAGTCCAGGGGACGTAGGCCTGTTCTTTTCCTTGTAGCCTCTGCACCAGGAGTGTCTCAGAAAAAATTCATTCTGTTCTTCAGGTGGTAAAGATGTCAAGGCTGCAACGTCCTCTGTGTCCATCTCAGACTCCAAAGTTTCTTCAACGCTAGACTGAGGGGGAGAACTGACAGGTTCCAACAGCCTTTCCAGCAGTTCTGAGGGTCCGGATATGTTTTGCTCCTTCCCCATTTGTAAATCTGCAGTTTTCATGTGGCCCACTTGTTGTTCTGGACCGCCTCACCTCCCTGAACGTTGGATGTCAGGGGACCTGACTTCATGTCAACCATGCCTCTTACCCAATGCAGGGCCATTTCTGTGGTTTCAGCACCAGACTTTGTGCGCTGAAGTAAACTGTCTCTCTCACTTAGAGGAGTCTTGTGTCCAGCATTGGCTTTCCTGATGCTGTTTCACCCACCCCACCAGGTCCGGGAAGATCAAATTTAACCTGGTGCAGCGTATTCTCCCTATTAACGACTATACTGGAGCTATCCCTGCAGTTGAATGAGGGGTGGTCCGATAATCAAATGGAAACTGGGACAGTTTGGTATCTAGTGAAGCTGTAGGCTGTTTCTTTAAGACTGCCTTCAAAGTTTGGACTGCCCTTTCCTCCAGACCATTGGATGAAGGATCAAATGAAACTCTCCTTGTCTGCTGAATGCCGTTCAACTTTAGAAATACTCAAATTCTCTGTGGTAAATGATGGCCCGTTCTCTGTTACCAACATTTCCGGGAGCCTGTGTATTGCAAACAATGCTCACAGCTTTTCTGTTGTTGTCCCCGTGTTTGACAAATGAAGTCTATGCACATCCAACCACTTTGCCTGGGCACCCACAATGACTTAAGAACACTGAGCCTATGAAAGGGCCAACATTTTCAACGTGTCACTGAATCCAGGGTTACCTGGCCATTCCTACGAATGTAGAGAATCTGCTGGCAGTAATCTTTGTCCTTGTTGGCACTTTGGACACTGTCCTACTGACATAGCTATGTCTGTATAAAATCGTGGTCACCAGACAAAACATCTCATTTTCTGAAGAAGGGTCCCAACTTGAAGCGTCAACTTTCCTGCTCGTCTGATGCTGCTTGGTCTGTTGTGTCCCTCCAGCTTCATACCATATTGTCTCTGACTCCAGTGTCTGCAGTTCTTGCTATCTTTTCTCACCAACATCTTCATTTTGGACATCCCTAGGTGAGCCTGATGGAGTCCAGCCGGTATCTAGCAACAAACTTTGCTTGGGAAAATCACTGTTGCTCCCCATCATAGAATGCCATCCTGTAAGAATGATCTGGTCTTGCCAGGTCCAGAGGTTTCAATTCTGGTTTGTTACTCCATCACCACCAGCTGTTTTAGTTTTGCCAGGATTGGATCCTTTTGGGTCGATAGTCTGATATTGTCAGCGGTGACTGGAAGGGTGTCCAGAAAGTTTAAAACTAGAATCACTAGTGGAGTATCTGCCAGTGGGAGGCAGCTCATTGCTACTTCCCTCCTAGATGGTGATCCAACTTGTAATTGTACACCCTTAGAATGATTGTCTGCTGAATTTGACCTGAAGCTATGGGCGGCACAGCCTGGTCTTCTTTGAGTAGTCCTAGCAGGCGTTTGTGGTCTGTTACAAATACAAATTTATGTCCATAAAGGTATTGGTGCAACTTTCTCACATCAAACATTATCACCAAACTTTCCTTCTCTGTCTGGCTGTATTTGCACTCTGCATCAGCCAAAGTCCGGTAAGCATATGCTGTTGTGCGTTCCTCTCCATTGGGCCATCTGTGAGCTGACTATCCTGATACCATATGGGGAAGCATCGCATGTCAGCACCAGATCTTGCTTGGGATCAGAGTGGCCAACACCTTAGACGATGATAGCAGCTTCTTCAGTTCCCTAAAGGCTATATCTTAGGTACAAGACCATTTCCAAGGCTGATCCTTTTGCAATTGTAAATGTAAGGGTGCCAGGATGGAAGCCAGGTTACGTGTGAACTTTCCATAATAATTCAATCCAATGAATTACAATCCAATAACAATCCAATGAAAGACCTCAGCTCTGTTACAGGTGATCACCCTCACCTTATCTTCCAACAGGTGTTGTCAACTCTGCAGCCCAAGTAGGTCACTTGGGGTGTCTGGAACGCACATTTTTCCCTTTTCAAGCGTACTCGACCATAGAGAAACATCTAAGTTCTGTAAATGCTCTTTATTGGTCTTCCCTGTTATTAGCATATCATCCAGATAAATGGCAAACTGGGGTAGACCTTGTAAAATGTTCTCCATCATAGCCCAAATGGCAGTCTCGTATATTGGTACAAATCCTTATGGGTTTTAATTGTGGCATACTTCTGGGAATCATCATCTAACTGCAATTGCAAGTATGCTTGGCTCATGTCCAGCTTAGTAAAGGACAGCCACCCAGCCAGTTTTGCATACAAGTCCTCTAAGTAAGATATTGGATGCTTATCTAGCTGCAAGAAGTGGTTTACCATTTGTTGAAAATCCCCACAAAGGTGAATTGACCCATTAGGCTTCACAATCAGTACAACCGGTGCTGCTCATTCCACAAACTGTACTGGTTTGATGATTCCTTTTCTTTCCAGTCTCCTGGTTTCTGCTTCTACTTTTGCAGATAAGGCGAAAAGGAACTGGGCGGGCCTTGCAGAATAATGAATTGTTTCCTCGTCAACATGCAAGATAGCCTTCACTCTTTTGATAGTCCCTAGACCTTCCTGAAAAACCTCTAGGTATTTAATTAGGACTTCACACAGGCAGACATTTTCTAATGAAAAAATGTTGAGCCAATCAGGGCGAATCTTTCTGAATCAATTTTGCCCCATCAAACTTAGACCCGAGCCTTTTACTACAGTCAGTCGTAAGTGAACCAGCTGCTTCAGAGACTGTAACCGAAGTTGTACTCTTAATCTGGAAAGGTTCCACGGTTTGGTTCTCAGTCTAGCCAAAGTCTTAGCAAACTTAAGGTTTGGAGTCCAGAGTGAATTTTGTTAAAGACTGGTTCTGCAAGCCACGCCAATATCAACCTCCATTAGAACTGGGTGACCAGTAAACCAGACATTTATTTTGATTGGTTCTGATTTGGATGTCGCTAAGCAATTTAACAATTCCAAGCCAAATGTTGGTGGGCTTTCTGGGTCTGCAATCTCGAGGAAAGCAGCCTATGAGTTCTCTTACTCAGTTCAGGCCCTGGTGGGACTCTTTGCTCTGTTGAGTCCACATACTGGCAACAACTACAATCACGTGCCAGCCTGGATCCTGAAGAAAATGTTAACCATTTGGCTGAGCTTTGGCTTTGTTTTCAGATATTGCTGTGGGCTGACATAGATTCCCTCTGTACAGGATATATCCTGAGTGAGGCTATGCAATTGTCTTCACTCAAGTGGTGTCCCAAAGCTCAGCTGGCCCGGTGAGGGTGTCCACTTCCATCAGCATGCCCTGTAACTCATATTCTCCACTTGCTGCATTTTCTAATGACAAAGCCAGTTGTAGTGCCTGTTTGAAGTCCAATTGGGCTTCAGCTAGTAGGCGTTTTTGCATGGTTATATCATTAATCCCACATACCAAACAATCTTTCAGATTCTCATTAAGGTCTAAACAAAAGTTACATGCCTCTGCCAGTTGTTTTAACCTCATCAAAAATCCTGACATGGATTTCCCTGGTTCTTGAACTACCAAGTAAAACTGATAGCACCTCAGAATTAGAGAGCACTTGGAGTCATAATAATCCTTAACTAACTCCGTCAACTCTTGAAAGCTTTTAGCATGTGGTGCGCACGGGTAAGTTAGGCTCCTAATAACTGAAAAGGCTGCAGATCCACAAGTTGTCAGGAGAATTACTCGTTGTTCTTCACCTGCCCCTGCTCCAGAAAAAATAACACATTCTTCCCACTTACTGGGCCCAGTCTTCAATGGCAGGATCGAACAAGTCAAGCTTCCTAAACAAGGGTTTGATGACAGAAATGCTTACCCCAATTCAAAGACGACTTTCTTCAGGAGCATATTTTTTCTCTCATCGCCACTGAAATAACTCCACAGAGGCTGGTATCCCATCACCAAGTCATCCTTTATTTACATATGCATAGTACTTGACACTGATCTGGCTTCCTCAGAGCCAGTTCTCAGAGTGAACAGAACCCCTGACACTCCTGTTTATATCTGTGAGCCAGGGATCCCTGATTGAATCAGATTAGCAGCCCCCTATTCTGTGAGGTCCACCTGGCTGATCCTGTTACAATCTCTATGAGGGTATATACAATAACTATCTCTAGAGGAAAATTTCCTAGGGAAACTGAAGGCCGGTAAGTCCTGTAGTTCTGATGCATCACATCGTAAGATATTAAAACAAGTAGCTTCAGAGATGGTAGATGCACTGGTATTAATCTTCCAAGATTCCTTAGAATCCAGAAAAATCCTGGAGGATTTCATAAGTCCTGATATAACACATATTATAACACAAAGGAAGGGAAACAAAAACTGGTAACTGTAGGTTAGTTAATTTATTATTTGTCGTTGCGAAAATATCAGAGCCTATTATCAAGTATGAAAAAGCGAGCAATTTTGAAATATCAGACAACATCAGCATGGCTTCATGTAGAGGAAATCATATCTGACAAATGTATTAGAATTATTTGAAGATGTAATAAGCAGAATAGATAAAGGAGAATCCTATTATTTAGTTTACTTTGGATTTCTAAAATGCATTCGATGAGGTACCACACATAAAGCTTCTGAATAAGTCAAAAGCTACTGATTGTTGTAGGTAGTATAGAGAATTGGCTAACTAATAGAAGAAAGAGTTGGGAGGAAGAGTTAGGAAAAGGGTTCATTTTCAGGATTGCAGCGAGTGAAGTGCCACAGGGATTAGTTTTGAGATCACAATTATTTATAATATATATTAATGACTTTGATGAGGGAAGTGAATACACTATTGCCAGGTGTTGCAAATGGAATTCTGCCCCATTTTCTTCCAGTACTTGTCCTATTACCTGAAGGTCATTTCAGAGCTGATTTCCCTATGACACCCTTAGAAGAGTTGTTGCTCTGTGGACTCCTAGTTTCCATTCATGATCAGTCTGGCTATGGAGTGTTGACCAAGCTGAAACTTAGGGTTGTTTCCACTTCTTTCCCTCCAGAAGAAAAAGAAACATGAATGTCAAGAAGAAACAAGATTACCCCTGTTTTGTTACAACAGTGAACAGATTTTTTTTAAAAAAAGATAACTCTGTCCTTGGTGGAGAAAATCACCACCATGTCTAGCTTCAATTGATATAATGGAAGAATGTCGTACACTCTCCCTCTAGGATCAATATAGTTTGCATAACATTGCTAAGAAGCTGCTTTATGCAATTTCCACCTCCTCCAACCACTATTGTTTTACTCCTCTCTTTGTGAAAATAGCCAGCTTCCACTTTGTAATAACTCATATTTCCATACTGAACTTAAAAGCTTGTTAGTTTGATAGCAAAGGACACAGATGCTGGTGAACATGATGAGGTTTCTAAAATCCCAGATAATAACTCTTAACAAGAGTTAGCAACGCTACCTTAATAGAGTTCAAACTCATTACAACATCATAATTGGGAGCAAGCCAAAATTAACACGTACTAACTAGAAGGACACCTAAGCTAAATCTCAGCTTTATCTCTATCATTGTAACAACATTTACTAGGAGCAGGTAATTATGTTTATTCAATTAGTGATGTTATGAAATTCTGTCAGATAATGGCTGTTTAAAAGCTAATTTATATAATTTGCTTCTGCCAATCAATAGCCATGAAATGCAGTTAACGCTGGCTCAGAAATGACAGGAGAAAAATCAGTGTCAAAGCTGTTTGTAGCCGCTCTCCTTTAGCAACTGATTAGTCAAGCTGTTTTTATTTTTTTTAATTTCCTGCCTTTGCTACATTATATTAAGAAAAGCAGAAAGGAGAACTTGCATGTAGATGGCACCTTTCACATCCTCATGTCTAAGATTGCTGAACATATAATAGATCAGTTTTGTCACTGCGTTCATTGTTAGAAAGGTAGACAGTGTTTGTAAGTTGTGGAGACCAAGGTTTGCAATTCAATAAATAGTTTGTTAATGTGTCTCGGCTGAGAGATAAATGTTGGTCAGGGCACTGAGGATGCTGGAAATCAGGCTGTATCAATGGCGAGAGATCGGAAGTAAAGGGTACAGGCTTGCAACCTGAACCAGCCTACAAACTAAAAAATGCTCTCCTGAAAATCAGAAACCCTGGGAATAGAGTTGGGAATCTTGGAGTCAGGTCCCAACCTCCACTTCCAGCCCTCCACAGAGACTCCCTGGCTCCAAGAAAGCACAGCCACTTAACTAGAAAATAAAATGGCCCCACAGCCATTTAACATTGTAAGAAACTGATTCTAATTGGAGAAAGAACTTCCCTGCTGAATTCCTTCAGCCAGCCTAAAAATTGAGACCAGGTCAGAAACAACTCTGAATTGATTGTTAATTGGCTGCTTAATGGCATAAATTGAACCAAGCATGAGCAGGCAAGTCTATGCCTTGCCTGTTCCCACAATTACATTGATATTGGACAGAAGGCTGGTGAAGAGTCCAACCAGGGATTATATGTGCTGTTTCTCCTCTGCCTGCAAACCCACCAGTGAGGAACTGTAAAATTTTACCCATTGTAATCAAAAGAACAAAATGTAAAAACTGCTAAACTGCAAACCTAATGCTAATTTATTTGTGCTGTGTTGCACATTTTGCTATTCTGTGGATTTATGCAAACAGCAGCTGAGCCAAGAATTTGGAAATGTAGGCAAAGAGTCACTTCAGTGGGTTTAGCCAACTGTTAATGTTTACTGTACCACATACCAAGATTTATGAGCAGCAAGGCAGTACCTTTGGCTAAAGGCATTGTGCTCCTTGACCTACTTCCTCTGACTTTGTTTTTCTTTGTGACTCCAAGTTTCTTTTTGTTGATTGAAAAATTCTAATCTTCACGGGAAGTGTCAGGAATTGGACAGTATTGCAGGAGAATTATGTCAACATGTCATATTGTTTCTACTATGCAAAAACAGTTCTGTTTGTATTATACAAAAATCAGTTACTATCTGAAAGATAAGTCTTCTCTTGTAAAAAAAAGTCTTCACTTGCCTAGTTTTTGATTTGTGTGTTGATTGTATAAGAGTTGAGGGCAGTTTTAGATGTAAGCTTCTAATCTTCCATGTAAAGCTTTTTTCAATTTAACATACAGGGTAGAAATTGTAACCCATACAGTTTCTACCGCCCCCCGAACAGACTATTTACATGAAACAAACTTTACAGTTTTTTTAGAATATTAAAACCTATAAAAGGTGGGGGCAATGGATGGTACAGTAGCTTAAAGCTGTGTCCTTAGATATCTGGGTTGAATACACATCAGACTGATTAAGAAAAAGGTAAATATTCACAAATACAATTAAAATAAGGGGGTAAGACAAAGCACACAGTCTTCTTTCAATAAGTCTCACATTCAACTACCCAGAACCTGCAAGTGGGAGGCTAAACTAGTAAATCTCTGAATGCCAACTCCAACGAACCCAATTCTGGTTTTAAGGAAGGTGGTACAAAGGGCGGACAACCAACCAGAATTTGGTGGTGATATTGCTAATTTAAATATTATAATTAAGGTATCAACCTAAATTTATCCATGATTTCAAATTCAGCTCTGCTGGCTGATTTTCCCAGCCCCTAAGTAAACCCAGCAACTAAAAAGAGGCAAAGCTTCTGGATCAAGGAGGTAAGTGCCTTTCCACTCCAGACTCAGTATACCCATCTCACCAGTCATCCCCTTCCAATCTACTTCAAGCAGCCTCCAACCTCCCCTGACAGAACACTACTCTCATCCCAGTAGTTCCAACACACCACCAAACTGACGCCATAACCTTCAACTGTTTCCCTCCTGCCTCCAATTTCACCCTCCCTCCCCTCAGCCTTTGGCATCCAAATTCCCACTTCCGACTTCCAATTTCAAAGGCTTCTAATATCTGAACCATCCCCCTCTCCTGTCTTTGATCATTACCCTCTTCAATGGACTAGACTGGTCACAACAGACAAATGCAAAACCCGGCATGAATCTTAAAGAGACATCCAGTGCAAGAAACAGCAAAGCAAGATTAGAGGGAACTGTGCTCCGTATCAAGTTGGCTATGACATATTGGAGAAAAAAATGTTAACCACTACCTGTTGCTAAATTCAGTACGGCCTCAAGAAAGCGAGTTCTTCTGAGTTTCCTGACCTCAGTCCAGTAGCCCCTTTCCCACCTTTAAGTAAAAATCACTTTGATTGGCCCTGTAAAGTAGTCCTACCTTACCAAATTTGTGGCTCAGCTCATACTCAGGTATAAAAGTCAGAGAAACTCAATAGAGTCATAGTCAAAGAGATAAACAGCACGGAAACCGAGCGTTTGGTCCAAGTTGTCCATGCAGACCAGATATCCTGAATAAATCTAGTCCCATTTGCCAGCATTTGGCCCATATCCCTCTAAACCCTTCCTATTTATGTACCCATCCAGAGGCCTTTTAAATGTTGTAACTGTACCAGCCTCCACCACTTCCTCTGGCAGCTCATTCCATTCATGTACCACCTTCTGCGTGAAAATGTTGCCCCTCAGGTTCCTTTTAAATCTTTCACCTCTCACCATAAACCTTTGCCCTCTAGTTTTGGACTCCATTACCCTTGGGAAAAGACCTTGGCTATTCACCCTATCCATGCCCATCATGACTGTATAAACCTCTATAAGGTCACCCATCAGCCTCCGACGCTCCATCACAATCCAGTTAATAGGAAAGATATCAAGTCCAGATATCAAAATATTCATAAACTATGATTAATTTGGTAACTTTACAGGGACCACAATCATGGCTGCCATAAAATGTTGAAATAGAGGTGGAAATGACAGTGGTCATTTTTGAGTTTGGGCTAAGGAAGTAGATTGAGAAATGCAGAGACTGCTTGACACTCTAAAATATCTGACCTGAGTCTGCTTGATGGTTGCACTCTAAGGAGGATGTGCTAGAAATTTTGAAAAACATGAGGATAAATAAGTTCCCTGGGCCAGATGGGATATACACAAGGTTACTACAGGAAGCGAGGAAAGAGATTGCTGCCCCTTTGGCAATGATCTTTGTGTCCTCACTGTCCACTGGACTAGTACCAGAAGATTGGAGGGTGGTAAATGTCATTCCCTTGTTCAAGAAAGGGAATAGGGATGATCCTGGAAATTATAGACCAGTCAGTCTTACTTCTGTTGCGGGCAAATTATTGGAGAGGATTCTGAGAGTATTTATGATTATTTGGAAAAGCACAGATTGATTAGAAATAGTCAGCATGGCTTTGTGAGGGGCAGGTCATGCCTCACAAGCCTTATTGAATTCTTTGAGGATGTGACAACACTCGATGAAGATAGAGCAGTGGATGTGATGTATATGGATTTTAGCAAGGCATTCAATAAGGTTCCACGTGGTAGGCTCATTCAGAAAGTAAGGAGGCATGGGATTCAGGGAAATTTGGCTGTCTGGATACAAAACTGGCTGCCCAATAGAAGACAGAGGGTGGTAGTAGATGGAAAGTATCCAGCCTAGAGCTTGATGACCAGTGGTGTTCCGCAGGGATTTGTTCTGGGACCTCTGCTCTTTGTGATCTTTATAAATGACTTGGATGAGGAAGTGGAAGGGTGGGTTAGCAAGTTTGCCGATGACACGAAGGTTGGTGGAGTTGTGGACAGCGTGGAGGGCTGTTGTAGGTTGCAACGGGACATTGACAGGATGCAGAGCTGGGCAAAGAAGTGGCAGATGGAATTGAACCCAGAAAAGTGTGAAGTGATTCATTTTGGAAGGTTGAATTTGAATGCAGAATATAGGGTTAATGGCAGGATTCTCGGCAGTGTGGAGGAACAGAGGGATCTTGTGGTCCACGTCCATAGATCCCTCAAAGTTGCTACCCAAGTTGATAGGGTTGTAAAGAAGGCGTATGATGTGTTGGCTTCCATTGGCGGGGGAATTGAGTTTAAGAGCTGTGAGGTTATGCTGCAGCTCTATAAATCTCTGGTTAGACCTCACTTGGAATATTGTGTTCAGTTCTGGTCACCTCATTATAGGAAAGATGTGGAAGCTTTAGAGAGGGTGCAGCAGAGATTTACCAGGATGCTGCCTGGACTGGAGGGCAGGTCTTATGAGGAAAGGTTGAGGGAGCTAGATCTTTTTTCATTGGAGCGAAGAAGGGTGAGAGGTGACTTGATAGAGGTTCACAAGATGATGAGAGGCATAGATAGAATGGATAGTCAGAGACTCTTTTCCCAGGGCGGAAATGACTATTACGAGGGGGCATAATTTTAAGGTGATTGGAGGAAGGTATGGCGAAGATGTCAGAGGTGGATTCTTTACACAGAGAGTGGTGGGCATGTGGAATGCGCTGCTGGGAGTGGTAGTGGAGTCAGATACTTTAGAGACTTTTAAGCGACTCTTGGATAGGCACATGGATGATAGTAAAATGTAGGGAATGCAGGGTAGATTGATCTTAGTAGGATAATAGGTTGGCACAGCATCATGGGCCAAAGGGCCATGTTCTGTGTTCTATGTTCGATTCCAAAATTAAATACAGCATTCTACTCTCCAACCCAAACATCCCTCACCTGAATGAGCACAAAAATCACCAAGTTATGTATAGTGAAGCACTGGAACAGTATCCAAGAAGTAAGAGTTGTTGCTCTGCTCCTTAATGTCTTGTAACGCTCAAGGCCTGTTTTTTTTTCAGTTTATTAATTTAACGTGAATAAAAAGACAAGCCTTGAGCAGTATTACCTCTAGGCCTCATAGCAACCTGAAAGTTCCGGCACACTTTAAATTCCTGCACCTGTATACAGCATAAAAAAGCAGTCGTATGCTTAAACGAATCAACTGTATACTCCAAACAAAAGGGAATGTCAGTCCACACACTGGTTGCGTACACACATTATACAGAAAACACACTTTGGAGAGCATTTTTCATGGCTTTTTTCTAGTGCTGTGGTGGTTTCCATGAGTGAAGCAAATTGTTTAGTTACTTTCAGTATTGACAAAAATATAGGGTAAAATTATGAAGGATTTATTCATTGTAAGTACTGTAGAAATTATTTGGTAGAAGCTGTTGTGACATAATTGCTTTAGCACTTCAGTTGATGCTTCTCTCATTTTGAGCTCTGTAATAATTAATGACCTACAGATTTCAGCAGATTAAATGTCAAAACCATTATTGATATTCAGTGATTGTTTTCTTTGAATGAAGAAGCATTTATAATATTTTTCCCAAAAGGTTTTAAATTGTAATCTGAGTATGGTATTCACACAAGCTTTTAAGTAAACAGTTGGCAGTATTTCATACCCCAAAGGAGCTGTAAACTATAGGTGTATGTTTTAACAGTTTTCTCAATGACTTCTGAGTGATGATTTTATAATTAAAATTCAATTCTATCAATCTAAAAGAATGCACATTATTTCTCTTTTTCTAGTGCAGCGTCCCATTTAAATGATTAAAACCCTTCAACTCTTACCCAACTGACATAATTTCAGTACTGATATTTATAATTAAAGCTGACAACAGAAATGCAAACCTACGAATAATTTTCCATAAGCATATTTTCAACACTTCTATGAAAATGTTCATAGTATTTAGTCGATTGAAAGCTATTGCCGTGATATTATGCTATGGAATATTAACATATGAACACTTCATTTGAAATGTCCTTGTCTGCTAGTTTAGGAGGAATTAACCCTTTCATATCACTTTAAATTAGTGGGGAGAGCTTGCGAACATGTTGTACATAAACGGTAGTAATCCAAAATGTAAATTCAAGGCTTTTTCCTCTGGCATTATTAAAAAGAGGCATGTGTAACTGCATTTTATGACATTTATGATGCATTCATTACTGTCGGAAAATTGCATCATTATGCTCAACTCCATCAGTCTGTTATGATGATATCTGTCAACCAACCAATGTAACTATTGCACATTATTAAACTGTCTCAGTATCTGACTATCTGGGGACTTCCATTTATGGGTTTTCACAAATTAATTTGGAATGGTGTGGTTAGAAATGTTTTGGGACAAAGTCGGTGTGCGTACCCTGCTGATGAATGTTAGTTGATTAAATTGACTTGAAGGTGCCTTCTGTCTTCACAAGTAACATTATTTGAAAATATAATTTTTACCAAACAAGTGCAAGGCAATGACTGTCTCCACAAGACAGAATCTAACCACCTTCCCTTTCCATTCAACAATATTACCATCATCATATTTTCCACCATCAATAACCTAGAGGTCACTTTTAAGTCAAACCTTAACTATACTGCCTATATAAATACTTTGGCTAAGAAAACAAGGGCAGAGGCTGCAGAATCTGTGGATAGGGATTTACCTCATGACTTCCTAAGCCTTTCACCACCTTCAAGTCAGGAACATGATAAAATGCTATTTGCCTGGATATGCAGCTTCAACACGTAAGCAGCTTGACAGTATCCAGATCAGTGTAGCCATCTTAATTGGCACCCTGAACACCACCTTAAATATTCACTGCCTCCATCATGTGTGCCATGACATAGAGTGTGCCATCTACAAGAATCACTACAGTAAGTCACAAAGCCTCCTCTAACAGCAACTTCTAGACTCTCAACCTCTACTACTTAGAAGGGCAAGACTACCAAGTGTATGGGGATGCCACCAACTCCAAGTGTCCCTCCAACTCTCACACTATACTGACTTCGAAGCATATCACCATACCTTCATCATTGCTGAATCAAAATCCTAGAACTCTCTATCTAACAGTCCTGTAAGTGTACCTTCATCACAAGGACCACAGTGGTTCAAGAAGATGGCTCACCACAACCTTCTCAAAGGTAATCAGAATTGACCAATAAATAGTGCCACCCACATTCAAATGAAATGGAAAATCTTGGCTCAGTGCTTTTAATTTAATAATATAGATGACAAATGAATGATTTTAGTATACTGTTGGTCTGGATTTTATGGTCAGCAGTGAAACGATATGCTTTAGTTATATAGGGCAGTGATGAGACCACATCTCAAATAATGTGTGCAGTTTTGGTCTCCTTATTTAAGATAGAATGTAAATGCATTGGAGGCAGTTCAGAGTAGATTAACTGGATTTATAACTGGAATGAATGGATTGTCTTATGAGGATAAGTTGAACAGGATAGGCTTGTTTCCCACTAGAGTTTAGAAAAATGAGGGATGACTTGTTCCTAAATAGTTTTGACAAGGTGAATGTGGAAAGGATGTTTACTCTTGTGGGTCAGTCCAGAGCTAGGGGATACTTTCAAAATTAGGGCTAGACCCTTTGGCACAGACATTAAAGAATCTTTTTTTCTCTGAGGTTTGCAAGACATTTGAGTCAACGCTGTGGAGGCAGTGTTATTAAATATTTTTAAGGCAGAGGTAAATACATTCTTGTTAGGCAAGGGAATTGAGGTTTACTAAGGATGGATAGGAATGTGAAAGTCAGAAAACAAACAGGTCGGCCATGATTTGAAAGGCAGAACAGGCTTGAATGGCAAAATGGTCTACATCTGTTCTTAATTTGTATGATCAGTATTATGCTGAGCATGTGTGGACTCCTGCATTGGCTGTCAAGTTTACAGAAGTAACTGTGGAAAATGCTGTAGTTTTGGCATCATCATTGCATACTGCAGGTTTTAGTGCACATATAATATATGCGTTTCACACTGTGGGTGGAGTTAAAACTTGCATCCAACTGACATCCTATGTCCCAAAACATAATGTGCAAATTTAGGGATGGATAGGGATTCATGCAAGTTTTCCTCTCCCTCCCTTTCCACACTTTATATATAATCTACACTCTGTACAAAGCTTCATGGGCAACAGTAGCTATTAATAACTGAGCAACGATCATGTACCATCTGGCAGAATGGCCAGTATATTTGACACTGAAAATTGATCCCAGCTCTCTATGCAAGAATTTCACAATTATAACATTTAACAAAATAATTGTTTAAATTTGGGAAGTGAAAATTGTAGTATTTGCATTGCTGTTTAATTCTGTTCACGTTGGTGATGTATGTTGTTTTTAGTATATAATTTAGTACACTTCATATAAAAGAGATGAATCCCAAATCTCCCAAAATAGATTAAGTTACTGAAAATTCTGACCTACACAACACACTTTTAAAACGTTATTGAACCAAAGAGAAGTATAAATGTGGATGACCAGTCAGTTTTCCTTCTTCATTTTGTTTGTAGACTGTCTGAAAAAGATAAGGAATAAGTTGGCAGCTGTCAAGCTATGAACCAAACATAACCCCTCCAGCTGTGCATGTTCTTTTTCTGGTATCAGAATCAATCTGCTTTGTACTTAACCATGCACTAGCTTGATCTGCTAATTCCCGAAAGAATAGTGCTAGCATTAAGAGAGGGTAAACTATCAATAAGAACACATACAAGGACAGGCGATGTTGAACTGGCTGTGAATTTAAAAAGCTAGATTTTAATCTCAGCAGTGGTCCTAAACTGGTAATATGTAAAATTTTGTTGTTTGACTGACAATGTAGCACATAACCACAATTTTACAGGGATAACATTTATATGGTAAGAGAAAATTGCTTTGACGTAGATATATTTCTGCATGGATACCAAGAAACTGGCGGAGTCATGCCAGTTTCTTGATATATTCCATATCTCTGCAATTTTCGTTGAGGCATCTTCTTGAGATTGCAGCAACCTGAGAGTAGATTTGAGTTACTTTACAAGCCATTTGAGAGCTCACTACAGAGCCTATATAATCATTTCGGGGCATTTTTAGGAAACAAACTGGTTCTGCAACACTTCCAAAGTAATGAGGCAGCTGCATGAAGGCTCCTATTATTCAGAGAAGCTATGTAGAATGTAGCCGTTCCCAATGCTGCAAGAATGGTGGAATAAGCAGAGAGGAGGTCATGATTCAGTACAATGTGCCTTTGCATAAGCAGAGTCTGATAAATGTTTCAGGAGGTGTACCTGCAGGGGTCAATGTGGTATACTGAGGAGAAGGTAGGGGTTCCAAGCAGCTGGTGGGAAGGGATCCACCCATGACATGGGGTCAGCTGTTCTGAGGAGGTAACAGTGGTGATGAGGAGCCGCTGCCCCAACGATATATGCAACCCTTTGGTGCAGACATGATGCCCTAGGGGGAGAGCACAGTGGCATTACTCTCGTCAAACATACTATCACCAAAGCCTCAACATCCCGGACATGTCAGAGCCGCAGTGCTACTGGAGGCTGCTCTATCGAGGCAAGTGGCTGCAGATTTATGTCCTCTCATGAGGGAGCACCTTTTTGGCCTATCCAGTCACAAGTCTGTGCTCTGTCAGTGGTCTTGAAAGTGAGTGTGATATTGAACTCTTTGCCTCAGGGTCATTTCAAAGGCAGCAAGGGAGCAGTACCTTTATCTGTGATGTCTCTCAGAAGCAATGGTTCATCATAGCATCAGCAAAGTGAAAGATGTTGTATGTGAGGGGGCAACATTCTTCCTGTTTCCCCACAATTCACTGATGACAGCCACTAGCCAAAGTGTCTCCAATAAACCAATTTTGCATGTATCTAGCCAATGTCAGTATGCCTAAATGCCCTCAAAGCAATAGAATCACAAAAATTAAGGTGCTGCCATCAACAATCTCTCTGCATTGAGAGTTAGTCAGTGAAAAATACCACATTGAAACTCAAAATGAAACTATTGATGTGGCACCCCTTTACGTATGGCTGCTCTTATCGGATACACCCCACTGTGACTGAGACAGAACTGGAGGCAGGTTGCTTTCATGTGTTTATAGACAAGTGAGATACCTGTGACACTGTGCTCAGTTTTGCAGTTCCAGGAGGGGTATTGCTGCAGCTTATCTATCAGGATCAATGCAGGACAGCCTCAATCACAAAAGTTTGACATATAGGTGGTGCCTCAGTCGGAGGGACTAAAGGAACAGCCATTGGCAAAGCCATCCACTGTGGAGTGGCCTTCTTGGTACTTCTCTGCTCAAGCACTTTCAGGGTATGGAGAGTATCTGGTTGCCTATCCATGCATTTTTGTAACATCGATGCAATTGACTGGTCAGTGCTTCAGAATGTGACTTGCAATGTGTGCACAGCAGTGCAGTGCTCTTGCATCGATTAACTTGTCCGTGAACTTCACTGCTCTTTCACTGGGGATGTTCATGTCCTCACTTACATGGGACATTACAAAATGCATTTCATGAATAGATTCTTACATTCTGTGCCCATGTTTCCACCCTGCATCAGGGGACACCATCATTTGCACAAGTGTGCTCTGCGAGCTGTTCAAGAAAGACCTACCTTTTATAGGTCCTCCGAGTTTCTGCATCTTCACCCAACTGAGCATAGCTTAAACTGTTTTCTATCCTCCAACAGGCACTGTCCACAGCCGCTTTTATCTTCATCACTTTCCTTTCTTCACATGTGAACTGCTGATTACCTTGTGCTGCACATTCTAAATTTATGAGGTTCCACCAAGGTGAGTGAATCTGCCATGGTAGACGGTACATGTAACTGATGCCTCAGATGCATCTTCCTTCTCTGAAGTTTCTGCCAGCAGCACAGTAGTATGCTGAGGTTGTACAGAAATGTACAGCAGATACCTCAATTCCCTAGAGAAATATTGCCATAATATCTCCCCAGAATCCTGCAAATCCAGTGCCAGGATATGATCTACAATGTCAGTGCCTTTTCTGACACTAAAGTTGTCACCATTGAACAACTAGTTTCTGTACTGGGCAGGCCACATCATTCTGCATGCATGACACAAGAGTTCCAAAACAAGATCTCTGCTCCAAATTTCATCAAAGCAAGAAGTTACTGGGTGAGCAAAGACATCCTTGTGTCTCCCTGAAAATATGGAACATTCCTGCTGATTTGTGCCCAAGATCATCCAAACTGGAGAAGAAGTATCCATGAAGATGTCAACGATTTCAAGTGTCTCAGACAGCCTCAGGGTTGAGGCTAAGCTCAAACAGTAGAAAAAGTGTGTGAAAACCTGAACATCCCATTGCAGCCTCATCAAACACCATCTACACCATCTGTGACAGGATGGGTCAATCTAGCATTAGACTACTTAGTCACCTCAAGACACTCAGTTCTAGAGTGGAAGAAAATCTTCTCTTGGACACTAGAAATTACCTACAAAGAAGGAGGCTAAGTCTGCTCCTTCGTAGCTGGTCCTGGCTGTGAAAGCTGTCTCCTGTTATTAGCTGCCTACCTAGAGCTGCAATGGCCCATAACTACTTAAAAATTGATATGGATTACAGAAACAAGGACATGCATGGATGCCATGGAAGAGTTGAGGCAGGCAGGGATGTTGCCAATTGGGTCAGACCCTCAAAGGACACCTTCAGCTCTGTCACAAGGAAACAGTAACAAGCTTCCACCACTTCTTTGAAGTATATCCCAGCTTGCCCACTTCTTACCAAAAGTCTGACAGTTTCAAGGGTCTCCTCCTTCCAAGCCATCATAGAGTGTGCTCTTTCACTGTCCCTTTCTCATGCTGTACTCTTTTTTTCCCTTGCAAAGTCAAGAACAGGAGAGTTAAGACCATTGTGTCCTCTGTCCCCACATCTAGCTAGTAATTTTCACGCAATTTCCATAGCTCCTGTGTCACGTCCTCAATGAGATTTTGTAGATGACTCATCAGGAATGCTTCTGGATACATATATCCTCACTGTTCCTGAGACTGTGCAATCTCAGGCCACTCTACTTGTAGGTATGTGCTGACTCTGAATTGAAGACTTGTGATTTGTGTGTAGCATTGCAGTCACTTTGCCAGACCTCAGAAACTCATTAACATGCTTCCTTCACTGCACACATCTGATTGCACAGAGGCTGCTGACCACCTAAACTATCTCACCTATACCTGCTTTGGCTGACTGACTGTCCATCTTTCTCATGCCACACTCTTAGAACTGGATATTCATCTGGGCTCTCATTGCCTATGGGAGGTGTGATCAAATCAAATGCTTGTTATCATGCTACTCAGCTGCATTTTGGCTTACGCCTTCATCCAAGATGCTAGTGTCCAAAATCATGGCTGCTGGAGGCTCTTTAAATTAGGTACATCACAGAGGCATCCTGTCTCCTCAAAATGTCACTGCACCTTCTTGGACGGTAGCTGGGTGAGCAGCTACTATTTTACCACCTCTTCAAAATATTAGCCGATGCCCAGAAGCGGCATTGACAGGGTTCACATCTCAATGTTCCTGGAGACATGGTCCCAACCCTGGAATGAAACTTCAGCCCAATGAATCCAAATCACCTACAGCTGTTGCCTTAAATCCCAGTTTTCATATCACATGTCAGTGTCTGTGCTGTTGAATTTGATATGATGCATAGTTAGTCTTTTATTAAGTAACTCATTCTGTTTTAATTAGTCACATTTATTTACATTCCTAATTCCAGCTTTACAACCAGTTGAACTTTTGACATGTCAGATCAGATTAATGGCAGTTGTTGGGTCACACTTTCACTGTAATATCAGCATGCAAGAGATTTGAAGTAATTATAACAAACGAGACTTTTAAACTTTTATTTTTGAAGATAGTTATATTTAAAATTAGGATTCTTTCCCATGGGATTTCGGAAGGGTGTTCGGTTAGCTCCACTGACTGGATGATGATGCAGAGTGGTGCTATTAACAGTTCAATTCCTGCACCAGCTGAGTCTCGTTCTCAACCTCTCCCCTTCCCTGAGGTATGGTGACCCTCAGGTTAAACCACCACCAGTCATCTCTTTCGCAAATGAGAGAGTAGCACTATGTTCTGGTACGCAACTTTACCTTTATATTTAGAGTAACCTGCTAACTCCAGAAATTATAATGTTGTGACTCCAGCGATAAAAACACCTAATTTGAAACCCAACCTAGAATATCATTCCAATACAGCTAACTTCTGTGGTTGAGATTTATTTACCTTTTCACCTCCAATTTTCTTCCTGAAGGTGACACCCCTGACTGCAGTATGGTTTCAAGAGGTATTGGCCACCCTCCATTACTTCAAGAGAATGTCTGTACCCAAATTGCAAGCCTCATCAGAGAGGACTTGCAAACTCTGCAGATGTGCGAGAAAGTACAACCAATCCCACCCAGCCCTTACTCCATATCCGCAGAGGTGTTGCTAATAAATAGCCAAGTCAGCTTTTAATATGTACCTATGTCAATGCAATAGAATTCCAGAGAGAATGAGAGAGGGAATGGTCTTGTATATGCATTGTGATTGTTGAGTGTTTTCTTCACATGCAAAACATTTAAAACTCTATCCCAACAATGAAGTTTAGGACATAATCCAAGTGTATTGCAGTGCTGAACTTAAGACGTAGCTGCCTTCATAGCAACTATATTGCTTAACCACCTTCTGGGCATCATGGTTAAGTTAGTCTTCAACTGCTTTGTCATGTAGCACAAAGCAGATGCGACAACAGCAAACAAGAACATACGTATATATGAAATTACAGCAGGAGTAAGCCATTCAGTCCCTCAAGCCTGCCTCACCATTCAACAAGACCATTGCTGATCTATCCCAGGCCTCAACTCATCTGCCATGCTGGCTCAGCAAAGCTATCAACTCCCTGATAGGTAAAAAATTGATCTGCCTCCTCTTTAAGTATGTTCAGTACTGTAGCCTCTATAGCTCTCTTGGTTTGAGAATTTTAGACATTTCACTACCCTCTGGGAGTAGAAATTCCTTAACCTCAATTTTAAATGAGCATCCCCTTATTCGGTAACTAAGCCCCCCAATTCTACAGTCTCTCACAAGTAGCAACACCTTTCAAACATTTACCCTGTCAAGCCCCCTCAGAATCTTTGATGTTTCAATAAGATCACCACCACCAACACTCTTCCCCCACACCCCCCCAACCCCCAATTCTTCCCCATTTAATTGTTCTTGATAAATCAAATGATTCCTCCCAGGAATCAGCCTAATAAATCTCTTTTCAGCAGCCTCCTGTCCCAGTATATCCTTTTTTTAAATATGGGGACCAAAACTACACACAGTACTCCTCACCCAACTCTCTAAATAAAGGCCAAAATTTCATTTCCCTTCTTAATTACTTGCTGCACCTGCATACTAATTTTTTTGTTTCATTAACAGAAGTACCCAGGTCACTCAGCACTGTACTCTGTTGGGGGTCTCTCTCCAGTTAAATATGGCTTTTGATTCTATCGACCAGTGTATTACCTCACACTTTCCTACATTAAACTCCATCTGCAAAGTTTTTGTCAACTCAATCAACCTATGTGCATCCCTTTTGGATTCCACATGCCCTTGTCACAACATGCCCGTCCACCTATTTTTGTAACATCAGTAAATTAAGTGTATTACACTCTGCTCCCCCCTCCAAACCATTAATATAGATCATAAGTATGTGCAGCTTTAGGACTGATCCTTGTGAAATTCCAGTGGAAGAGGCATGAAAACTAAGTTTCTTTCCCTCATGGAACAATACGCTTTTTGACATTGATAAATATAGCTTGCATTTTGTCACTTAAAAATCAAAGATATTGCAGAAAAGGGTAAGATTCTGTAAAGGTCTTCTTCTGATCAAGAAACCATGCAATCAGCATTGCGTCATCTCCAGGAACAACTTATTGTGAATGCATTCCGTTTTCCTTCTGAATTTTCTTGGTTGCTGATTGAAGAAGAAATCAGGAAGAGCGGAGATTAAAATAGAACTATGAGCTGGAAATTTGCTTAAGAACAGATTAGTGCTAAATACACATGGCATATTGATCGGACTTAATAAAGAAATATTGGTTAAAGCTTTGCTTGTAAAAATCTTGATGAAAAGGTATACAAAACTGCTTAATTACCTTTATTTCTGTCTGGTGTTAACTTGATGCCTATTATTACCAAGTTTATATGACTTACAACATGTTCAATGGAAGGTTTGAACATGGGTCCAATAAGAGTACAACCTTCTTCTTTAGGTTGTTTGAGATCTCTTTCTTACTGTTATCTCTTCACCATGCTCTGAGCCCCTACTGACCTTTCTGCCCAGGATCCTGCGATTTCACTTAACCATGATTTTTTTTCCCAAAGTGATGTCTTTTCCATTGCCCAAGACCGATGATCGTGCTTCAGATCCTCTTGTCCATCCCTCTCTTCTCTTGGGTCCCTCCCAACAGCACCTCCTGCAGCCCACATTTTCTTTTCTTCCACAGTATTGTTCCTCTCCTGCGATCCCACAGTTCTCTGTCAACCTTTCTCCATTCCCCTTCTCCCTCAAAACCTAATGCCTGGACTCCAGTGTGACCTGTCTCCTAGCTCTAATTTCCTAGTTACCCAGCTGTTGACTGACACACCCATTTCCCTCCCTACCTCCCCATAAATATCATGGCATTTTGACAGATTTGTTGAAATGGTAAGGAATGCTCTTCCATATTAACAACCAGAAGTTTTATAAAATTTAATTGAAGCTATTTATAGTTTTTGCAGCTGACAGGTTTAGATGAAGGAAGGGAGAATATTCATGTGGCTTTGTTAGGATGTCATGTTGAAAATGGAAGTGAAAAATTTCAACAAAAAGAACAAAAGGAGGGAAAATGCCCAAAATGGCTGTAGTGACCATCTTCAGTGCTTCACTTTCCTTTTTCCAATGATGTTGATAGTGGCTCTTCATTGGTGCCAAGTTACACATTGACACAGGATGTCCTCCACTTTATTTTGTGCTCTCCTTGCTGTGGAGTGCCATCTACTGCAAGAAGAGTGGAAACAAGTTGTCTGTGTCCAGTGGTAGGGTTTGCAACATGTCTGAAGCAGTTTGATAGTTGTGCATGAAAGGAAGCAGCAGCTTTTGACCAAGAGCTTGGAAGTATTAGAAAGGGCAGTATCAGACTTGAGTATCTGAATACAAGCAGAAAGAGAGGCAGTGATCCATCCCAATGTGATTGAAGAAGAGAAAAAGGAAGCGGAAGTCTTTGTGTGTGTTAGAACTAAAGTAAGGTCGTGTAAGGTTGATCAGAAACTGATTAATGTGAAAAATAATCTTACTTTGGCAATTATGGTGAAGTTAACTGCATTGTTTCCTGCACTGCGGCCAAGTTGTGGGAACAAGCCTGGTGGTATATTCTGCAACCTCCTCCTTTGCTGCTAATGAAATTGTCCGGCCACTGTGATCCATAACAGGAAGGGAGACCTCTGAGTTGTTGCTTCTTGGCTCTATTAGCACCGTCAAGCTGCATCAGAGAATACAGGTCTCTAGATGAAGTCAAGCTACTAGAAAATTGTCATTCCAATGTACAGGAGACCACATTGTGAGCAGCAAATGCAGTAGACTAGATTGAGTGTTGTGGAGCTAAATCACTGCTTCACCTGGGATAAATGCCACCTTTTTCCTCCTATTTTCAGTTCTGATGAAGGATCACTGGATTCAAAACATTAAATCTGTCTTTCCATCTACAAATGCTGCCAGTCCTGCTGAGTTCCTCTAGCATATTCTGTTTTGTTTCAGATCTCCAGCAGCTGCGGTTTTTTATTTTTTTCCAGGGTAAACGTTTCTTGATTGACAGGTCTGGGACATCTGATCCATGATCTATTGCACTATGATTATGTATTCAAGATAAAGAGGATTTAAGTGTTCGCTGTTAATGCTGTTACTTTCCCCAAACATCAATAGAAAACGCAAACTCTTCCTTCCAGATGTTGTAGGTTGCTGTCATGGAAACCAAACATGTTTACCACGTGACTAGTGCACTGTAGATCAAACAACCCTTTTTAAAAATTTGTAATGTTTCAGGTTCAAGTAGTCTAGCAGTCAAGCGTCCATTTAAACGACAAAATGTTTGGTATTACAAACTATTCCAGAAGGTTCATGATGTATAAAGAGACAAAGTTATTCATAAGAAACTGCAGGACGCAAGGTTAAAACAGTTATAGATAAAGTTAAAAGAATACTTAGCAGAAGAATGTTCCATGATTTGGACTTGAATCTTGAAGCATACAAAACACTTAGGAATGATAAGAAAGTTGAAATAGTTGGAGGGGTAGCTCCGACAGATAATTGTTGTATTTGCAGCGAGTGATGATTACAGAGAGGGATGACCCTAGTTCAGGGAATTGAGATGTGGAAACAGTCAGGGAGAATTGAAAAAATGATAAAAGCAAAAGGTCACTTGCGGGAGTAGAGTATGGCCCCCTTACAGTAACCACTGGGGTGGAGATAAAGGAGAAAATAATGAGCGTTTGTCAAGAAAGCATGGTGATAATCCTGGCACATTTTAATGTACATATTGACAGGAAAAGTCAGGTGGGTAAATGCAGCCTAGACGAGGAGTTCGTAGAATGTCTTCAGGTTAGTTTCTTCGAATGACATGTTCTGGAGCCAATGATAGATCAGGCTCTACTAGACTTGATTGTACAAAGAGGTAGGATTTATTAATGGTCACATAGTGTAGGCTTTTCCAGGTAACTGTCATCACAATATAATTGAATTTTACATTTGTTTTGAGGGTGGGAGGAATGGATTCAAGACTTTTTAATATATTTAATTGAAGGCAATTATAATGGCATGAAATCAGAGCTAAGGCAAATTGGCAACTTATGTTAAAGGATACATCAATAGAGATTCAGTGGCAGGCACTGAAGGGAATATTCAGTATAGAAAAGATACATTCCAACAAGTAAGCAAAATTGCAAGGGACAGTCTGATGATCTATAGTTAACTAGCAACATTAAAGATAGAATCAAACCAAAAGATCAAGCATATCATTTTGCAAAGACAGGTGGCAGGTCTTAAAATTGGAGAGAATATAACAAAAAGCAAAGAATGAAGACAGAGACGGAAAAGTTAATAAGGTGGAGATAAAATAGAGTACAAGAGAAAGATAACTAGAAATATGAAAACAGATTGCAAGAGTTTCAGTAAATACTTAAAGAAAAGAGTTGACAAAATGAGTATTGACCTATAGAAAATGAGACTAGAGAATTAATATTGGAAAATAAGGAAATGACAGGTGAATTTCATAGGTATTTTGTATCTGCCTTCACTATAGAGGATACAAGTAACATCCCAGAGCAGCATTAAATCAGGAAATGGAAGCGAGGGATAAACATAAGAACATAAGAAATAGGAGCAGGAGTAAGCCATCTAGCCTGTCGAGCCTGCTCTGCCATTCAATAAAGTCATGGCTGATCTTTTCGTGGACTCAGCTCCACTTACCCACCCGCTCACCATAACCCTTAATTCCTTTACTGTTCAAAAATCCTTCTATCTTTGCCTTAAAAACTTTTAACCAGGTAGCCTCAACTGCTTCACTGGGCAGGAAATTCCATATCTTATCTATTCCCTTCATAATTTTATATGTTTCTATAAGACCTCTCCTCATTCTTCTAAATTCCAATAAGTATAGTCCAGATCTACTCAATCTTTCCTCATAAGTCAACCCTCTCAACTCCAGAATCAACTGAATGAACCTCCTCTGCACCCCCTCCAGTGCCAGTACATCCTTTCTCAAGTAAGGAGACCAAAACTGTACACAGTATTCCAGGTGTTTGCCTCACCAGCACCCTATACAACTGCAATATAACCTCCCTATTTTTACACTCCATTCCTCTAGCAGTGGAGGACAATATTCCATTTGCATTTAAGGAACTCATGAAAATTACAATCACCAAAGAAGTGGTACTGAGTAAATTGTTGGAGCTGTGGGCTGATAAGTGCCCAGGTTCTGATGGATTTTGTCCTATGATCCGAAAAGGAGTTGCTGGTGAGATAATTGATACATCGACTTTAATCTTATAAAACTCCCTTGATTCAGGGACAATCCCATTCAATTGAAAGATCGCAAATGTCATTTTTTTTCCAAAAAGGGACAGAGATAGAAAACAGGAAAGTATAAACCAGTTAGCTTGATATCTATCATAGGGAAAATGTTAGAAATTATTATTAAACAAGTATAACGGGGTGCTATTAATAGATAAGCAGGAAGAGTCAACATGGTTTTATTCAAGGGACATCATGTTTGACCAATCTATTGTCGCACTTTGAGGAGATAATATCTTCTGTAGTTAAAGGAAAACCTGTAGTTGTACTGTGTTTAGATTTCTGGAAGGCATTTGATAAGGTGGAATATTAAAGGTTATTGTAGAAGATAAATCTCTTTGTGTAGAGAATAGCATATTGACATGGATAGAAGATTGGCTTGCTAACAGGAAGCAGAGGTTAGGTATAAATAGGTAATTTTCAGTTTGGCAAAATATAATGAATCATGTGCCAGAGGGACCAGTGCTGAGACTTCAATTGTTCAATTAAACTTCAGTTGTTTGTCATTTATGGAAATGAACTTGTTGAACAGACAGAAGGTATGGTTGTCAAATTTGCTGACAACACAAAAACAGGTAGAAAAGTCAATTGTGAAGAGAACACAAAGAGGTTACAAAAATATATTGATAAGTTAAGTGAGTGGGCAATGATGTGGGAAAACATAAAGTTGTCTGTTTTGGCAGGAAGAATGAAAAAAAGCATATTATTTAAATAGTGAGAGATTGTAGAGGTCTGAGACTCAGAGAGATCTGGTTGTGTTTATGCTTGTATCACAAAAAGTGTGCATATAAAGCAAGTAATTTGGAAAGCTAATATTATTTGTTGCAAGGGAAATTGGATACAAAAGTAGGGAGGTTATGCCTCAGTATTCGTCTCCTCGTTTAAGGAAGGATACAAATGTGTTGGAAGTACTTCAGAGAATGTTTACTCAAGTAATATCTGGAATGGGTAGGTTATCTTATGAGGAAACATTGCTCAGGCTAAGCTTATATCTGCTGCTGTTTTGAAGAGTAAGAGATGACTTGACTAAAACATAAAATCCTAAAGGGTCTTGACGGATTAAATGTTGAACAAACATTTTCTCTAGAACTAGGCTTCATTGTTTAAAAATCAAGAGGTTACCAATTTAAACAGAGATTCGGTTAATTTTTTTCTCTCTTTCTGAGGGTCCCAAATCTTTGGAACTCTCTCACTGAAAAGTTGGTGGGAGCAGACTCATTGAATATTTTTAAGGCAGAAGTAGATAGTAAAGAGTAAGTAAGTATCTTAAGTAAGGAGTTAAAAGATTATCAGGCTAAGTGAGTATATGGATTCAAGTTTATAATTATATCAGCCATTCAACCATGATGTTACTGAATGGCAGGACAGGCTCAAGTGGCTGAATGGCCAACTTTTGCTCCTGTTTTTGTATTTTTGTAAATCTCTGTGGCATACTGTATGGGCCTGTTGATTGAGCTTCTTGTTACTGAAGTGAGGAAGTTGACACACTTGAAGTCTGACCCAGCAACTGTGACGGCTTCAGCAATTCAACAGGCGATGTTATTTTATGCAATTAGGATCCTGAGACAATGGATTTTGTGAGGGAAACAAAATTCCTTCTGGTTGCCCTTCTATAGGAAGGATGTTGTTGAACTTGACAGGGTGCGGAAAAGATTTGCAAGGATGTTGCTGGGATTGGAGAGTTGAGTTATAAGGAGAGGCTGAGGGCTTTTTTCCCTGGAGCATTGGAGGCTGAGGGGGGACCTTACAGAGGTTTGTAAAATCATAAGGGGCATGGAAAGAATGAATGACCAAGTTTATTTTCCCAGGGTTGGGGAGAACAAAACTAGAGGACATTGGTCTAAGGTGAGGGGGGAGAGATTTAAGAAGGACCTGAGGGGTAACTTTTGACACAGAGGGATGATGCATGTATGGAACAAGCTGCCAGAGGAAGTGGTGGAGGTGGGTGCAATTACAATATTTAAAAGGCATCTGGATGGGTATATAAGTAGAAAGGGTTCAGAGGGATATGGACCAAATGCTGGCAAATGGGACTAGATTAGATTGGGATGTCCCATCAGTGTGGATGAGTTGGACCGAAGGATCTGTTTCTGTGCTATATGACTCTGACTAGTTTCTGTGGTTTTGATACTTTCTGACTGAATATCTTCAACAGAACAGCATTTGTTTCTCAGTATACATTTTTCCTTTGTTCTTCCCTTAGTCAAAACTCCCCTCTAAAGGTTGTTTCTCACAGACTGCTTGGAATTCTGCTGTGTAGTCTGTATGATGATGTGATTGATGGCTGTATATCAGTTTTGTACGGTTTCAACTTAAAAAAGTGTCTGCTCCAGACTAATCAGTCATCTATCCAGTTATGTAGCTGGTTAGATTTTGGGCTAGACTGTATTGTCTTTAAGTGGAGGCAGTAGCATAGTGTTAATGTCACTGGACTAGTAACCCTGAGATCTAGCTAATACTTTGCTGGCAGGGTTTTGAATCCCACTGTGGCAGATGGTTAAATTTAAATTCAATAAAAATTTGGAATTAAAAAGTAGACTAAACGCAAAAATGAAATTACTGCCAATTGTCATAAAAGCCCATCTGATAAATTAATGTCCTTTTAAAGAAAGAAGTTTGGCATTCTTACCTGGTTGACTCTTAATTGCCTAGCAAGTCACTCAGTTCAAAGGTCAATGAGGATGGGAAATAAATGCTGAAACTTTCTGTGAATGACTAAAAAGGAGCTGAAGCAGCCCTCCGCTCCAATCCCAACCTCACCATAAAACCCGCGGACAAGGGAGGCGCAGTTGTAGTATGGCACACTGACCTCTACATCACCGAGGCCAGACGCCAACTCTCCGACACCTCCTCCTACCATCCCCTCGATCATGACCCCACCCCCGAGCACCAAACCATCATCTCCTAAACCATCCACAACCTCATCACCTCAGGTGACCTCCCACCCACGGCCTCCAACCTCATCGTTCCCCAACCCCGCACCACCCGCTTCTATCTCCTTCCCAAAATCCACAAACCTGACTCCCCTGGTCGACCCATTGTCTCCGCCTACTCCTGCCCCACCGCACTTATCTCCACCTATCTCGACTCCATTTTCTCCCCCCTGGTCCAGGAACTCCCTACCTACGTCCGTGACACCACCCACGCCCTCCACCTCCTCCAAAACTTCCAATTCCCTGGTCCCCAACACCTCATCTTTACCATGGACATCCAGTCCCTATACACCTGCATTCCCCATGCAGATGGCCTAAAGGCCCTCCACTTCTTCCTGTCCCACAGGCCCGAGCAGTCCCCCTCCACTGACACCCTCATCCGCTTAGCCAAACTCGTCCTCACCCTCAACAACTTCTCTTTCAATTCCTTCCACTTCCTACAGACTAAGGGGGTGGCCATGGGTACCCGCATGGGCCCAAGCTATGCCTGCCTCTTTGTAGGTTACATAGAACAATCCCTCTTCCGTACCTACACGGGCCTTAAACCACACCTCTTCCTCCGTTACATTGATGACTGTATCAGCGCCGCCTCGTGCTCCCACGAGGAGCTCGAACAGTTCATCCACTTTACTAACACCTTCCACCCCAACCTTAAGTTCACCTGGACCATCTCTAACACCTCTCTCACCTTCCTGGACCTCTCTGTCTCCATCTTGGGCAACCACCTAGAAACCGATATCCATTTCAAGTCCACCGACTCCCACAGCTGCCTAGAATACACCTCCTCCCACCCGCCTTCCTGCAATAATGCCATCCCCTATTCCCAATTCCTTTGCCTCCGCCGCATCTGCTCCCAGGATAAGGCATTCCACTCCCGTACATCTCAGATGTCCTCGTTTTTCAAGGACCGCAACTTCCCCCGCTCAGTGGTCGAGAACGCCCTCGACTGTATCTCCCGCATTTCCCGCAACTCATCCCTCACACCCCGTCCCCGCAATAACAACCAAAAAAGAATCCCCCTCGTCCTCACGTACCACCCCACCAACCTCCGGATCCAACGCATCATCCTCCGACACTTCCGCCATCTGCAATCCGACCCCACCACCAAAGACATCTTTCCCTCCCCACCCTTATCTGCTTTCCGGCGGGACCACTCTCTCCGTGACTCCCTTGTCCACTCCACACTCCCCTCCAGCCCCACCACACCTGGCACTTTTCCCTGCAACTGCTGGAAGTGCTACACCTGCCCCTACACCTCCCCCCTCACCCCCATCCCGGGCCCCAAGAAGACTTTCCACATCAAGCAGATATTCACCTGCACATCTGCCAATGTGGTATACTGCATCCGCTGTACCCTTTGTGGCGTCCTCTACATCGGGGAAACCAAGCGGGGACCGCTTTGCAGAACACCTATGCTCGGTTCGCAATAAACAACTGCACCTCCCAGTCGCGAACCATTTCAACTCCCCCTCCCATTCCTCAGACGACATGTCCATCCTGGGCCTCCTGCAGTGCCTCAACAATGCCACCTGAAGGTTGCAGGAACAGCAACTCATATTCTGCTTGGGAACCCTGCAGCCCAATGGTATCAATGTGGATTTCACAAGCTTCAAAATCTCCCCTCCCCCTACTGCATCCCAAAACCAGCCCAGCTCGTCCCCACCTCCCTAACCTGTTCTTCCTCCCACCTATGCCCTCCTCCCACCTCAAGCCGCACCCCTACTTCCTACCTACTAACCTCATCCCGCCCCCTTGACCTGTCCGTCCTCCCTGGACTGACCTATCTCCTCCCTACCTCCCCACCTACATTCACCTTTGCTGGCTCCATCCCTGCCTCTTTGCCCTGTCTGTTTCCACTCCACCTATCTTCTTCTCTATTCATCTTCTATCCGCCTCCCCCTCTCTCCCTATTTATTTCAGAACCCCCTTCCCCTCCTCCATTTCTGATGAAGGGTTTGGCCCGAAACGTCAGCCTTCCTGCTGTTATGATGCTGCTTGGCCTGCTGTGTTCATCCAGCTCTACACTTTGTTATCTCAGATTTTCTAGCATCTGCAGTTCCTACTATCTCTGATACAGCTTTTCACATGCCCTGGTTGTCAATTTTTGATTTCTGCTGAGGCAGAAAATTATAATATTCTGAAGGATCCATGTGTTGCTCATTGCTCAGAACATTCATAAGTCTTTCTTTCATTCTTTGAAACTGAGACAAAGTTCAGGATGCTTTGAAAATAGTTCACTGTGATAGACACGGCCTGATATTGGCTTCCATCTTGAAGAAACCTTTTTAAAACTTAATTTCCAATGTTCAGACTTTTAAAGCAGAAATGTTCTTCAGTCACATTTTTCTTTAAAACCTATAATGTTCGATTGTACTTTTGTAACATTGCTTTCAAGTTGCAGCTACACTGGTAGGTTTGCTGCCATCTCAATCAGTGAGTTCACCAAGTGGAGTGCAACTAGTGATTAGTTAACTGGTGGACTGGATCTCCATTTTTGATCAGGTAGGTTCCATAATGACCCCAGCCTGCCAGTTCCTGTCCAAGTGATGATGGTGAAAATTATCCCAACTATTACAGCATTTTGGAAGAAGTGTTATTTTTTTCCTGTAATATATTGTCACTGCAGTTACAGTATTCATACATTCTCATCAAGAGAGATTATCCTCTTGAATAGTTCTCAGGAGAAACTTTTAATCAGGAAAGGTTTATAATTAGTGACTTCTAATAGTTGTTCATTATTTCCAAATTTAACATAAAAGTTAAGAAATATAAAGCAACATCGAAGTAAGGATTAAAGCAGAAATTGCTAGAAAAACTCAGCAGGTCTGGCAGCATCTGTGGAGAGAAAGCAGAGATAACGTGTCAGGTCCAGTGATCCTGTTTCAGATCTGATTGTAGCAAAAGGTTGGTATATATACTGGAGATGAAGGAGTAAACAATAGGTGAATATGGAGCCCAGCAAGAGAGAAAAACAGTTGGGCAGAATGTGTAAAGATCAGCCTGGGAAAATGAATAGCTGCTAATGGGGATCATTAGTGGCTGACAATGAGTTGTTTGTGGTAGCAACCCATGTGATGATAAGGCCGGGTGTGTGGGGATTGGGGTAAGGACATGGGAGACACAGACTGGGCAACCGCTTTGCAGAACACCTAAGTTATGTGTGCAAAAATGACCCTGAGCTTGCTGTTGCCTGCCACTTCAACATACCACCATGTTCCCTGGCCAACATCTTTGTCTCAGGTTTGCTGCATTGCTCCAGTGAACCTCAGCAAAAGCTGGAAGAACAGCATCTCATTTTCAGCTTGCGAACCCTGCAGCCTTCCAGATTGAATGTCTCGTTCAACAATTTTACGGTAGGAGCAACTTCTCCCGTGTCCTTATCCCATTCCCCACACACCAAATATTGTTATATGCAAAAACAGAAGTTGCTGGAAAGGCTCAGCAGGTTTCAGATCCAGTGACCCTTCCTCAGAACTGATGGTAGCTAGGAAAATGTTGGTTTATATGCAGAAGATTGGGTGGCAGGAGGGGGTAAGGAGTAAACAATAGGAGTTAACACCTCCCACCACCCTATCATCTGCATATAAACTAACCCTTTCCCAGCTACCATCACTTCTGAGGAAGGGTCACTGGACCAAAATGTTAATTCAGAATTTTCTTCACAACTACTGACAGACCTGGTGAGCTTTTCCAGCAACTTCTGTTTTTGTCCCTGATTTACAGCATCTGTAGTTCTTTCAGTTTTTCTTGTTATCACATGGGCTGCTACCACAAAAATTACATTGTCAACTACTAATGGTATCCATTAGCAATTATTGATCCTCCCAGCCTGACCTTTACTCATTCCTTTGTCTGCCCAACTGTGTTTATCTCTCTGTGTTTCATTTCCACTATTCCTCCCCCCAACCTATCTTCAGCATATATACCAACCTTTCCTAGCTAAAATCAGTTCTGAGGAAGAGTCATTGGACCCGAAACGTTAACTCTCCACAGATGCTGCCAGACCTGCTGAGTTTTTCCAGCAATTTCAGTTATTGTTTCTGATTTCCAGCATCCACAGTGCTTAGGTTTCTTTTTGATCAAAGTAGGAATTGCTGGAAATGCACAGCAGATTTGTTCCTGTCTAAGAGTAACACAGATTATTGCCAAATTATGTGACACTTCATCAGATTCGTTTTGAATAGAATTACCATTTTATTTAAAATTGATTTATTATTTATTGATTGTTAATTCTAATAATTGTAAAGAAATTTTTTTTTCCCTTTAGTATAACTTTATTACTGTAAGTAATATGTATTTCTTTTCCAGCGGCACTTGTCTCCAGACGAATTCTATCGGGTGTTTGGTTTAACCATAGAAGAATTTAATCGTCTAGCACTGTGGAAGAGAAATGAAATGAAGAAGAAAGCACGGCTCTTTTAATCAGTAAAATATATAAATTTAATCAGGGAAAGTTCATCATGATAAAAAGATCCTACCAGAAAACAATGTCTGTGCTCACAACTTGAACAACATGTATGTTAATTCATCACTGGATGAATTAAGAGAACAGCCGTGAGAGTGTGTGCAGGCTTACAGGTTGTATTTCTGCTAACCTTGCATGAAAAGCTGAGTATTATAGCCATTAAGCTCTAAGCTTTGACTGTTGTTTGCTGAAAACCTGTAAGAAATAGCTGTCTATTTAAACTATAGCATAATAGGACTGCTTCTCAAAAGAGGGAGGGAAAGGGGCAGCTTGGGGTTTAGAGTCCAAAGTACATTTTATCTTGATCAAAAATAGTTTAAAAATCTTCCACCCTGCAATAATTTGTTATCATCTTTATGAAAGATTCATGAAAGATACTTAAGTACCATTCTGGTACAATAATAGATTATTGCTAATAATTGCAAATTGATGAGAAGGAAGCTAGCATTGGAAATTTGAGATTGGTTATCGAAATAGATGTGAGTTTCATGACTGCTTCTCACATAGTTATGGAAGAGTTGTTTGATGGGACTCAGGAGAAGAGCAAAGCTAATACTGCACTTTATTCAAGTATACACAGGCATATACTCAAAATGCTAGCATTGTGTGCAATCTGCTAGATTAGCATCCATTAATATATCGCTAACATCTTTCTTAAATACACATTTACACTACTCAGTGACTATATTTAAAAATGTTGCAATAAAGTACTGCATTATGTCTGTGGGAGTTACATGTTAGCTGACTGTTGTTTGCTTGCAAGGCTCTATTTATAATCAGCTCATATTTGGACCTAGATGCTTTTTGTGTTAATGATGGCTGATGTCATTCCAATTTCGTGCCTATTTTCAGTAATCTACAGAATAACCAACCCACTTCTGTTGAAATTGTTCCTTGAAGCTAATTTGAACGTAACATTGAATAAGCAACTAAATTTTAATAAAGCTCTGAGAATGGAAAACGTTTTTTGTTGCCAGAATTCAAGGACTAGCTCCTAAGTGTCCAAGATGGCAGCCAGGATATGTAGGCACTTAAGTGTTGGGTTGGGACAAACAAGAACTGTCCTTTACCCGTGCCTGAAAAGAATGGTATTCTTTTTGTAAGCAAATTAAAGATCTGAAGCTGACTACTTGTCCTGGCTGCAACATTTGTTTGCCCTAAGCCAGCCAGTAATATCACTGCCCTCTGAGGGAAAAAAACACCCAGAACACTTGGAGCAAAATGTCCAGCTTATATAAATGTGAATCATCATCCCATTGTCGCTACCAGTTCTGAAATCTCCAACCACCAAGTCTGGACCCCATTCCTGACATCTGATCCACCCACCCTTAACTCTAACCTCCAGTCTCATAGTCCACCAATACAATCCAGCTCCACAATCAGCAGGCCATCTGATGGAGTCCTGTGATTCAACTTCCCACCTCAATTCCGTGTTTAATACATCACCAACATTAACCACTTTGCCACTGTTAGCTGTACCTTCGGCTGCCTCCCCAGGCCCTGGAATTCTCCCACAAACCTCCTCGCCTCTCTTCAGTTATGATGATCATTAAAACCTATCCCTTACCTCACCTGTCTCTTCATGTGATTTGGAGTCAAATTTTGTTTGATAATGATTTTGTGAATTACTTTGGAATGTTTTACTAAGATGTATAAATGCAAAATGTTACTATTGCTGTGTCGACCAACGATTCACGTTTTACGTGAATGCTCCCATTGGACATGGACCCGCAGCATTAAGCCGGCACTGATTTGCCAATCAAATAGAGAGAGGCCACATGACGGCTTGTGTTGGAAACAATGCAGTCATTGCTCTTTTCTTAAAGAATAGGGTAATGATATATTAATTATATGACCTGGAAGAGTTTAATGCTGACACTGAGTGCTTGAAATTGGAAATAATTCTATTTAACAATTCAAACATTTTTTGTTTCATTGAACATTAAAGATATCCCATTTCTTTTTAAATTCAGTGATGCACAATTTCTGGGCCCAAAACTTCTCAAAATCTATGAACTGCTCAGATACTTTAATCTATTTTTTTCTAAATTCCAAGAGCTTAGTCTAAAAATTATTTTTTCTTTTAATCAATGTATACAATGAGCACCAGAAGAATACTGGAAGTTTGTTTTGAAAAATTAGAATTGCTACATGTCTGTGGTTCATTGCAGAGAATATTGGATGAGTTATAAATCTTTTAATAATTGCATCTTCCATTGCAAAGGTTTTAGGACTTTACTTAATGGTGACAACTAGAAAAGATCATTTCTGCAGCCCATGGTGGGAAGGGGCGACCTTCGCAAATTTGTTGTGGTGCTGGGAGCCTGGCTCAGTGTCAACACACATTGAAACTTTGGGCGTACTGCCCATGATGTTCAGACTATTAAAAGGCTTTCAACAAGCAACCCATAAAATTACCCCTTAATAATTGTTTTGAAATATTTACAGAGCATACAAAAAAGAACACTAACACAATACATGTGTGTTGATCATACTTTGGTATTTATTTCTATCTGCAACAAATCAAAAAACAAATGCAAGAAGCAAAAGCTGTAAACACAATGCAAACATTTTACCACCAGCTAGGATCACAGTGCTATTAGTCATGGAGTAGCTGTTTCCAACTCCCAGTGCCTGAATTTTTATAAGTTTATTTTTCAGAATTTGTTAAATTCATGAACAGAGGTACATTAAAAAAAACTTATGGAAGATATTTACCAATCAGTTGGGAATTCTTGGATGAACATTTTGCATTGATACTGGCAAGCTCTTATGTCTATCAGTTGTAACCAACTTTCATTGGTGTAATCACAAGATGTTTGTTTTGCACAGGATCTATTTTGGAGGAACTGTATGAGTTTCAGATATTTTAAATTTCCAATTAATTACAATAAATAGATTAATTACAATAAAGCTCCAATCCATGTACCTGAGATTTTTTTTTTATTTAACACTCATCAACAGTTCAAGAGCAATTGTGAATAGGTACACACCACAAACAGTAGTGGGTTTTCAGTAACTTAGGATAGCTAAAAATATACAGTATAACTTATTTGATTACATTCAATCATTAGATATGATAGGATTTAAGTCGGTCATTTTCTCCTCAGTGTGTCCAAATGGATATGTGGTGTATTTTCCTCTCATCCACAATAATCACATACTCTTCAAAGAAAAGTTATGTTTGGCTCTTGGTGTTCAGTAATGAATCGGATGTAGTAGCATGTTCTACTATAACTATATTTTAAAACCTAAAATTTGCCTTCTCTAATGTTGCAAGAGTAAAACATAAACAAGTCTGCCAGGAATTGCTCAGAATTTCATATTATGGCACAGTTCGCTGAATGTTGAAAGTTGCATATGAGAATGATTTAGTGTAGATTTTAAGTGAATAGCATTTGTACTGCAAGGTGTATTTCACATGATGTATGTTAAGTTGTCTAAAATATAGCAGAGTAAATGTTAGACAATGGAATATATATTCTTTGTAGTTTTCAGTTATTTTTATTCTCTGATATAATTTGGCTATTAGTTGCTGGCTCTAACCGAAAAATAGAAAATTAGTTTGAATACACAGTAGAAAGTCAGCTTTGGCAAGCTTTAGATTATAGAAACTGTTTACAATAGCAGCTCTTTGTAAGCTTAATGGCAATCAGCCTGTGGTAAAATGATTGATGAATTCCTGCAGTCTGGTACCTCCTCCAATGCCTCATACAGATTATATGAAGTTTGCAACTCCACACAGCTCATTCTCAACACAACAAAAAATAGCTGCCAGTACAACCAATACTTTATCCTCTAAATAGGTAATATATAGAAACAGTTGTCCAGTGAATTATTTTTATTGTATTAAAAATCAATATTTTATGTGAATTGTAGTGCAAATTCAAGAATCATAGAATTCATAGAATCCCTACAGTGTGAAAACAGGCCATTCAGCCCAACAAGTCCACAACGACTCTCCGAAGAACACCCCTCCTGGACTCACCTCCTACCCTACCCCTGTAACCCTACCCCTGTAACCCTGCATTTCCTATGGCCAGTCCACTTAACCTACTAAAAATCAGAAAAATATTGAAACAAAACTTAAATGATTGCGTGACTTTGGAAACAGTGCTTTGCAATACAAACACTGTTCGATGCTGGCAGGATAAAATGTATATCAAAACTTGTCATTCCGCATGATTGTAATCTCATCATCACTGAAACAAGAAAAAAAAATCACATTTCATTCAGAAAAAGGAACTTGCAAATTTTTATCAATTTCTCATACTGATATTGGATAAATTAAAGGTTATAAAGCTCAGCCATGTACCACTTCTCCTTTTCACCAGACTAATTCCCTTCAAATGGCAATGAAAGATGCCCTTTAAACCAAAGTGACCCTAATCAGTTTCACTTACCTAAGTGGTAAAAGGTAATGTAAGCAGCAAGCATTGCAAACCACATTTGTTCTAAAAATACTTTTCTGCAGTACTGATAGAGTTTGAAACTGAAGCCAGGCTACTGAAGTACAACATTGTTTCTTGTGATTTACAAAGGAAACTCGAGCTTTTTTCCTCAAATTTCAATTGCTTGCTTGTAAACTCAATCTTTTGCAAAGTAGGGGGAATTTTAGTCTGTTTTGTGGTGAAGTCCAGCTTGTATAGCTGTGTTTCTTAGAACCAGCCATTTGTTTTCCTTGCAGCTTTTACCAGTTACTGATGGAAAGCAGTTGTGCTGTATGAATGTCTGCAGAATTTTGACTCACTTAAACAATACTTCATTTGTTTTAGTCATGAGAAAAGCTTCTATTCCAATTCACATAACACAGCTTATCTATTATTTGATATATTCTCACCAGTCATGTTTCACGCGATTGAATGATTTAACTTCCCAACTTGGACCGTTATTGCAGATTGCATTAGGAAGCAGTAATTTTTTTTGCAAAAAATATCAGTCATCATTTTGTTCATGATTATTGGACTGAATTTTAAGGTTTTTGTCCTACAGCTCCACTTATTTGACGGAAACCTTTTGTTTAATATATAGGTAGGCGGCAGAGCTTTGCAACTATCCAGAAGCAGGTGCGACAGTGCTCTGCGGATGACTCATCCTTTCCTGCCTGGATGCTCTTGGCTTGTGCTGGGTGTGGCTCTATATTGCAGGAAATGAGGGCGGAATTTTCTTGACCCTGTGGTGACAGGTTTGGAAGTTGTTGGTAGGCTGGTAGTAGTGGAGGGAGCAATATCATGACAGTAGCCTGATGCATTCCTGCTAGGATGTGAAGCAGCTACTGATTCAGGGATGGCCTAAATTTTAGTGAATTTATTTTCGGGCTTGTCACCGTCTTGCTGGCAACACGAGTGCCCTCTTTGCCAGGCTGCTAGCTCAATGAAGGCAGGCTGGGTATTCATCAAAGCTGGAGACTCCATGCTATGTTATTGGGCTCAGAGGAAAGTAAGGTTACCCCCACCATGATCCATTCAGAGGGCTTTCCCCTCAATTCTGCATGAAGGAGTATGAGACATTTAATTAAAAACAAAGAACTGTAGATGCGAGAAATCGGAAACCAAAAACGGGAAGTGCTGGAGAAACTCAGCAGGTCTGGCAGCATCTGTGGAGACAAAAAGAGTGAACACTCCCAGTCCCGTGACCTTACTTCAGAACATGTCTGAGAAAGGGTCACTGGGCTCAAATCATAGAATCAGAAAATCCCTACGTGCAGTAAGAGACCATTTGGCCAGTCGAGTCTGCACCAACCCTCTGAACAGCATCCCACCCGGACTCCTAAAACATTAGTTCTGGTTCTCTTTCCACAGATGTTGCCACATCTGCTGAGTTTTTAGCATTTTCTGTTTCTGTGTACGGTAATATAAAACATTTGCTCTGTTATATAAGTAGGACCATACAATTACCTATATAAAAGTCGACAGTGGGGTATCTCTTGTGGCACAATTGTATTATCGCCAGGTCTAGACCAGGAAGCCCAGGTTCAAATCCCACCTGCTCCAGAGGTGTGTAATAACTATATCTATAAAATAGATATCTAGAAAATATCTATAAAAGTGGACAACTGAACCTGTTCAGAGATAGAAGGAACTGCAGATGCTGTAGAATCTGAGATAACAAGGTGTAGAGCTGGATGAACACAGCAGGCCAAGCAGCATCAGAGGA